>NC_051158.1:81797774-82097774 GCF_013339745.2 Dermacentor silvarum
AAACTTTATCCAGTTAGGTTTTGCCGAAGGGCACAACACAATTAGAATTCGGTCTGTACGTTGCTGGGGAATTTTGCAAATATATAGAATTGTTCTATGAAGAGCTAACCCCTCCCTGCCCCCTTACGCCCTGTTATTTTACGCGCTCACGCAGAAACGTGCGCGCTCGATGATGAAGCTCGACGGTTATATACATGTTCTGAGCGCTGGCCTAAGTTGGTCAACGCTTAGCTGGTCAATAAACAGCAATCATTCATAACAGTACGTTGAATGGAAGACGAGATAGCTCGTAACGAACCCACTACGAATGCGAAATGGTTGTTAGCCGGGCTTGTCGGTATGACGACGTAATGCGGTAGGATAGACAGAGCAAGAACGGCACAGGACAAAGGGTAACCGAGGTTCGAGTATAGGGCGTCCGCGACAGAAAAAAAAAAAAAAGGACTACCGGACGCGCAGTTGATGTCTCACTGTCTTTCTTTTGTATCCCGCCTGTTTCAGACCCCCAATGAACAACTGCAAACAGAAAACATAAACATGGATTTAAAAAAAAAATGAAAGAGAACCTAAACGGAAATAAAATAAAAAAATTGGCTGTGATTCTATATTTTAGTTCTCAAAGGCGACTTTAATGCTATTAGTAATCTATATTATGGTTGGCGGTTAATTGTTTATAAGTTTTGTATAAAGATTATTGGGTG
This sequence comes from Dermacentor silvarum, assembly GCF_013339745.2. Lineage (NCBI taxonomy): Eukaryota > Metazoa > Arthropoda > Arachnida > Ixodida > Ixodidae > Dermacentor > Dermacentor silvarum. The sequence goes on from NC_051158.1 coordinate 81,798,476, forward strand.
AGAGGCGGCACATACCGAATGACACATATCCGGCGATCCAAGTTGGCATCAAAGAGGTTATTGAGTGGAGTGCCAAAGGTGCCGAACTGAATCAGCGGCACAGGAGCAGGACCGTCGGAATACGCTGGCGATTATCCGACATGTTTGATGGTTGCGCGAGCAGTATAGTGAACGGCACTAGTCGCGAGACACTTGGGCGTGGAGACGCACGGACTGGTGTGAACATCGGTCGCGGTGAGTCCTGTCCCGGTCTCCAGTCGCGGTCGGTCATCAGTCGCCAGTGCGAATTAATGCCGCCTTCGACCAGACTGACCACGTGCGAACGTCTCTTTGCGACCTCCGCAATCTCGCCTGTGTGAATGCCACCCAAGTGTGTTGTCGCATCGAACACACCTCGGCGTATAGACAGCCGAGAGTATACATTGGGCAGCTCTCGCTTGTTACGGATTCGCCATACGGCACCGTTCGCTGGCAGCACAAGATATATATAAACGGGATGGGAAAGGCTGGGAGGTTAACCGGACTAGATTCTGGTTTGCTACCCTGCACTGGGGAAAGGGTAAGGGGACATACAAAGTGGTACAAGGTATACAGCGGCAATCGATGGGCTTCATAATTGGCGAGAAAAAAAAACAACGAGATAGCGTATGGTTCCCAGTTGTACGCACCGAAGAAAGAAGCAAGAAGTTTAAATGAAGGATGCAAAAGTAATAAGGGAAGCAACAGTGGGCGCGCAACATGCTAGGGGACCCGGTCGGGAGTTTCAGTGTTTGCGCATCGGGCGCACAATCCATCTTACGCGTACGAGGGCCCCCCCGTCCGCTCGAAGAGTGCGCGAAAGATAATTAAAAGAAGGACGCCCCCCCCCCCCCCCCCCCCCCGGGCCCTGTGTGTGTGTGTCTATCTATGCGTCCTCGTGGGTGGGCTGCTGCACTCGCTTGATGGATTGCTACCGAGCGCATGCATGCGAGAACGGGACGTACTCGGAAAGGCTTGCGCGAGCCTTTTCTTTCTTTCTTTCTTTCTTTCTTTCTTTCTTTTTCTTTCTTTCTTTCTTTCTTTCTTTCTTTCTTTCTTTCTTTCTTTCTTTCTTTCTTTCTTTTCTATTTTGAACTTGTGGATTGTTTCTGTCACTATACTGTATTTCTGTCGTTGCTGCTCGTTCGTCTGCAGCGAGGGTGCACTGATCTTTCTATTCGCGCACGCCGCCTTCCAAAAGTACACTGCAGGATCGAGAGCTTCAATCTATGCAACTGGGATTGCCTACGACGCCCGGGCACGTGCGCGATGCGTCAGGTGAGGGCGAACTGAAGGAGTATTCTACTCGTATCACAACTGAAATTTTGTATTCCCCTTTTTTTTTCGCACCTCGAATTATAGTGGTGGCGTTGCTAAACGTTAATCTCTTTACGTCGCTCGAGTTGCTTCTCGGCAGCTTTAGAAAGAAGCGTGAAAGATGAGCCCGGCTGCCGCAGGGAGGGTTTCTCGGCGTTCGCACGCACCGGCGCGCCATGCATTTCGGAGGCCACGTGTAAGCTTTGTGGCGGCGCCGCTAGACGGCGCCAGGTGTCCCTAAGGAAGCGCGGAGCAGTGTTGCCACTGCAGTAGACGCCATTCAGTGCCAGTCGCGTACCGTCGACAGTTATCGGGAGATGGGCTCCGCCAAATTTTAAATTACGCGTGTATGTGCAAGTGAGGCAAGAAAAAAAAAAGAAATGGAGTACGCTTAAGCTTCGCCTTACGCTTCGCCTTTAAGAGTGGAACGCGATAGCGTTATTGGACGCCGTTGACGCCGACACCGTGTTTTCTGCGACATGGGGGACCGATCAAAATCTAGAAAGCCTCCGTTTTCAACATTCCTCTCAATGTTGCCTAGAACCAAAGTACAGCGAAACACCATCAGAATTGGAGGACGCTTAAGCTTCGCCTTTAAGAGTTGGAACGCGATGGCATTCAATGATCCCTGGCTGCTTATCAGGCCTTTTTTTCTCTCGTATATTCAAATTACAATCCGACGCTATCACGTCTGTAGGTTGTGGTTAAGTCGTACTTTACGATTTTTCCGGCGTTTTACTTTGAGAATTTCAATTTTTGTTCACTAACGCCTTGCGCCACGCGGGGGCCCCGCCCGGTCGAGGTGGTTCGGGAAGATGTGGTTCGGCATGATTATTTCCGCCAGACGCCGATGCTCACGCCGACGCCGGATTTTCTGCGACACGGGGCCCTTAACGCTCTCGCGTTTAAAAAGGCCACAAACTAGATCGCTATAGCGTACTATATACGCATCGCGTCGTTACCCGTGACTCGCGAAGCAATCTTGAGGTTACGCGCGGAGCTTTTGGCTTCGTGCCTAATTTACATCTCCATCGTGCGTACTTACATAATGTGTGTGCCATCGTGTTCTTCATCGGGCTAGCCTTGGCGCCCGATGGTCCCCGTGCGATCACCTCCACCATCGTTAGCGGACAGGAGACAAAGCGCCGTGCTTCGTTTAGCGAGCAGCAACGTGGTCGTATGCAGAAGGGCGCAGGAAAGGCAGAATGTTTATTCTGGCACGCGCGAAACGCTTGTCGAGTGAACGTGGCATATAGTGGGCCTTCGATTAAAGCGTGCGCAAACGAACAGACGGGACCCGCTCCGATGACATGTTTGACCGTTGCCGCAAGGTCAATTCTGCTTTGTCTATGTTAAACAAACGGCGAGCGACACTGTTTGCTTTGTTTCTAACATTCTGTGATCCAGGTACTCGAAAAAGGAAAAAAAAAAAAACCACAACGGCGGCGTACGTATTATTCACCGTACCCCCTGCATCGTGGGAAAGTCGTTTAATTAAGCCTGACTTAATTAACTTGCCTTGCGAGCAAGAGTACACTATACAACGGATTTTGCTCGTCTTTCCTCCTCGGTGTTACGTAATGAGTGCAGCTTAGAGAAGTGATGTAGCAGGTTGCAAACGCTAAAGTTGGAACTGCACGTTGGCGCAGAATAATACGATATGTCGCATGCGTGGCGTGTAAAACTAAATGTAAAAAAAAAAGGAAATGTTAATGTGAAGTTCTGACGAAAGCTGACAGGTTTCATCGTTCGTTTGTTTTTGAGGAGGATGAGCTTTGTTGCTATCTGCCTTGGAACTGAGAACGAGCGCATCACGGCTGTCGTTCTGAGTGTGCAGGACCATAAAGCTGCCGGTTATGAGATAATGCGAATGCAGCGAGGTAATTGAAATATGCAGCAGGCGTGACCTGTATATGCCGATATGATGTTACCATGCATCTTTGAAGAAAGCTGTAGTGCGCGCGTGTTACGGCAGCTTGGCGGGGGAGGGTGCCAAGTTGTTAGACGCGAAAGTAACTTAGTCACTTCGTGAAGAAAGGGAACCAATCATATCATAAGAAGCCAACAAACAATGACACCAATGACAACATAGGGGAAATCACTTGTATTTACTAATTCAATTAAAGAAATGATAAATTAATGGAAATCATACGGATGAAAAACAACTGTCCGCAGGTGGGGAACGACCCACGTCTTCGCATTACGCCGTGCGATGGTCCTCACCATTGAGCTACCGTTCATATAACTGAACGAGAAGACAGGAAACCAAGGGGGCCCGATGTTTTATTACTCAAGTCATAAGAAGCCAACAAAGAATGAGACAAAGGACAGCATATAGGGGAAATAAACTGCAGCTCTTAATTGACAGAAACAGCCAATAAATGGAAATGAAAGAACAACTGGCCGCAGGTGGGATACGAACCCCCGTCTTCGCATTACGCGTGCGAAACTCTTACCAAGTGAGCTACCGCGGCGCCGTTTTGCCATCCACATTCTCGGATCTATGTCCAGCTGTCTGACCTGACTCTGGGAGTGTTAGCCAGCGCCACCCCTTACGGACACATCTGTGGATGACATCCTATGAACATCCCTACGCGGACGCCTGTGGTAGATAGGATGTTCACATGGAAGGAAGTGACATGGTATATAGTAGCCGGCGGTGGACAGACACAGAAAGGAAAGCAAGGCACCCTGGAACGCAGCTGTCCTATAGTGCCGCACGTCAAACCAAAATTCGTGCCATCTGACCAGGAAAAAAAAAACAACGAAAAAAAAAAACAACAACAGAGAAGTGACTGCATTGATCCACGATGCGTAGGGGGTAGCACCACGCGGCAGATATACAGTATACGGCCACAAAAGATTCTCTGTGCGAGGTATCTGCGCGATCATGAAGCGGAGCGTCGCAATCCACGCATTTCGAATTTCTGCCTCGTTTCTTCAAGAGCCGTCAACCAAACGCAGCCCTAGAAATGTCACAATGATTACACGCAATATACCTATATACGAAGACACGTGTCTGCTTGGATAGGAAGAGCTGTTTGAGAGAAGTTTATTTAGACGGGCTCATTCACAAAAAAATAGATGTGAACTTGTTTACAGGTGCAAGAAAAGAATCAAAATAGGCTTAGGTAAGATTAGTACTCGCCTACGCAATTTTTACGCCGATCATTCGTACACACAAGCTGAGACAGCAACCGAGATAACCACGTGAACCGATCTTGCCATTCGTTTGGTTTTGCTTGAAGTATTTCATATATTTTCCACCTGTTGAGAAAGTCGAAGCAACGATTATGAATTATTTCAGTTGGGCCGTGCGCCTTAAAAAAAATTATCTGCACTGGCAACCAGGGAGTCGGGACGAAATTTTTTTCGTTCTAGTTTTAGTTTCGTTTCACTGAAACAGTTCCGTTCCGGTTCTGCCCCAAAACAGAAAAAAAAAAATAATCATAACGGTTTTGGTTCGTATGCAAACAATTTTCGAAGCAAAGTAACGATAGAAACATAGTATTAATTTTGCTCAATAAGTGAATGCTGAATTGCGAGATCATGCTCAGTGCCGTGAGTCAAAGCACTGAGCGTGATGTCAGAAGCACCACGTCATCAAGTGTACTCGCCGTAATTCGAGACCGCAGTTCCGATAAAAATTCGGGTGGTTTAGCTTTGGTTAACCCTGGTTGTTAGCGAAAGCTTCACTGCCCTGGCTAGGCCCATTGTCGAGCTGTGGCTGAGGTGTGGTTTCGCAATGATATACAGACATGTTGGCAATGATTACAGTGTTTATTCATCATTTTTTATGCCTATGAAGACACTGCGGTAATCAGTAAAGTAGTGGGGCTTGGTAGCAACTCGCAGCCGGGCCCAACTTTACTCGGGCAACGGCGGCAATGTCTCCTTTCAGGGCTCCGTAAAGGCCTAAATATAGTCCGGCGTAGCGTGAACGCGCGCCACGTTATGTCACGTTGGCGAGAACAACAGCGGCTATAGCTCGACCGATGGTTCGACGTACTGGCGCCGCCAACGCAAGCTGAACGCGCGGCCAATGCGCTCCGACGCGCCCGGCGTCTGATGACGCTCGCCCTCGTGCTGATAACGTCGGGCTATAAAGGCGCCTTAATGCTCTCTTTTGGTTTGACCTCTAGCTTTGAAGCTGAAAACTGTTGAGTCGCCGACGGCTGCCCGAGGTAGCGTAATGAAGCTTTCGCTTCAAACGCGAACTTAAACGAACACAAACGAAGGATAAAAATTCGGTATCAAAGCGTTGTCTACCGTGAAAATGAAACGATAAGCTCTTAGTGCGCAAGCCTTGCGTCTTTCTACGATGCCGATCTGCTAGTGCACCTAGTGGCAGGCTTAGATTAGTGGAGAACTCGACCGGCTGTCGCTCGCGCTATGCCTGCATGTCTGTGATAAGCGCCTATGCGGAGCTCTGAGATACGCGCTAGTTCTGACTTTGCCTGATGTCGGGCATTTCAGATTGCTGACTTTCCCCTTAAACCGAAAACCGATCAAAAATATTTTGCTTTCACTCCGAAACAAAATGACAAATAACGTTTCGGCTATGTTTTCGTTCCGGTCAAAAATGTCGTTTTATTTTTCGTTTTTGTTTTCGTTCCGTTTCGACACGCTTCGTCTCCGCACACGCAAAAGTGAAACAAGAGGGACCATTCACAATTTATCTGTCGTACGTATCAGCGCAACTTTAGCCGGCCCGATTTTAAAGGCAGGCCCTAAGGGCCCCTCACCATGCACGTCCTCGCAGAAATTATGCTTTATGACATAATATACAAGGAGGTTGTAAACCTCCTAGGGCCGGATCGACAGCACTCGCACACACGTTCGCTCGAGCGCTCAAGGCGTAGGCATGCGTGTGAAGGCGCTCTGTAGCAGTGGAGAATAGAGCGCCTCGACAGCAGCGCCGATGGCGTGAAGCTGTACTGCCCAGGCACCGTAGCACTGAAAGTTTTAAAGCCCCAGTCTAAGGAGCGTTTCACCGGAGCAATATTTCAAACTGGTTTAATAAGAGGAGATAGAAAGTCAGTGGCGATTTAGGGGTAAATGCGAGAGAAATGTGTTTGGCGTTACGTCGCTCCTCTGTGATATCTCCGGACCCATGGTTCAAACCGCGTTCGTCACCTCGTAATGTATCCAGTTCTCGACACACGTCGTGCCCCTCGGAGGAGCGAAGATCAACTGACTGTGTTCGGGAGCGGACCGCCGTTGTTGTTTGTCTATGTCCGCATGCGATGTTTTTTTTCTGTCGCGTTTGATTTTTTGCCTCTTGTAGCAATTTTTCATGTTGAGTTCCGTTATCGTTATTACTATTTTCAACATTGTTGTTGATTGCTGTATCCTGCTTTTTGTATTGCCTTTCCTAGCTGCTTGGGCCATCGTGCCATGCGGTATCTCTATAAATAAATAAAAAAAAATGTAAATAACGGGGAACCTGGCCCCGACAGATCTGGGAAGGAGGCGTATGAGGCACGCTAGAGGAGAAGCAGCTAGCAGTAGCTTTACGTTTTTGTGCAAAAGTAATGCTGAAATGTATTGACTTGACTAGTTGCGCGGTTGCGCTGTGGGATGGCTTGATTTAACAATGAATGGCCTTTACCGCACTGCTATGTACGGAGGTGGTTGTAATAAATCTGTAGGTATCATTTGCAACAATATGTGCACGTGTGAGTGGTTATATCGATTTAGCTATGATCAGTGTGGGCTTGTCGATAGCTACACGAAGCCAACAAGCAATGAAGCTGGGGAAAGCGCAGGTGAAATTACATGTGCCAAAAGCCCTGTGCCTTTTATTTGAAGTGTAGAACTGATAATATAAAGGAAAATGAAAGTGGGTGAAATGACAACTCGCATGCTCCGCATTACGATTGCGATACTCTTCTAATTTAGCTACGGCGATGGCTATTCTTCTTTGCGATTCGCCTAAATGTACGGCATCTCACGCTGGGAGTGTTAGCCAGCGCCACTGATGGCCACTGCGGCGGAGACTGTAGAACTACCTTTTCACCGCAGGCGTTACGCACTATGATGTGAACATTGGAGCAGGCAAACGTACCAAATTTCGCCGAGTTTTATTTCTCTTTACCTTTTTGGTCCTGCATTTCAGTTAACAGAACAGGTATCTTCTACGTTTTCTTTGGCTTCGTTGTCTGTCGGCGTCATGTGGGTGTGTCTAAAAAAAAAAAAAAGAATCAAGCTTCTCTGTTCTCCTCCTTTTCGTGCGTAGCGAAAGCTATGGTCTACATGTATCATTTTTACGGCAAGCATTGTCCCGAAGTGTTACGATTCCCCGTGGGTGACGTTGTAGACTCGCGGACAGCAGCGGGTATAGCCAGCAAGGTCAAATCATGATGCCACAATTAAGAACTCGGAGATGACCATGAGGTACGAGAAGCTATGCGGGTCATGTCGCTTTCTTATTATCGAATGACATGTTCTCACAATACCACTGCGTTGGAGCCATCCGAGTGAAATAACCTGCTAGTTTTCTTATTCATATTTAAATTTGTATTCCTCTTTTTAAACATGGCGTACTAACGCACTTCAGCGCCTCTTCTCTTTAATTAATACGCTTGTCTGTGAAAGCCGCGGTCCTGAGATAAGCATGTACTGCTTCATCAGCACCTGCAGAGGGAAAACACACATGTAGTAATTAGCGGGTTCATACTGCAACACTGTTTTTATTTAAAGGATAAATGTTGACACAAAGATTCACAACTGTAGGTACATAATGAAAGATTGCTGGGCGCAGCTTCATGCCTATCCCCGCTTTTATAACAACGATTTCTTTCGGCCAAGTTTAGACAAAGGAGGCCCTTGTTTTTTAACCTCGTTGGTTGTACGGCCGTTTACATTATCGAACTGCCGCATTCGCAAGCACGAACGGATCGTTTTTAGTTTCGATTCCTGGTAATACCAACTTTGTGACTGTCATTGAGCTAGCAAGGGGGAAATGGACATCTTAAACGCACGAAGCCGCGTACGGAAACACGACACAAAGAAGCAGAAGGACCGCACAGGGCAAACACAGCGTTTGTCCTGTTCGTTTGTTTCGCTTTGTTGTGCCGTGCTTCCGTATACGCGGCTTTGTGCGTTTAAGATGATTCGTGCTTGCGAATGCGGCCACCAACTCGCCCAGCTGTCCATACTGCTGAATAACGGACGGTATAGATAGATTTGTGTGGTCTTCTAGCTTGCGGTTTCAGATGTCCTTGTGGATTTATTGATTGCGCTTTATTTGCCTCTTTTGTCGGCCTAAATTTCCGCGCAATCATTATTTTTATAGACATTTGGACATGAAGGGAATAAGTACCTGCACACGTGAGTAATCGTTGCGTATTGTCGCCTTTATAACGCAATATCTTTGTTTAATATACGATAAAGTTGAAAATTCACAAAACCACCCAATAAACCACAAGGACGAAGACAAGTGGGTGCTGGCTGGGCCGGCCATTCTCGCAGCTCCAGCAGACGCCTGCGTCAGGGTTCCCTCTAGCAATGTTTGTACGGAAATTCTATAGTTTCGAAAGCCAAGCAAGAGAGGGGTTAACGGGAAGAGGGGGGTTTGATGAGATCAACGGTTGTTGAACTATGCAAGGGTGGTCGCTGGAGCCAACGTTTCGAGAGGCGGACTTGAATGTCTTCGTCAGGTCAGCAGCAGCAAATGCAGGCGCTGCCCGTGCCGAACATTGCTGCTCCAACCGCATTCGCAGTTCTACTACTTTTGCATTGCACTCTGTGATTTCGACGCCACGATTGCCACGTTATAACCGAGCGTCAAACCTTTGCGCGGGCGCTAGAAATTAAAGGCACAAGCTCCACTCCGGGTCGTAAGCTTACGGGGGAGGGGGGGCTGATTTGCGCGCGCAGCGGGCGAAACGTGCCTATCGCCTGGTCCGTGACGTAGGCGCGGTTGCGTCGCAGTGCGCTCAGTCAGACGCATCGGGGACACGATCGCCAACCCGTCCTCTTCGAGACGGGGTTGGCGAGGCGCGACTCTCTTCACTGGCCGTTCCAGAGACTGGTGTTCATTGAAGTGATCGGAGGCAGTGATCCAAATTATTTGCATATCCCGCCTAGACATATGTGTGTGGGATATGCAAAGAATTTCGATGACAGCCTCCCTCACTCTACGATTTACGAATGTATTGCCACAGGGATGAGAGTAGCAAAAGGGATAGGAAAATTGTATTTGCACGATATATACAGAGAGAGACGGCTGCAGGCAAGATGGCAGAACAACAACACGAGCGCTGCCCAGATCGTCGTCGTCACCGTCTTTTTGGCGCAATCTTCCATGCTCGGCATAGCGCGTAACAATATAAACCAAAAGTCGCAGGTATTTTATTATTACACCGCATGTAAGAAATGGCTCTCCGTCAAGTCATACCAAATACGAGAAAGTGCGCGGACAGCACAAGTTCCTTCCCTCGAAAAGAAAAAGAAATTACAGGTATCTATTTTTTTTTTTTTTTGGTTAGGCAACTAAAATGGCTGTGTGGTAGTTCGAAGTATTGATGCTAAATCTAATGAATTGCCCTACTAAACTGATTGTTAATTTTGAAATTATGCGTTTGGTGCTGACTTATTTTCTACAATCTTCTTCCCGGATGCTATGCATTTATTTATGCCTGGCAATTTCCAATTTATTATTTCCCTTCTTGCCCGTCTCTGATGACCACCTCACTCATTCATGGCCAGTCCCCCAGTAGCCAACCGGATACTTAGCCTGTTTAATCTCTCCACCTTTCCTCCACATAACTGGAAAGGTGGAGAGATTAAACAGGTTAAGTGTCCGGTTGGCTACTGGGGGATTGGATGATTGTGGGTTTAGGCTGAAGCCTTTACCCCGTCATCTAGTTGACGGGTGCAAATAAAGTCTCTTCTCTCTCTCTCTCTCTCTCCACCTTTCACCTCTTCTTTCTTTCTTTCTTTCTTTCTTTCTTTCTTTCTTTCTTTCTTTCTTTCTTTCTTTCTTTCTTTCACTGTGGGTATGCACCACAATCTTTGGGGATAACTATTTGGGGATAACTTTGGGGATAACAGGCTGGCTTCAGGAAGGGATATTCTACGATGGACCATATCCCTGCCATCAATCAGGTAATCGAGAAATCTTCGGAGTACAATCAACCTCTCTATATGGCTTTCATAGATTATGAAAAGGCAATTCGATTCAGAGAGATACCAGCAGTCATAGAGGCATTGCGTAATCAAGGAGTAGAGGAGGCATACGTGAATATCTTGGCAAATATCTACAAGGATTCCACAGCTACCTTGGTTCTCCACAAGAAAGTAGAAAGATACCTATCAAGAAGGGGTCAGGCAAGGAGACACAATCTCTCCAATGCTATTCACTGCATGCTTAGAAGAAGTATTCAAGCTCTTAGACTGGGAAGGATTAGGAGTGAGGATCGACGGCGAATATCTCAGCAACCTTCGGTTTGCAGATGACATTGTCCTATTGAGCAACAATGGAGAGGAATTACAACAAATGATTGAGGACCTTCATCGAGAAAGTGCAAGAATTGGGTTGAAGATGAATATGCAGAAGACAAAGATAATGTTCAATAGCCTGGCAAGGGAACAAGAATTCAGGATCGCCAGTCAGCTCTAGAGTCTGTAAGGAATATGTTTATCTAGGTCAATTACTCACAGGGGACCCTGATCATGAGAAAGAAATTACAGAAGAATAAAATTGGGTTGGAATGCATACGGCAGGCATTGCCAAATCCTGACTGGGAGCTTACCACTGTCGTTGAAAAGAAAGTGTACAATCATTTGCATTCTACCGGTGCTAACATATGGGGCAGAAACTTGGAGGTTAACAAAGAAGCTCGAGAACAAGTTAAGGACCGCACAAAGAGCGATGGAACGAAAATCTTAGGAGTAACGTTAAGAGACAGGAAGAGAGCGGTGTGGATCAGAGAACAAACGGGGGTAGACGATATTCTAGTTGACATTAAGCGGAAGAAATGGAGCTGGGCAGGCCATGTAATTGCGTAGGATGGATAACCGGTGGACCATTAGGGTTACAGAATGGATACCAAGAGAAGGGAAGCGCAGTCGAGGACGGCAGAAAGTCAGGTGGGATGATGAGGTTAGGAAATACGCAGGCGCAAGTTGGAATACGCTAGCGCAAGACAGGGGTAATTGGAGATCGCAGGGAGAGGCCTTCGTCCTGCAGTGGACATAAAATATAGGCTGATGATGATGATGATGATGATGATGATGATGATGATGATGATGATGATGATGATGATTTCCTACGGACCGCGTGGTGTCAACTCGTAGGTCACGAGTAAACATGTGACGTTGTTTTGGTAGCCACCGCACTTTGCCGTTACAGTGTGTGTCAGGGAAAATGAAGGGGCATACTCGATGTTGTTTACAAGCAGTATATAACGTGTATCTGCAACCTATAGTCTTGGAGTCTATGAGAGCGGCGACGTGGGCTTGTTGCATGTCGACCTTTAAACGAGCGAGATGTAGCGCGGACAGGGAACATGACCACGAGAAGGCATAAAAGAATACACACACTCAACTATATACTTGGAGTGCAAGGCTGCACGTGGACGAAAGAAGCGAGTAGGACTAGCCTCGACTTTTACAATGCTCAATACACACATGCGACGCTACTAACCACAAGATGATGATTATGACGACGATGATGATGATTTAGTGGCATCCCTTTTCAAACGGATCAGTGACAAATAGTCACCTAGCCTGCTTCATTTAATAAGGTATGCTATGCATGTTTTTTATCTAGAATTCTTGTGTACATTTTATTATTCTTTTTTTTTCCCAAAATCTACCTTGTACCGCTGCCTATGATTTTAAGAGATCAGGTCGTATCAATCTCTTCCCTGCTTTTGTTTTCCACCGGTACTCTAATCATCTCTTGCTTATCTCTACGGCTGCTCGGTTGGTGTTTCCTTCCACCCACGCGCTTCTGGAAGTTGTACGTTACCTACGGTTTTCGCTGGGTGAGTCTCTTCGCATTCCATTAGGATGTGCCGAGTGGTCTCCGGATCTTTGCTGCAGCATACACAAGCCTCGTCTAGTTCCGAATATTTGCTCCGGTATGCTTCTGTCCTTAGGCGACCTACTCGAGCCTCGTGTGTTATCGTACAGATTTTCCCTTCCAATTTCTTTCTTCTCGTTCTTGTAAATCTCCATGGTCCTTTTTGTTTCCATTCTTTGCATCCAATTCACTGTCTCTACTTCTCTCACTTTCTTTCTGATGGCTCCTGGTTGCCTATTTAGAATTTCAATTATCCTGTACTTGTTGCCAACTTTCACAACAGTCTATAGTAGCGCCACTGTGTATGTGTGCCTTTTGTTCCTGTAGCTCGTGTCCTTGTTTCCTGTCCGCGCTGTATACAACTCGCTCGTTTCTGCTCTTGGAAGTGTGGCGCCCGATAACACACCGCAGGGCTTTTGAAAACTTTCAAATGCCCACGAAAGTGGGCGGGCCGCCCGGTCGTTGGCGTAGCTCAACTGCTAGCTCACCGCAGGCTGATGCAGAGGTTGTGGGTTCGGTCCCCACCTGCTGCACGTTGTCTTTTCACCCGTACACTTTCCCTTTTATTTATTAAGAATACGAAGTTTATCGCAAGTTTAACCGTAGTCTTTTAATAGTTGTATACCTCGCTTAAATAAAATGTTCCCTTACACTTTGATTTCCTAACTTCAAATCAAAGTGTAAGGGAACATTGCAGGCGCAAGTTGGAATACGCTAGCGCAAGACAGGGGTAATTAGAGATCGCAGGGAGAGGCCTTCGTCCTGCAGTGGACATAAAATATAGGCTGACGATGATGGTGATGATGATAATGACACTTTGATTGGATTCGCTGTCTATTGGCGTCTTAGGGTCGTTAGTATACGTAGTGGCATTATTTATTTATTTTCTCTCAAGGAAGGAGCGTCATATACTACAGAGAAGAGCGGGAAGATTGCGCTAAGCAGCGAGCAAAGATATTAAAATGCAGAATTGTCACAAATACCCGCGAGCAAAGGCTATACCTTGAAAGCGTTAATTCGGTGATCTGACGGCGTAAGTGTGGAGATGATTGCGCGAGGGAAGTTTGGGAATAACCGATTCAGCTTACAACGCAGCGTGGTCAAGAGGCACACCAACCAAGAATTTAGCTAACATTACACGTAGCTAATATACGAATCGTTCTAGTATAGCTTTAGTAAGTATAAGTAAGAATGCTCCGGTAAGTCCCCCTGCCTGTTGGGCAATCCCAGCCTCCCCTGGGAGATCTATTTATAGACCCGTGCTTTCACCTTCGGCCCGCGTGTCTTTGGCGTGAAGCTGTTGACGTGCGGGGCTCAGTTCGCGCCTGCTCTCTTAACGAGCTCGGCGATAATTGAAAGTCACGCGTCGCCTACTGCGCCTGGCTGCTGTCGCGCTTCTCCCAGTGGCCGTCGCTCCTAACGTTTAATTACTTTTCAGTTTCGCATTTTTCAGATCGTTTCAGAGGCCTTTCTGACACTCTGTGTAGTGTTTGACATGTCGAGAAAATGTTTCGCATTTTCATGTTTTCAAGCGAAGCTTGTATACGCTAGCCTGCGCCGGCGATGTAACGCTAAAAAAAAGACAGCTGCTCTCGGATCTGCACAGGTGCTCCGCACGCGCTCGAGCCTCTGCTCCCGCGTTCGTCGTCGTCGTCTGCTTCCACAGCTAATTGCGTTGCCGCTAATCATTCCAGCGTAGAATTTCACTGCTCTTCTGTCGTCGTAATGGGGAAGCCGCGTTTACGGGGGTATGGGCCATTCATTGTCTTACGTAACGTACCGATTTAATTTTGAAGCAATTTCATGGAAATCCATCCAGAATGGGAGGCGACGTTTAGCTGTGGCACCAAATGCGTATCTTGCGACCGGGCGCAACGGGAACTGGCGACTCAATCACCCACGCGAAAGGAGGAAAGCGGGAATGCAGCGCGGGAGGGAGAGAGTGCGGATTTTGCTTTGCGAGCAATTAACTGCGTACTTGTACTTTGCGCGGCGACGGGCGGTCGCGCGCACCCTATCTTGAAAGCGATCTGCAACACGGCTCCTACCTTTGTATGCGCTGTGCTGCCGCCGCTCAGTTTCCGTTGAAGCGATGGACCGCATGAACCTTCGCTCGCTGGTGCTGGCGCGCTTGCTCACGCCAGCGTTTTGACAGCGGTTGTGTGCGGTCATCGGGTGTGATCTATTCGTGCTCCCGTGTGTGCGCGCTGACAACATCCTTGTTAATTCAGTTAGTAAGCGAATGTGTCCAAGTTTATACAGCCGATAAAACTACTATCCTTACTCCGTATAGCTGGCTACTAAATTGCTATCGGAATTTTTGATTCGCCTTGAGGGCGAAACTGGGTCTTTTTTACAGCGAAGCTGTTAAGGGCTTAGTCTCCGATGGTCGTGTCCGCGTGTAGAAAAAAACTCTCATTGGCCGTATGCTGTATGTGCGAGTGAAAGCGCGCGAGGGACACGCGCTTTCACGGTGAGCGAACGTTCGGCGGAGAGCAAACGCTGTTAAGGGCTCAGTCTCCGATGGTCGTTTCCGCGTGTAGGAAAAATACAGCGTTCGGGGGCGCGCAGCGACGATTTCATCTCCATTGACGTCATACGGAACCTCACGGCGACGGTGACGCCGACGGCAGAAATCTGCTTTGGAGTTTCCATATAATTGCTATCGCAATAAAACTCTCATTGGCCGTATATGCTGTATGTGCGAGTGAAAGCGCGTGAGGGACGCGTGCTTTCACCGGGAAGCGAGCGCACGGCGCAGAGCAAACGCGACTTCTTCCGTAGCGCGAAAGGCCGTGGGGGTACGGGAGGGAAGGAGGGGAGGCGACGTTTAGCTGCGGCACCAAATGCGTATCTTGCGACCGGGCGCAAGGGGAACTGGCGACTCAAACACATGCAGTCTGAGAAGATTTAACATAAAAGGCATGCACTGCCGGCGTTTTGTTTCATGACATTCGTTTATGGGCTGTCATTCTCAAAATTCCGAGGAGCTGTATAAACTTGGACATTTAGCAGCACCAGCAACGCGCAGAACTGTTGTCGACGGCGGCGGCGTTTTGCCCGCGTTCACACCGAACGCGCACGGCGTTGGTAACGTGTTTATCAAGAACGTGCCAACCTTTGCCGTGCACCCTATGGCGGTGTGCCGTAGCGACCGTAAGGCCATGGTTACAGTGTACCTATTCTAGTACACTGTAGCCATGGTCCCTGTGGTCACTAAATAAATGAAAGCCACCGGATCATATATATTTCTCATTGTTTAATAGTTCAAATAACCAATTACACCATCACATCTTAAGTCATAATTGGAAATACATAATTCCCACTATAGTACAGCTTCTCTGGTCTTCCATCTCCACCCCAGTGGAAGGGCTGACATTTTTTTTTTCAGTAGACTGTTCGCAATCATGCACCAGGCTTCTTTCACAAGAATCATAACCGAATCAAGAGCAAATATTTCATCCATATAGCATCAAGCATACAACTACCTTCCATTTCGTGATGTTAGATTAAAAGAAGATTTTAATTTTGCAATTATGTGGCGCTTATGTTTACATCATCAACGGGAAGAACGTTGCGTATATACATAGAGAGAGAATAATTAACGTAATTGCCAGAGCAATGAGGAGGCTTTCAATATATATAATGTATGCAACGCCTTCAAACTTCGGCTCTACTCGCGATCAGCCGCAGAACCCACTGTTGCAAGGATGCCATAGTGTCCACCATACTGAATTTTTTAACGCGCCGTGAAAGGAGGTTCTGCTATATCGAACTTCTCGAGTGGGCAGTCTCATCCGCCGCCTACTGGAGCGACTGAAGCCGGCGGCGGCCATATTGGTATAGAGGCAAAGAGTGCGACTCCAGCATAGGCGGCCGCTCCCTTCGTTTACGGTCCCGCGATGAAAGATAGGAGGACGCTTGAGCTTCGCCTTTAAAAGTGGAACGTGATAGCATTCAAAGATCCCTGACTGCATATCGGGCTTCCCGGCAATTGCAGCATTTTAAAGCGGAGTTAAAGGCTCGCTAGGTTGGTCTCGTTGTCGTGAACCCACCATAGTCACAGCTTCGCTGCCTTCCATCTTCACAGTAGTGGAAGGGCTGCGATTTTTTTTATTTTTGGTTGCCTCATAGTATGCACATACCATGCCATAAAACAAGTGTGTGACAGTTGTTTAATCAACGCTGCTCGAACCGTGAAGAACAAGATTGTTGATGTGTCTGCACGTACGGGCATTACATTTAATGCGTCTTTTCATTGATTGTCTTGAGCTCGGCTGTTATACCCGTGTATTATGTAAGACTGATCCGTGCGCACCTGTTCTAGAACAAAGGTGAAGTATTCGAAGGTGAAGTTTTCGCTGTACTTCCTCCGTGACGCAAGTGTTCTGCGAACACGTTCTTATTATCTCTCTTTAGTATGTATTGTAATTATTTGTAATCATATTGTGTGTCCTGTAAGTTTTTATATCACTTTATATGCGTTCATTGTTCTGTTGGCAAAGCACAAAGCCCGGAGGCTTTTATACAGCTTCTTTCCGCTTCACAGAGCACACCTTTAAAGTCACTCACTCACTGTCCCTCGCTCTTTGCATGCACACGCACTCACCTAAGGACCAGGAATTCGGTGACAAAGGATATTCTTCTCGGCCTATCAGTGTAGTAGAAGGCTACAGCGCGGAACCGACGAAGAGAAGCACACAAAGTTCTTGTTGTTGTTGCCCCAGAACATGGCTCGTACAGACACAGCGCTTGTGTGACTCCCTCGTCTTCGTCTCCGTCGGTTACGCGCTGTAGACTTCTACGATGTTCAAGCAACAAGCCCAACTGGTTACCCTGCTCAACTATCAATGTAACTTGACACTGAGGACTGCTGCCCAAACTTGGCATTGCGAACTTTCCAGTGCACTCTGCGATTTCAGTCTGTCCGTCTGAATTACGAATACAAATTCAATTCTTGCGCCGAGCCTGTGGTATACTTTCGCCCACGGGTGGTACACACACGACTGTCGCGTGAACGTGGATCCGACAACAGTGGGTCGAGTAGCGGCTTGTCTCACCGAGATCATCCTGTCGCTGTCGTGTATGTATACACGCTGTAGCTGGCCGGTCTAACCGAGTTTCGAGTCGGGATGAGGCAACCCGGCCGGCAAAGGAACGTGTATAAACGCGGGCGCCGGGTCTGGTCGGCGTTCCATGCAGCCAGCAATATTAACCCGCGGTTCTAAAACTTTGCTACGCAGATCGTCCTCGATGCGTGCCTCTGCCACTGCGATCCACGGCCGAAAGAGAACACGCTCGCTTCAAACGCTGTCGGGTCGAGACGTCTCGTCCCGATTTGTTGTTCGACCTGATCGCGTATTGACCCTTTTCGCGGCGCTACCGTGGGCGCTGCCATATTTGATACGTGGTGACTCGTCCATTGCTTACCTGCTCAACTGCCTCCGTTGCCTCCGTGTTTACAATGGATGTGTATGACGCCGGTGCGGCGTAGCAAACCTCTGTTTCGGGAGATATCGTAGGCACTGCACTGGGTGGACGACGCGAAGCTTTGGCCACAGCTTCAGAGGACATGCAAAAGCGCTTTCGGAACTCATTAAGCTAAGTCCAAACGGCGCTCAGCGTATATGGCGCTTGTTCTCAAAGCGGGGCTAAATATGTATTCCAAGCTATCCAAACTTTTCGCTCATGAATTGGATCAGTATTAGCGTGTTTCGTTCTTCCTTCTTTATTTGGCAAATATTTTGAATCAGCGGCTGAAGTTGTCACGTTTCTGACTAAGTAAAGTTCCTCGGTGCGGTGACTACCTGATTATTTTCCGCATGATCGCTCGCGGGTGAGCTCAGTTCCGATAGATTTCTTCTAGCTGCGCACAAGGCTTGGAATGTCGCTGTTTTGCAGATTGCAATACAGTGTAGCAAAGAACTCGCTTACTCTTGCGGACAGTCACGAAACGTACAGCTTCGAACATTCGTGCGCTATCGGTGTAGTACCGCCATTTATTGTGCGTATACAGTGCGCATATATTCGAGTGTGCGCCCATTCACTTATTCTTGACACGTTGGCCGCGTTGGCGAAAGAGCGGGTGTAAGCTTGCGTGCGATTTGGGGTGGACGTGTGCAGATACTGTGCGCGAAACTTACAATGGCAGGAAGCGGCGCTACTCCCTTTGTCATAGTTTAACGAGCGGTAATGACTCTTGCCGACGTTACGGGGCTGAAGCCCTTTCTTTGGAGGTGAGCGATAAAACGCTGGTGAATGAGCAAATTTCTGTATACCCTCGAGGAAAGCCGTACACCCTGAAGTGCCGGAAACACGTATAAGGACAGTTGCAGCAGCGGTCCGCGATATTGGCCACACAGATTCATTCCATTCCTTAATATGCCAGTCACTAATTTTGCGCCCAACTTCTGCACACGTCTTCAATCCACATGATTAAATCCAGCACGATTGGAGCACGAAGCGTTAGCCAAACCTCAGCTGCATTTCCGACAGCTGATCGCACAGAAGCAAGGTAGAAGCGGTAATGGTTTCGTATTCGTGCGCTGTCGCCGAGGTCACGTGCGGCGTGCGGCCGAAAGCGCCATCTCGTTTCTCTAGAAGGAACTGCTCCGCGAAAAGGGTCAATAGTGTTCACGTAAACAAAGGCGTTCAATACGAATGACCGGTGGAGTGCAGTCGTACACGTGTAGCTTTGACCACGTTACAGCGCTTCAAGTTGTGTCATGAGGTGCACTTTACGCATGTGCGCGTGCTTACTTGCGCATGCCCGAGCGTTTATGCTGGCGTACGCGTGCCTTTCAAATGATGCACCGCGAACGTGTTTTAAACGAACGCGTGCCCCTATGTATAGACTCCGTAGGCACGCATTTGCCTCTGAGTATTCCTGCGTATATATTTGTACTTACGCACGCTCATGTAAGCGCGAAGGCCACGCTCTATTTTGCGCGCATGCGCCGAAGTGCGTGTCTTCACGTGTACATTCGCTCACACACGTATAAGTATAGAACACACGCGCCTACAATGCTCTTCAACTGCACATCTGTGCGCAAACGCGTCGGGCAGTTGCTTGCGCCAAGCCAAAGCCGCAACCTGTCGTAAGAGCTTGACGAGAACATTAACCCACCTCTTCGCGAGGAAGGCGGGTAATTATAGGAAACGTAGATAAAGATTTAAAAAAAAAAGATAGCAAGAAAAGAATTAGAAAAGCAACAAGCTATTTGCAAGTGTCTTTTATAAGCATCGCGTGTTTTTGCATTGCTGCGTTTCTGCGAGCTGTTATCGGGACCCCGTGGCTCTAATGCGCTAGGTGAGAAAAAAAAAAGAAAAAAAAGAGAAAAAAGTGTGTACGAACAGAGAGAGAGAGAGAGGAAGGGACGAAAAGTAAAGAATTAAACGCAGTACACGATTGGGCGCGAGGTTGTATCGCTGCGGGGCGAGATTTAATTAATCGGCTATTACCGCTGAGCGATCGAGGTAATTGCTTCGCATGCCTGGCTCCGCTTATATATATATGCAGGATTCAGGGCAAGGCACCGCGCGCGGACTTCATATCGGCACTTCGCTCGCTCGCACGTTTATTTATTATTTCGTGGCGCGATTCGCGCTGCGCTCGGCATTCCTTAAAAGAAGCCCTATGGTGTTCCGATATCACTGCCGTTCTAACTAACCATTTAAAAGAAGAAAAAAAAATGATACGGGTACAGGCTGGGGCAGTTCCCGCGGCCTGTGATGCTACAGGCTATACCAGCTCGATGAGCGTGAACCTTTGAACTTCATATCCAGTCTCTCGGGTCGCGTTCGGGGAGGTTCCAGCCAACATCCGTGGATCTCGTTATAATTAAGCCCAGCGTACTGCCCGTCGTACTGTCATATATATTACATGTACTGTCAACGTAATTTCAATCACGAACACGTCTGAAGAAGGTGCAGGACGGCGCTTTTGTACGTTAATGACCGCGCACGACACATCGGCGGGATTTGTTATCTGAAAGATATAGTTAACTAACCGCAGGGGACTTGGCGATGGGATATAAATAGATGGGGAGGAGGGGGGGGGGGGGAGCGCCTGACACGTTTATTCAATCCCGCGTAAGGCTTTGTTATAGTTAACGTGGTTAGTTAGAGGCAGTGGAGATAATAAGGTCGTTTTTCTTTTTTGACAATGGATTTTTAGCGACGCTGGGCATCGGTATAGGTGGGGAATAATCATCTGTTAACTAATGGTTTATCTGTTAATTGCTAATTAAATTTTTAATTGATTAATAGAGATCACATGTCGCGGTTGTCCGATTGGAACTGGATACGGCTTAAGAAAGAAGCCGCGGTGGAGGGCTTCGGATTGATTTTGACGAACTGTGTTTCTTTAATCTGCGCACCCGAATCTAAGCTATTTTTTTTAACTCCGCGCCCATCGGAATTGCGGCCGCCTCGGCTGTCGAACGTCGAACGCGTGACACGTACCACTGAGACACCACGGCGGATAGACGAATAAGTGCTAGTAGCCACAAGCGGACTTATTTTTGCCGATTGGAGTCTGCAAATGCCTCGCCCGAGCGTTTGTTGCAATGTCGCCGAAGCAAGCCGACCAGAGTTGCAAACGAATGAGTTTCACGGAGAAACCGAGGGGGAGGGCGTGAAAATCAATTGCGGGCTACGACGGATCCTTCCGGACAATAAGCACCGGCGCTTGTGAATCACGCCACGCGTATTGAGTCCTTTCTTCGGTAGGCCCTCGAGAGAGGCGCGTCGTTCACAGTAATCGTGGCATGAGCATGACCCGAAGACAGGGTTCGACGTGTCTGCAACTTCGTGGCTCGAGGAACGAAGCCGAGAAAGTTAAGGGCAGGCCGTGCGATGCATTAGGTAGGCAATCGGAGCAAAGGGTTGGGGGAGTTGTCAAGGAAAAGGAAAACGTCGACAGCGCGACGGCGTTTGTGCTTGGTAGCGAATGAGATTAGAGGCTTTGTAGGATCCAGTCGGTTGAGGCAAGACGACTGCAACGGGAGATCGTTCGGAGAGGCCTTCGTTCTGCAATACACATTATGATGATGATGATGATGATGGCGATGGTGATAGGGGGGGTAGGGTATCGCCCTCCGGACTGAGTAGTGAGCACGCGTCAGGATCTGCTGAGAATCGCTACCGGGGAATTGCAGCTACAGGTGGACTTTCCGGCCGCGCGCAGGGGCCCTGGAAGGAAGCACTTAATGGAAAGGCGCATATCTACACGACGTGTCTATCTACAACCTTGGACAAGGACTGGGGCCATGGTAGAAAGTGCACTCTTATGGCGTTGTAATATAACTTAGCACAAAAGCATTCACAATATTTTGCGAGACCGTCTTTTTATCGAATGAATTTGAGTTTTAAACAGTCTTGACTTTGTTCGCGAACCTCTTGTAGACCCCCGTTGCCCGTCCGGTAAACGTTTCGTTTTACATGTGCGACCCTTATAGACTTTCTTGAGACAGTAAAAAAAAACGTTTCCTTAATTTCGTCTATTGTGGAGCATAAACTCGCCGCCTTGTTTACCGAAAGCCCACGGATATTAGTAGAGAAAAAGTGCAGCGTCACGATTCTGCAGGTTGTCTACATAGACCCTCTATAGATTTCAAATGAAATCTTCTATAGCCATTTCACAGACTACCGAAGTTATTTTCTACGAGAAGACAGTGCGGAGAAATCTGCGCCGTTCCCATTACCTTTGACATTGTCGCTTCGGGTGCTGCGTTTAACAAGTGATAAATGAAATCGACGGCACTTGGCCTGCATATCGCACTGGAAAACCTTTCGATTCCAGCATAACTCTACTAAACTTTCAACTCTGGTCGTGTATTTTGGTTCTATACATTTCTCATACGGATCAAAATGTGACATATATTCCCCTCGGATTTACATCTGCGCACGAAGGGAAATTTTATAACACAATATTTGCCCAGACGTCGTCGTAGGCTATAGTGCGAAATAGATGCCTCACGTGTCAGAATTCGTACGCCGCTAATAAACCACGCCGCGCATCAGCAAATGCGCAAGCCTGCGAAGTTGAGGCGTCACATGAGGAGATTAAAAGGCGCCTCGTTAAGCGTAAATCTTTTTTTTTCGCCCATAAACCTTCATGTACCCTCTACTAAAAACATCGTTAACCCACTTGTCTTGGTCAAGGTGCATGCGTAACGAACTCCACGTAATCACAATGGTTAGTTCCCGTATTCATTAAGGAAAAAAAAAAGGAGTGGCAGCTGTAGTACAGCACTGCAAAAGTTCTTAGCGCTAAGAACACTTTGTATTCATCCACTCAACGCCGGCATCAACGAACCATCGCGTGCGCGTAGCTTGCGAGTGGTCTAACTCTATATACCGTACTATCGGGACTGTAGTCCGCGGACTAAACTTATTTAAAAGTTGAAATTTCGCGGGCTGGAAACTATGTAAAGGTGCGAACTATACATTATTAAATCTATCAAGATCTATACAGGTACGCATGAAAAAAAATGAAAAAAAGACAGCAATGACTGACCGCGCCTGGAGCATTTACCGTGCTTAACCACATAGCCAGTTCAGCTAATAATATGCTGTCTAATAAAGGACACTGGGTCTTACTGGCTGACAGTGATTGCTTTTTTGCTTACCGACTATATACTGCTCACAAACGATCTTACGAAGAAATGTACCTTCAGCCGAAATTCACTCCTGCTGTACGTTAATCGCAGTGAAAATATTTACACCCTTAAGGCTAAAGGTGCAACAGGATGAACAAACGGGCTGCTTGGTCGACGTTCATCTTGAGAAATTGTCGAACGTTCCTTTTTAAGCGCCTTGTCCTGTCGTTTCTCAGTCTTTCGTCGTTTCGTTGCGCCTCAAAAGGTTCTCATATTAAACGTATCAACCATAGGTCAAACAAAAAGCAGCCAGGAGCACCCAAAAAGAAAGCTTACAGGTATATTTCGTGCTTTTTACACCCATAAAGGCAAAGGTGTACCTCCTTGGAAGGTGCTTTTGGTTGGCCCCATGATTAACGTGCTTACCCTAAACGGGTGTCATTTTTTTTTTTCTTGCTGTGCTACGGGTATATTTCGTGCTTTTTACACCCATAACGTCAGATGTGTACCACCTGGAAGGTGCTTTTGGTTGGCCCCATGATTAACGCGCTTACCCTAAACGGGTGTAAGTCTTTTCTTCTGTGCAACTGGTGCGGGTTATAGCTTGGAAGATACGGCGCAATTGCCTCGGAAACCAGGCAATTTTATTTTTCTAACCGTTCCTCCTAAAACTCTCCCACGCCGCGGGCCTGACACCGCGCGCAAACAAATGGTTCCTCACACTTCGCCGCTCTCTCTTCTCTGTATACACCGGCGTCGCGAATAAGCGTTTTCGCGCCGCGAGCACCTTTATTTGTGTATCTGTGTATCCGTGTGTGCGTCCACATTCTCTTTCCAAAGAAACGGGGTCCTATACGCGACACAGGCATTCACTCTGAACCGGTGAGAGCGAGAAATGCATTAGGCGCTCACAGAACGGGGTTGGGGGGCAAACGAGCAAACGGCCCCAAAAATGCAGGAAGGTTGAGCTTTCCCGCAAGGCTCAGTTCGGTTCCGTGACTCCTAGAGAAAAGGGGTGGAGAATTGGGGGGGGGGGGGGGGGGAGGCATGCGCCAGGTAAAGGTGTGTGCAAGCAAGTCGATGTACACCGGCGCGAGGGGCGTCGATTTTGCGGCCGCGCGCGGAATCGATAGTGGAATTCTCTTTAGCCGACGCCTGCCCGGCACGAAGCTGGCGTCGGGGTGGTGGCGTGGGGTTCTAATTTAAACCCCGCTTCGCGCACTTAGACCTCTGTGGTGGCACGCGTGTAGGCCATGCACTCCGTGACTCGCAGTGAAAAGCGGACGCGAAGCAAGGACATGTAGGAAGCGGAGAAAAGCTGATGTAAAGAAAGAAGAAGGTTGCGCAATTACGAAGTTGCAAATGCTCTGAAATGCAACTAAAAAAGTTGTCGCAGTTTCACCTGAAAGGTGAAGCATCAATTGCGATAGCAAATTTGTAGAGAGATATACGGAGTAATGATATTAGCTTTATCAGCTGTATAAACTTGGACATGCAGCAGCACCGGCAACGCGCCGAACTGTTGTCGACGCCGTCGGCATTTTGCCCGCGTTCGCTCAAAATGCGTGCGGCGTTGGTGACTGTTGCCGGAGCCTCTGATATAAATAGGCACTTGGTGCCGCAGCTAAACGTCGCCTCCCTTCCCTCCCCCTTCCCCCCCTCCCCCACGGCCTCTCGCGCATCGGAAGAAGGCGCGTTTGCTCTACATATATGGTGATTGTAAAGGAGGAAAGAGACGCCTACTTCTGCAGCCCTTAAGGAAGCACGGCGCAGAACGCGCGTTTGTTCTCCGCCGTGCGTTCACTCCCCGTGAAAGAGCGCGTCCCTCGCGCCCTTTCACTCGCACATACAGCGTTCGGCGGCGCGCGGCCACGATTTCATCTCCATTGACGTCATACGGAACCTCACGGCGACGGCGACGGCGACGGCGACGCCGACGGCAGAAATCTGCTTTTGAGTGTCCATATAATTGCTATCGCAATAAAAATGCGAAAAAGAAAAACTGCTGGAAAGTAGCGAAAGGTGACGGCCAAGAATGCCCTGGAAAGTCGTGAGGAACAAATGCGAGAAATCCGTGAAAACCGAAAGCGTTAGCGCGGGTAAAACGGAACTCGCGAAAACCATGGAAGGCGAACGCAAAAAGAAAAACGAAAACAAAAGAACAAGTAGTAATAATAAAACAGGAAAAAAGTTCAAAGCGACAGTTGAACGGAAACCGGCTGTGAAATGGCGAGCGTTGACGGTATTGAGAATGTGATAACGCGTCCGTGCATCATCGCTCACGGGATATGCCTCGACGTCGGAGTACATACATACATACATAACGCGTAAAGCAGGGGTCACTTTTCTCCCTCAGCGGATATTTCGCCAGACTATGAAAGTATATTGTATTATACGTAAGTTCCGTACGGGTCTGGCCGACCTACATTTCAGACTTCCGGGAAGCCCTTACCAGCGGGGTTTTGACCACCTTCTCCTAAAGCTGTGAAAACCTGAGGCTACTTTAGGCTGAGGCTATTTATCTGAGGCTATTTTATCTCGCGTTACTCAAAACAGGCGCAAACAAGGAGACACGTAAGAACGAAAAGGACATCACAAATACCGGCTATCAACTTGACAGTCGGATAGTTGGATATCAACTTGACAGATATATAGATACCGACATTTGACAATCGGCGGTTGTGCTCTTTTTGTTCTTGCTTGTGTCCGTGTTTGCGCGCCTGCTTTTCAGTCCTTTTAATATTACTCTAGCTCGGCTCACGGTATCGGCAGCCGGTAAATACTGTGCGAGCTTCATGCAACACTTGGCTGTGCAGTGTCTTCTATTACGCACAAGCGAAACGTCTGGTCTCCTAAATCTATCCTGGCGAACGCTGCAGATCGGGCTCGAGTGAACTACGCGGAACACTTGGCGTATACCACGTGCAGTCAGCCACAAAATATTACGGACCGTGAAATCTGAGAAAAAAGCTGAATATCTCCGCAGCCGCACAACGCAGCCTGGTAAATACGCAACTCAAGGAGAATCCTGGACTAGTGTGTTTGAGTAGCGCGTAAGTGCCGATTTGCTCAACGGCTTCGGTTGCTCGTGCTTTTCGCACACTGAGCGCGCACGTATCCACGTAAACGACTACAGAGCGTCGTTAGAGTTGTCCATCTTCCCGGCGTCAGGCGGTGGCAGCCATATGGCTCGTCAGCGTTGTGCCACCAGAGACGGGAGGAAGTTCGGAAGCGTGAACGGGCTCGTTAGCCCAAGTAAAGGCCCAATGGCGTCGAACGTGTGCCTGACGGTCCTCAGAGCCCGGGGCACGTGACCGCGACCGCGACCCGCCGCGCGACGTAACTTTCACCGCATTGATGGCGTCGCGCGGTCTTGCACGACGAGGCTATATACAAAGAGGTCGCGCATTCAAGTGAAATTTTACCACCACCACCACCACCATCATCAATTTTCTTACTTTTCGTAAAGGGACACTAAAGTCAAATATTAAGCCAAGCTAAATTAGTGCTCTATAGAACGTCTAAAGCGTCAATAATATCGCGAACAGCGCTTTAGTAATCGAGAAATTGAGGTAAATGCAGGCCAAAATTAGATACTCCCTGGGAAAGACAAGTTGCCGTTCACCATTTTGAATTTTCACTTATCTTATCTTCTCACTCCCGAGGAGCAACGCGCCTACGAAGAGCGACGGCAGGCACAGAAACGAGAATGCAATCGTCCCCAGCGCGGGCGGCACACACCACCGATGAAAATGTGTTCGTACCTTTGTTCAAAATTATTTGTCACCTCTATGTCGTGTGCTAAACAGCCTCGCTGGTCGTCCACATTCACAGAGTAGAATGGCCCATGATTTTTTTTTATTTCTGCACAACCAAAAATAAACCGTTGTGTTCGTGTTTTAATGTCCGAAGAAAAAAACCCGACGCCGGGGTTGCGTCACCTCCGAAAGAGCCCGACACTGAAAGGGTTAAGGAAACATACGAGCGTCTAGAGAACGTGGGAATTTTCCCCCTCTGACAAGCGTATACAATCGGCCGGCTTCGCAGTAGATGACTTGCGGTTGGTGGCGCTAGAAACCTTTCTTTTCTACATACTTCTGCAGGGCACTGACAATAGCTTCAGACGCCCTTTGCAGCTGGAGCACCGCGCCCATTAGGGTGCTCCCTTTAACAATGGGCCACGCTGTACGTGTAAACCTTAGTACTCGTGCTGGTGCCTACAAACTTGCATAGTACTGAAAACGTGGAACTACGCGTGCATTTTCTTTCGCCTACCGCTGGGGGCGGCGCAACTCCTACTTCGAATCGTCTTCTCCGATGCACGGAATTGGTATCCGCCAAAGTTCGGCGATGTATATCGCGTCGATCGAATTGCGGCTCCGAACGGAAGAAAATGGCAGACGGCGTGTTTTGTTTTGCGCATAATGTGGCGCCGCGAGTGCATGCGTATATGCAATAGCAATATGGGCTTTCGAGGACATTACTTTTATGTACTACGCGATACGTGTATACAAGCGCCCTCTCGCGGGACCGTAATTGAAGGGAAGCGACGTACCTAATACTACAGGTGCGCACTAACGGCTGATTACCTACGCCGAAGCGCGTTGCCGCGACGGCTACTTTCCTCGCATACTACTTTTCTTTCTTTTTTTTTTTTTCTCCCTCTTGTGTATATATAGCCTCGCGAAGTTCCGACGTTTTCCGCTTGGAGGCGCTTCGGTTCTGGCGCTCGCCTGCTACAGAAGCGTGGGAACCATTTTTGCGGGCGTTTTGCGCTCGCTCCGTTAATTGATGTAGTGTGTAGTGATTCTTTTTTTTTTTGTGTGTGTGTGTGTGTAACCGCTTCCTTCTGCTTTAGGAGCTCCCGCGATATTCTTGCTGGGTTGTAGGGGTCACTCGGGTCCTCAAAAATTACTGGATGTTCAAGCGACTATTAATGAAATGTGGAAAGTATAAACCGTCTAAAGTGCTATTGTATCGGAGGAGATGTCTTACGTTCATTCTTGCGTGGCATGGTTACTTTAATAGCTGAAGTACCCTATTGTTTGGCGTTTAAGTGAAACAGGAAGACCGGTCTGGACATAAAACTATAATACCTCAAAAATATGTTTTTTAAGAGTGGTGGAAGAGTGCTTCAGACCGCCTCGCAACTCGGATAGTTTTGGAAGAAACTTCAACCTGCGTTTTCTTTTCCTTGCTACGAAAAAATTACTAAAAATACCTTCGTGCTTGGCCTCGACAATGGCATCCATAGGATGACTTTACTACTGAATCAGGTAGAAGTTCGAATTATAAAAGGAGGAGAAAATTCAAGCAAGACAGGAATACCGTGGACGTCACGCAGCGTGCGCTATAAAAATAAGCTCAAACCTCAGGGGTGTAACGTTGCCTACCGCGAACCTGCTATACCGCAGGCCACGACGTCATACATGTAGCTGTCTACCGTTGTCTACCGCGAACCTGCTATAGACCTACCTCAGGCCACGACGTCATACATGTAGCTGTTTACCGTTGTCTACCGCGAATCCTGCTATAAACCTAAGGCCATGACGTCGTACATGTAGCTAAATAATAGCTAGGTAAATGAAAGTCGCCCCTTCCCCCGCCTTCTTCTTCACTCCCCCCCCCCACACACACACACCCAGAGGGGGAGAGAAAGCGAAGAGAGGAAAGGCAGGGAGGTCAACCAGATGAACGTCCGGTTTGCTACCCTACTCAAGGGTTAACGGAAATGGGGAATAAAAATAGGAAAAGAGGAAGAGAGTGAGCATTGTGTGTGCAGCGAAGCACCACGACACCAAAGTAAGGTCCCATAGCTGGTGATGTGCGTTGAAGACATCTGACATGAACCAAGGGCCAGTGGTCGTTGCGTGAATAGGAGGCTGCGGGTGAGCCATGGGGCTTACTCGAGACTTGCAAGCACTGGATTAAGAGCATCCAGTACTTGCACTGCACTTCGCGCTGACGGAGTATGCAGCTTGCTTAAGAGTATACGAAGGGTATTTATAAGGGACCGAAGCATCACAACCACTTGCCGGTCTTCTTCGGGCAATTTATCGGGAGTCGGCATTGTGGACTCTACCGCGGTGCACTGTATCCTTTGATGTGACTGTGGTGCCGGCTGTGGCATCGGCTGTGGCTTCAACTGTGGCTTCGGCGGTGGCTTCGGCGTCGGCTGTGGCATCGGCGTCGGCTGTGGCCATGGCTGTGGCTTCGGCTGTGGCTTCAGCTGGGGTATTCGCTGTGGCTTCGGTTGTGGCTTCTGCTGTGGCGGCGGCTGTAGCTTTGGTAGCGCGGGCCAGGCTTCAGTATTGGTGTTCTCCGGCACGACCTTGTCAGAGTTAGACTCGACTCCGCCAGGCCTAGAGGGCAGAGGAGGAGGAGTTGTCGGATGTGCCGCGCTCTTCATAGAGGAATCTTCGTTCTTTGAAGTCCGACGGCGTCGGGAGCGTCGCTTTCTAATGGCCGCAACAGCTTCCCGACGAGACGAACGGTCTCTTGCCATCTTCTTCAAGACCGCCCTTTCTTTTCTCATTTTAGGACAGTCCTTTGAGGTAGCATCATGGGACCCAGTGCAATTGGGGCATTTGAGAACCGTGGCTACACAGGAGTCTGCAGCGTGGGGCTGTGCGCAGCGCGAGTAAACTCTCGTGTTCTCGCACACAGCGCGCACGTGTCCCAGCCTCAGGCAGTTGCGACATTGGAATGGTCTTTGGATAAATTGACGCACGGGGTGTCTAAAGTGGCCCACCTTGACGTGAGAGGGAAGAGATTCGCCCTTGAAAGCCACCTTCACACAGCGGGATGTGCCGAGTCGAGACACATGAGTAATGGCGCAGCCATCAACGGCTGGCTTAATTAAAATCGGCAAGTCGGCGCTGGAGATGGAGACGTCCACGTCGTTGATGACACCAGTAGTGGTATCACTGTCCAGAGGAATGTACGAGCGGACCTTCATGCCGCCAAGTTCCGTAAGTTTGCTCAAAGTGATCCGTGCCGTCTCATGTACGACGTCAATAGGCAAGACATTTTTTTAGTGTGTTGACTCTGACATCCGTGACTTGATTTGGCGCCAGCGCTTCGAGAAGCACCGAGACAGACTGTCTGTTGAGTCGCCTCAGGTTGTCGGTAGCGAGTTCTGGTATAAATAGAATTGTACTAACTGCGCTATTCCGACTTCGTCCTGCAGTCGACGTGCTTGAAGACAGGTAGGCCCTGGTGTTTCTTCGTTTCGCCTTGCGGCTCCTCACAAGCTGAAAGTCGTCATCGGAGAAGTCCTCACTGTTGAGCGAGCAGACACTGGTATCGTCGCTGTCGGTGTCGCTCTGGAGGCCGGTCCGCTTCCTAGACGCAGCCGCCGCTGAAGTCGCCATCCCCAGCAGAGGCGTGGGGACGTCAACTTGCATCCGTGCAACAATCCATGACGGCGACCCGGAGATTAACAGAGAAATCAGGCGAAAACAGCAGAGCTAGAGAAGTAGCGTTCTTGCTCGCAGAAACTTCGTCTTCGTCGAAGGCACACACACCCAAGTCAAGCTTATACTAACGCGCTTGTACTGAGGCTGCTTACTAAGCTCGGTATAAAAGAGACCGTCAAATTTTGCGTGCGGATTCTTAGTGAGTGGGCCAGCAAATGCGTGGGTTGGTGATAGATGTAGTGATTGCTTGAGTGAGTTCAGTACAATAGGCCACATTTCATTCTTGACGGTCGAACAGATCTTCAAAACTGTTTTTACTATATAGCGTGCGCTCACGGGTGTAACCGTAAAGAGTGAAAAATAAAAACTGTTTGGGTTAGAGTATTTTATATATCATAGCGTCACCGCTGCGCAGACCGCTCCGGCCCCCTCGCCTCCCTAATGGAGCATTACCGCGCACGTGCAGTTGCGGCAAGCGGTAGCGATAATTGTCGAACGGTATAACGCGACGCTAATATACTATAGCGAGCGAGTTGGGCGCGCGATCGGTTATAGCTATAGGTGAGTCACACTGTCGTCCTTGCGACGCTGACCTCAAGACTCCAACCGCGTGAGCGAACGCCGGGAATGCGACTGAAGGCAAGTCGCCAGCCTGTCCACGTAAAACAGGTGTGTTCACGCGAGGAATGGTTGTGAGTGGTCGACTGCTGGAGCGTGCACGAGCTAGTTGTATGCGAACTCTTCTGGGCCGCCTTGAGAAAGGAATCGTGAGCGGGCGCCCAGCCAACAGTGCCCGCGGCCCGTGCCTATAGATACATCGCCACGTGCTCTTTATTGTAATTTAGCTATATAGTCAGCCAGACAGAGCCCGCGCCTTTGACCTTGCTTGGATTCCGCACGCCGCTTGGCATGCACCGCGCTTCCGCTCTCTTCCTGTCACTGACCGGACGATGAAGCCTGCGATTTGCGACCCTTAATTGGACTCCCACGAATGACGCAACCGCTGCAAAGCACTGCGTTAACCCACGTCCATGCTGCTCATGCTGGGATTTCTCTGCCGGAGAGTTTCATGCGAAAATTTATCAGGGGTAACTCTTTCGCTATAGTTTCGGCGTATGCTGCCGGTATATAACACTGCTATCGGCCGCGGTACCTAAGTGTCTATTGAGTTGCGCTTGCTGAGCTCTAGGTTGCGGGTTCGCTCCAGGTCGTGGTGGACACACTTCGGTGGGGGCGAAACGCAGAACCGCTCGTGCACTCAAATTTAGGTGCTCGTTAAAGTACCCCGCGGATGGTCACAATTAATCGGGAGTCTCCCAGGGCGGCCCCCTCAGAGCTGCCTCGTGCCATGTAAGGGGGGGTTTTGCATCTCTCTTCATTTATTTGTCAATAAAAGTTTGCACCGCCACCACCTCTCACTACGGCGTCTATCGTAATCAGATCGTGGTTTTGGTGCGTAAAACACCATGATTTTTTTCGTTATAACATTGCTAAATCATTAAGGCGAGACAACGCGCTGAGCTGAACACCATAACATAGACGATATACAGCTCTAATTTTCTGTTTTTAGCGTAGAAAATGCCTGAAGAGAAAATTTAAAAAGAATTACGAAACTACGAAGTAAGGTGCGAAGTGGACATAATATTCTTTTGTGCTGTAAAATTTACGTAATATTATCTTACGTTTGTATCGTGTAGTATTAGTCAAGGCCCGTCTTTATTTGCGCAGCTGATGAAAAAAAAATATACATATAAATGGTCCAAATACTTTTTCCCCTACGGCAAACGTTATGACCAGGTGCAAACTGCCGCGCGTCTTGAACGCTTACAACCTTTGACAAGGAGTTATTTTACTGATAACAAAATTTCGAGGCGTTATCTCTAACTGGTTAAGGTTGTCTTAAAAATATCCGACCAGTTTACTTTTGCATATAGACCCAGGTCTTGTCGCTGCATTCTAAACGAACAATCTGACCAAGACAAGAACAAATCGCGGCCTTGGCTGCATATATTCCGCGGTCATGAACGTATTAAAAGCATTCTAGAAGGCCCCCAGCAACTTCTTTTGTTTTAATAATCAATACTATTTAGCGACAGTGGAGCGTTGCTTCTTTGAAATTTATGTATCGGTTATAGCAAGATGACACTGCTATTAACAAGAACGTCTATGTCAAGCCATCCTGTCAGTACTCGCCCAGAATAAATCGTATAAAGTGTATCAGGCCGTTTATAACACGCTACGACACTTGCAAATACTAATTTTTTACATCTACACCATAGCAAAATGGAACAACCTGCCACGTGCTTGCATGAATGTTGAATCCTTGGAGGCTTTCACCACTAAAATCGAAGAACTCTTTTTTTGTGTGTGTAATTCCTTGAAATTGCTATGTTGCTGGATCGCTAAATTCGTTCTTATACTGTTAGTGTTGTATGCTCCTTGTTTTTCTCGACGAAACATGTAGACAACTTTGTAGCATAATACATAGTAGTGAGGTGTGATAACTATTCTGTATGTGTATTCTTATATTCTGTTGACAGTTATACCTATGTACTTATTGTTCACTCTTGTAAGGGCCTGCTAAGGTTCACAGTATCCAACAAAAAAAAAAAAGGATTGCAGGACGCTTAAGGTTCGCCTTTAAGAGTGGAACGCGATAGCGTTATCGGGACCCGTTCGCATCGCATTTTTCTTTGAGTAGGTTTCACTGCAACACAGAACGTGGGAAAGCCAGCTTACAAAGACCAAGCTTACACCGATCCCGTTAAAGTCGGCTTCACTTTTAAACAGAAATGCATTGCTGAAAGACGTTTTTCCAGGGGCAATATAAGTCGTCTTATATTAAAATGTGAAGGCCCTAGGACCTTTTTCTTATTATTTTATTAATTGTTTGCTATTGCCCCGACGCGCGCGCGTGTCCAAAACGCATTAGGCAGGCCAAGTCCCAATTTGACCTGCCGTAGGGAGCCTACATGCAACGCCGTTTTAAAACAGCGCTTGAATGTAGGCTCCCTAACATGCCGAGGATGCGAGCGCCATCTGGATAAGATTTTCGCAAGTAGCCTACCCGAGCGCGCCGCTGTTGGTATGGTAGAAATACTGGCAAAAGGAGTTTGTGTTTGAGTTTCCTCGTAACAGAATTATGTTTTCTCGTACATTCAAATAACAGTCCGACGCCACCATATCTGTAGGTTGTGGTTAAGTCGTACTTTACCCTTTTTCTGA
Source organism: Dermacentor silvarum (assembly GCF_013339745.2). Classification (NCBI taxonomy): domain Eukaryota; kingdom Metazoa; phylum Arthropoda; class Arachnida; order Ixodida; family Ixodidae; genus Dermacentor; species Dermacentor silvarum. Next base: position 81,832,087 of record NC_051158.1, read on the forward strand.
CGGATTTCACTGTGAGAAATTCAATTTTTGTTCACTAACACCCTGCACCACGCGGAGGGCCTGCGCGGTCGGGCTGGGTCGGGATGATTATTCTCCTGCCACGGACGCCGACATCCACAGCCGACGCCGGATTTTCTGCGACACGGAGCCGTTAACGCTGTCGCGTTAAAATGAACGGGGTAACCGTTTATGAACGCCACTTTCCACGTAAGAACGATTGCAGCGCCAGAACTTGCAGCGGTGGCCCTCGCGCCCAGTTTATCAGCTCAACTGGGTTGCAGTTTTTGTGTGTTTGTAGTTGAGCGTGTTGAAGTCGGAGTCTATCAACGTTAGGTACAAAAATCACTCGCGTCAAACCGCGGTGGTGTGCCATCGCAGAAGCCCGCAGTTAATCATCTCTTTTCGTTTGCGGCTAATTGCAATGTTACACATCGATATAGCATGTAACACAGATAGCGAATCATGCATGTATGCATATGTATGCACAGAGCACGTTTCTTTTATTTGAAGACGTTAAAAGGGATTGTCTTTTACATTGAACACATGAGAAAACACAGGGGGGAGCAGGATAGCGTTTCCTGCTTCTTGGAATAGCTTGAACGTGTGGAGGCTTCGCATTTAGCGAAATTCTTAAGAGGAAATCAGTTAAGTCAGTCAGTACCCCACACTCAGCTGCGTATGTTGTCTTATTTTGCTGCTGTATGTAAGATGTTTGATTTGAACACTCCTGCAAAAACGAGAATGTTTTTTTCAGGAGTGTTCTTGCCTGTGCGCCCTTTGCCTCCGTATAGCTTTCCGTTCATTTCCACGCAAACTTATCCGCGAGTATAGTCTGGACAACGGCTATATAGTTTTGTCTCATTGGTGAGCTCTGATTGGCTGACAGGACGGATGCGCCCTGTCTGATTGGCTATAAACGATATCGTGGGCGAATTTTGCCGCAGGTGACATCGCTCTGCCGTGACGGCGCGTGCCAAACCGTCTATACATCCAGCATATATATAGGGTGTCCTAGCTAACGTTAGCCAAGCTGTGCAACGAAAGAAAATATGTTTCAAAAAACTCCGTTCATGATGCAACTATAAGACCTGCGGTGTTTGATCGTCAGATGTCTGACGACGGAAGTCAGTAGGTGTTAAAGTGGTTATCTTGCACCATGATTTGTTAATATCTTTTTGGCCGTTGAACAGATTGGCTAACGTTAGCTGGCACACGAGGTATATACGTGGCCTGATCGGGGCGTTCACTCAATGAATTAAAACAGCGCGCAAAAAAAAAAAAAAACGAGGACGGATAGAATAAGAGACAGACGGCACAAGCGCACACGTGACATGTTATTGTTTATATTTGTGTGAATGATTGAATAAACCTTTCAGTTACGAGTCAGCGCTTGTGGTGTGTCTCTCTTATTATATCCATCTTCGTTCTTTGCGCGCTGTTTTTTCCCCAAGAAGTGTACGTACAGAGCTCGCCGATGTATTGTAACCCCTGCATAGTATGTGGGAGATATATACACTGTTTGCCGAACGCGCGCGAGAAAGCAAAGGCTGCAGGAAAGTAATGGTGCCGCGTTGCGCCAGGCGTTGTCCTTCGTGACTGCCGCCGCTGCAGGCAACGACGGCGGGTGACCCGGGCCCCCAGGTGTGACGTAACTGATGATGGCTCTCGGCGATCGAGCACGGCCCGATGACGCCGCATGGGCGGCCGCTTCCGCGATGGCAAACAGATCGCGTCGACCTGCGGCACACGGTGAGCGGCCATTATCCGATATCGACCTGGCGCATCCTCGTGATGCCATTTGTATGTAGCGCGAGGGCGCGAATATGAACCCTCGGTGAAAGTGCTCATGCAGTCGGACGCCAATTTAGCCCGTTCGGTTTTATACAGGATGCAAAGGGGAACAGATATACAGGGTGTCCCAACTATACCGCACCAAAGTTTAAAAAGATCCAAAACGCCACGTAGCTGGACAGTACCGAGGTAATGTTGGTAATGAGGGACTGAAAGGAGGCAAAAGAACAGAGTTTGCATGCATGGCGCACATAGCCCACACGCACAGGTTGTCTACGGCGACGTTCGACAAAAGCACGTGAGTACACTGACCCAATGTTTCCGTTGACAATTACGTCCAGCGTTCAGGGCCGCGTTGCGCGGACCGACCGATGCACTTTTTTCGCCGCGTGTATCTTTTTTAATTTTTTTTTTTTGTGACAGAGACAGATCCACCCGTCAAAACTCAGGCCTGTTAACAGAGCCTCTCTCTTTTTAACCACTTGGCAGCAGCAACTCAAGCATGCTGCTCCGTGACGGGCTTCGTTTTTCACATACTTTGCCGCCGGGGTTTCGTCACCGGCTTCGGATCATTTCAACTTTCCTTTAATTGCTCTACGCTTACAGGATTGCGTGTCGCTTGCGCACGTCGACGTCGAGTGATGGAGGAGCCTGACTCAATCCTGCGTCGCACGGCAACGGCCTGAGTTGCACGCAGTCATCCTCGGCTGCGCCCAGGTGACGACAACAGCGCGGCGCGATTCTGTCTGGCAGGGTATAGCCCTAATTAGCGTGCGAACGTGATCACATAGACGCTGTTGGCCAAGACGACACGAGCAACAGAGTTAGAAAAATAAAAGCACAAATGAAAACAGATAAGCGAGAACGGAGAAAGCGCTGGAGAGAGAGAGAGAGAGAGAGATTCTTTCGGTTTCGCTCCGTCGTTCATGGGCGCTGCGTTATCGCGCTTTTCGCGAGCGCGCGTAATTATACACCGCGGCGCGGAGTGTTCACGTGCCTCCGGGGATTATACATATCGCGAAGGGTTGGTATTGCGTGAGCAAGTCGCGCACTAGCACACGCGTTTGCGCATGGCCACGCGAGCGAGCGAGCGAACGCGTTCGCGTTTTTCGACGGGGCCTGTGGGCTGTTTGTGACGAAAGCTATATAGGGGCGACAGCCGATGGGAAGACGCAAGCGACATTGCCGAACGACGCGGCAGGGGATGACAGACACAGTGGACCAGCGGGGACGTAAATCTTCTTGCGTGTTCTAACGCGAAGTCAGCGGGAGACTGAGACACAAATAGATTATGCCTTAAACATTTAGAAGAGGGGAATTTTGGGCCAGTTGGTGATGCGCGTCACCAAGCAGTGGCTCAAAATTCGAAGGGAGGTGAGACTGGCGGGACAAGCTCTGACAAGATGGGACCGTAGTCAAATATGCCCTAAGCGGAGCGGGAGGCGGTTGCTGCGGTCGCTGCGGTCGCTGCATATATATATGGCGCGGCCGCGCGGGCCCTATCTTGAAAGCGATCTTCCGTCGTGACAATCTTCAGCAGAGACAATCTTCAGCATGTGCAGCAAGCACTCGATCTTCATTTGAACGATGCCTGGTGCCGTCATTAATGCGGCGAATGTGCAGTGCAGAGAGAAATTATGCAAAGGTGCGGGTGGCGCTGGCGCCTAACCTGATTAGATCAAGCAGGCTATGTAACTTTTTGTCGCCGCCCCGTTTCAAATGGGATGCCAATAACGATCATTGTCACCATAATCGTCACAGCCGGGACTTGCAGCGGCACTTGAGAGAGAGAGATAGAGAGAGCGAGATAGGAAAGGCAGGGAGGTTAACCAGAAGCGAGATTCCGGTTTGCTACCCTGCACTGGGTTGGGGCATATAGGGGTTGGAAAGAGGGAGAGAGAGCCGCACATTAATGTGTTCCTTTAACATATTGGCCTGCACTGTATACATTCCGGGGCAATTGCAATAGTGCTTGTGTACATCTGAGATCGCACGTATATACAACACTCATCCCACAGCGCGCATCTGATTAGGCCTACCTCGCTATATACCGTGTTGAAATTAATTTGAACTCCGGGGTTTTACGACCCGAAACCACGATCCATTATGAGGCATGCACCGTAGGGATTCCGGAATAACTTTGACCACTTCGAGCGCGTTAAAGAACCACATTCTTTAACAATTAAGCCCTAAGCATACGGTCGAACAGCGTTTCTTTCTTTCTTTCTTTCTTTCTTTCTTTCTTTCTTTCTTTCTTTTTTTTTCTTTTTTCATTCCGCCCCACTGGAATGCGGCCGCCGCAGCCTTGGACTCGAACCCGCGACATTGCTCAACAGCATAACTCCATAGCCACCGAGACTGGATGCGCACAGATCCAAATCTTGTCCGCAAGAAGTAAATAACCGCTGAGTCAACTAAGAGCTTAGACATCATCTGTATAAACGGCTCCTTGTCTGAGTCGTCGTCGCTGGTGTACCATACATACATACATACGATTGCCAATTCAGAGCGTGAGCCAACCAACTCGCGCATTTGCACACGCATCCTTAAAGGTGCCGCCCGCCCGCTTTGTTTTTCGAGCGCTCTCTGGCACGATTAGCCAAATGTCCGCGCACCGTTTTTTTCGCTCGTCTCGCTGTCTCAAGGTAAGGACCGCGAAGGAAGTGAATCGGATATGAGCTGACTCAGCCGCGGCGTCCGGTGTTTGTATATATACTCGGGTAGGTTCCTCTCGCGGTGGCATGATTCACGCGATGGGATGTGGCATAATTGTAGCGGCCGCAGGCCAGTGCGGTTCTATAGCCACGAGAGCGCATATTTTAACGCCAAGGTTTGCTCTCGCGCGCGCGGGGGAAACAGCGCGCTGGTCACCGCGAAATCCGGTTCGATCGCGTTAATTCCTGACGTCAGCTTCAGCTTACGGCACTCGATACTTCCTTTTCTTGTATCTTTTTTTTTTCACTCGATAGAAATTGTGTTCAGGAGAGTGGAAGGTGGTTCAGTTTCACTTTTACCATATTCGCTTTGTTGCGACAGCTATAAAGTAAAGGGTTAATTAAGTCACAGTTTCGTCAAAACTTATATAGAGGGCCTCGATGGGCTTCGTAGTTGGAGAAAAATTCGTCTTGGTTCGGGCCGGGAATCTAAGCCGTTCCAACCCCAGCCACCTTCATCCCAGGATCGCCGCACTAAACTAACTTTATAAGCTAAGTTGGAGGCTATGCCAGACGGCAGGGTGACGGCGCATTCATCGATGCGACTGGTGCTCTAGTTCCAACCTATTCACAGCTGCGCGCTGATTTTTCAAGCGAAGCTTGTATACGCTAGCCTGCGCCGGTGATGTAACGCAAAAAAAAAGAAAGCAGCTGCTCTCAGAGCTGCACAGGTGCTCGGCACGCGCTCGTGCCACTGCTCCCGCGTTCGTCGTCGTCGTCTTCTTCCACAGCTGGCTGCGTTGCCGCTAACCATTCCAGCGTAGAATTTCACTTCTCTTCTGTCGTCGTAATGGGGAGGCCGCGTTTACGGGTGTATGAGCCATTCATTGTCTTACGTAACGAACATATCTATTTTTGAAACAATTTCGTGGAAATCCATCCAGAATGAACGCGCTCGAGAAAGGGCTCGTCGTCGACGTGCCGATTCTAACGTGAGGGCTCCCGAAGCCCAGGCGAAACGTCAGCCGCGTACCCCGAGTTGAGGGAGCGCGATGTCGAGGCCAAACGTCAGTGTCGTCTTGCCCTCCAGGAACCCGACAACGGTGGTGCACGCCTCGGCAACGCTAGCGCCAACTTCCCCGACGCGACGGCCAGGTTTCAACGCGAGTTTCTCAACCGGAACTTCGGAGCCAACTGCAGTACGTGCGTGTGACCGGTTGTGGTTCGAGCACAGCGTGGTACTCGTCAGTGCAATTCGTTCGTAGGAACACCGAAGAAACACACGGCAAGCTTCGCTTGGCCCCATTTCCTCTACAGGGGAGGGGCTGCTGATTTTTTAGGCATCCGCTTCTCTGAAACTCCGACGAACCAGCATCGACGATTCTTTCTCGTTCCGCGTTCCTTCTCACTGCTGCTGGTGAAGTGTATTCTTGAATATATGGATGGATGGATGCACGCATAGTCACCATAATACTCGTACAGCGTCTGTAAATACATAGGTGAGCGAATCATTCGGGATTTTGTCCCTCTATACCGAGCCGATGTCGTCAGCAGTTCGACAAGTATATAACAAGACGTCGCGCGTTACCGTCAGCACAAGTATTTCATACGGGCATTGACTGGTGAGACTTTAAGCTCGGCAAAACGCCAGATGGCGAGTCTCACGCTTATATTGTAAAACCCGTGGGAAAAAAAGTTTTTTTTTTTTTCAGGGGCTTTATTATATTGCGCCTGCTCTGCGCGCATTCGTATTATATCTAAAGTGCATGCGGGAAACGAGCTAAAAAAAAAAAAAAAAAAGGTTCGTTGCTCCGAGTCCCAGATACGTGCGGCGATATTGTTATACATACATTACCGTATAATCGCATTTGCACTTGTTCTGCTTGATTATTTGTCGCTACATATTGAGGAAAAGCGCTTTCGAAACGGCGTAAGATTAAATAATCGTACCTGCGGCGTACGAAGTGCGAATGCTTATTTGCACACAATAAGTGGTCAGAGACTTTTTCCTTTTTTTTTTCTTTCAGAAGATGTTTTCTTGTGTCATAATATTGCAGTCGACGCTGCCTCGGTATGGTCTGCTCTCAATGAACTTCCTCTGCTCGTGATTTAATTTCCCTTAGACGCCTTAGCGTTGCGGAGCAGCGACTACAGCTAGGAAGAACCACGTCGAAGAAAGTGCATATACCATAAAGACCCGCGTATTATACGAGGCGTACCGTAATCAGAACCTCGATCTTGGGAAGAATGCCTCATTGGGTGGTGCTATAGAAAAAGCACGAAAATTCAGTTGTGCACCAGTGGTGACGCGATTTCCGTCACACGTGACACAACTTCGGAATGACGTACGAGGCTAATGCAATAATTTCGCGGGACCTTAATTAACTAGGCGCAGGTGCACAAACGTCAAGAAAACGCGAGGTTAGTGTGGCGTTATCTGATATCGGACTTGTAGAAACTCCTTTAGTACTAGACTCATTGCTTCTATAGCGTCTCGTCGGGGCTACGGACGCCAGAATAATCCAGTGGTCTCCGAAATCGGGCGGGCAAGCCGCTCATAACTTGCGATTGAGGTGAGTTGAGCGCAAGATTAACTCGCCATTTAGTAGCGATCACCGCCCGCGAGAGTGAAGCTATGGCAGCCGCCGTTTTTGTCAACAAGGTTAACATGCCATGTACGTAAGCAGCAGAAACCTGACATGCGGAGCATGCGCAGAAAAGAGAACGCTATATGTTTGCGCGCGTGAGACTTTTACGTTTGCTTACGTGTGTGCTACAGTATATACGCAAACTGTGCATCCCTCCCGCCGGTGCCTTGCGCGCGACGGAATTAAGACGGCGCCCTTCCTCTCCCCGATTTCCTCCCTCGCGCCAGCGAGATTGCGTCACCATCCTCGGCTAACCCTCGTATACGCTTTCACTCGCACATACAGCATATACGGCGCGCGGCGACGATGTTATCGCCCGTGGACTTTATACGGAACATCACGGCGACGCCGACGGCAGAAATGCGCCAGGAGTGTCCATTGCTGTATCGCAATAAAACGTCCCGTACACACACGAACGTATAGATATAAAATGCGAAGGCAAGTCACACCGCGCTGCAACACTGGCACATAGAGCACCGGAATGTAGTCCCACTCCCTGCAGAAAGCCACGCCACGCTGTATATATATATATACTGTTCGCCCTTGCTTGAGACCGAATGGGCTTTCGATCGGGGAGGATTCCGCCGCGAAAAGCCGCTATATAAGCCCTGTCGCCACCCTGGCACCCAATTAGGCAAATAGAGCACCGCCTACGTACACACACACACACACCCCGCAAATCTCTCGAAAGCGCTCGAAACATCCCTTCGCCAATTCACGTGTACACTGCCGACAGACAGTATATCTCGCTCCACAGTCTACGCTTCCGAGTGTCCCCCGGTATAGACGCGCCTCCTGCTTTCGTGAGCCTTGATTTAGAGCAACTGATTGGCTTTCGACGACGAGAACACGGACGGTGCTCTGCCCAGCAAAGGTTCGTAGGGGAGGACGGGGGGAGGGGGAGGGGATGGCTTAGTTAAATCGTGGCTCCCAATATAGAACCCGCGGGGAAAAAAGCTGGTGTGGCAATCCCCCGGGAGGGGGTTTCCTATTCCTACCTCCGCGCGTGTACTTTTTAGATTTGTAGTATCATCGCTTGTATATAGCTTCGGGGACGGCGTAAACCTGCCGCTTATACTATATCGAGCTGTTTCGCAACGTCTATATATATATATATATATATATATATATATATATATATATATATATATACACTGCGGTGCCTGCGCGCTTACGCTGCATTCGTGTGTGCGTGCGTTCGCCGGCCGTTCGTCTACCCCCTCCTCATCCTACTCGCATTGAACGAGTCACAGGGAGCAGCCGCTAATGACCGCTCTGCCAGGCCGGACTGTCACCATTTCGTGCGGACCTGACGTGGGCTCGCTGCCAGACACGTGCGACGCTGTCGAGAGTGTATTAGCGGGCGTGCGGGCGTTTCTTGGCGAGGTGTTTTATATGTAAACGTCGACTTCGTTTCACTTGCGCGTAGCACAGTCGGAGCGCGGGGCGAGAGATAATGTCCGAGGTATAGGGAAGGGGAGGTACCTGGGCAGCCGCCGAGTAGCGCAGTAATAATTGGGTTGAGGAGACCCAGGTAAATATATACATATACACGGACGGCCGGGTGTTTGGACGTGTTTGCGTCGGCGGTGGTTTTATATCGGGACGTGCTGACGTGGACTTCGTCGGCGGCGGCGGTATAGCGCGGTCGGACGGTTCAAGGCGAGTCGGGGGTGGTCACGTGGGGGCCGTCGAAGGCGACACATGGCGCTGATGCGAGGGAAAGAGAATCAAGGAAAGGGGAAAGAGCCTCCTTGCGGCAGAGGCACACGTGACGCACTGTAACTCGCTGTGACTGAACACTGCGACCAACACAAAGCATGCTGCGAATGACTCATATAACAGCGTTGACTTTCAACGACGTGCCTGCTGAAGCGAATACACAGAGATATATACAGACTTACATGGAAAGGGAAAGGCAAATAAGACGAATGCGGGGCAGAACGTACACGTGTGAAAATTGTGCAATGGCGCAATTTGTCACAGCCACGTCACAAAGGCGTGAAAGCGGCCTGGAAAGCTCTGGAAAGGCGTGCGTGGTAGCGGGTGGACATGGCGACACAGCGGGGTCAATAGTTTCCAAGAACGTGCGGAAACCCCTGTGCTATCTATGCTTAGACGGAAATTAAACGAAGAGCAGGATGGCAGAAGCTGTTGAATTCATGAACGTGGTGCTTAGCGCGGGGCGGCTCGGTGCGAAGAAAAATAATTGCGTGACACAGAACGGTGCTTTGTCCTGTGTCGCGCTGTCAGTTTCCTTGGCTGAAACAATTATTCCACGACACACCTTTGTTGAGCGCATGCGCAGTACGCAAGTGCAAGACAGAGGATGCGCAAGCGGTGTGCGGAAACTATGGCAGGAGGTTCTCATCCGCAGACATGAATTCTTTGTTTAGCGCACTCGCTGGTCTTATCTTCTCGTACGTAGTGCTTGCAGTCCTGTAGAGAGAGCTTGTGTATCATTCACTGTTTAGCCGGCAGTGCCCCAAAGTTGACCGAAATAGTTTCTTTCATCCGTGGAGCGCGTTTAACAGCAATTTCATGATGATTACTGTAGAGAAATCACGAACAATAGTGTATTTCCTGTATAGCATATCGGCTGTGCAGGGAAGTTAGTCGGTCAATGATTAGATAGGCAGGTTCAGAAATAGCGTGCCGAGAAATAGCCTCAGTGGCACTATAGGTATATGCGCAAAACGCAGATACCGCTTGAGTTCTTTTCTGTTCTTACGGGGTTCTCTGGCTTGCTCGACCAATAGCGTACTCTAACTTTGGAACACCATTAGTATACAACTCGCTAACGTTTCACCGCGCAGATTGTTTCATTGCTGACTGAGTGGGTGCAAAGATAGCTGGTGGTATCTTTGCTTTCTACCATGGCTGCATACCAGCGAGCTCGCCTTCAAACCCTCTTAAGCTGCTGCTCATTTTGTTCTGGAAGTTTATTTGGCTTGGTAGCGTTCGCGACTCGAAGTAACCAAGAGATACATCTCGCTGGACAACGGACCCGGTCTCTATATACTTCCTGTCGGCACCTGTAGATGATTGACGTTTACAGCCTACTTCGACGCGTATAGATGTTGTAAAAGCTGTGCCGTCTATTGCCACGAGACATAGTTGTTCGTTATTACTGCACACATCGCGTCAGTGTTGCCACGAATCCGCCCGGACGACCCGTAGACTATCAGTATTCACTTCGTTATTGTGGCTTTTGGGCTGGGCTCGTTGGTTCTGGCTAACGGCGAACGCTCAACCGCGCGAACTGACCAAGTGCAAGACGAGAAGGCGACACACACTGGCGCTATGTGTGTTTGTCGCCTTTTCGTCTTATCCTTCGTCAGTATTGACTGTGCACTGCTTTACCCGTTCATGAAGGTGGTAGACGTCTGGTGCACGCGCTAGCTTCCAGGTTTCCCTTTAACTCCATGCTCCTACGCTGTCGAACGTCAGTCTAAACAATTAGATTACAAAGAGCCTGCCGACACGGCCAAGTGACTGCGCGTCCCAGTGAAAAATAGCTGTTTAATGCGAATGCGACCATGCTTCAAGAGGAGAGGGGCACATTTGCATTTCCATTGTGAGCACTGTGTCGTCCGTCCGGCGTCGGGACTACATACTTGCCGGTCCTGTCCTTAGTCTGGATGCGCACGAAATAAGAACGAAAAAAAAAAAAGCAATGTGGTTCTTTCCTTCCTGCTTTTCGTGGCTAACCACTCTACCTTGGCCACGAGAAGAGTGGTCCTTCCCGGCACCCATTGTAAGGGCCTTCCACATACCGGAAGCCGCAGCGTTCACCCATCAATGAAGGTGCGCAGAACTCGAGACTTCTCGACAAGGACGTCGGGAGCTGCGTACGTATACGGACGTCTCTGGATAGAAAGCGAGGATAGGCGTGTTCCTTGCGGAACAAAAACGGAGGCGGTGCACCCGTCTATGGTAATGAGGGCCCGCGATCAAAAGGAAGCATTCGCGGCCGGACGAGGCCCGCGCGTTCGCTCTTGTTGTGGCCGGGTAAAGGCTCGTTCGAGCGCGCACGCAGCAATATGCGCGCTCCCGAGGACGACAAGAGCAACAAAAACGAAGCTAAACAAAGCGCCGCCAAGCGGACGAGAAGAAAGGCATTGCACGCCTATTAGTCCGCACCCCGTTACGAACCAGCCGCACGCAGGAGACCCCACCGAGCGTAGCGTTGCACGCTAAGCGGCGCGCGTAACTCGGTTTGCACACGTGGTTGGCTGCGTGATTAGGGTGAGGGGAGCCTCGGGGGCGGGTAAGAACAAGATGGCGGCCCAGTGGTAGGGGTGGAGGCCATTTTTCTTCATTGACACAGTCGTCGTTGTCGTCTGCTCTCTTCTGTGCCGTGTCTCCCGCTCGCGCTTCGTTTGGTTTGATTGTAGCCATCCTCTGCTGGGCCGTTTTTTTTTTTTTTTAATTACACTTGCGAAGTCTCTGTGATCTCTCTAGAAGTCTGTTCCTTCTTTCCAGCACGCTTTCCTCCATCGCGATTCTTGCGTATCTATGGCTGGTGTTCTGAGGAACCGTGATCGCTTGCTTTTGCTTAAAAGCTGCTACTTGCAACAGTTGACAAGCCCGCTTCTGGAGCTGTTTTTTTTTTGTTAATTATGTATTTCTCGGACACGGAGTGAAACTTCCGGGCATCGTAGTGGGACTGAGAAGTAAACGCTGGCAGTAGCTGTGGCGAAGGAACGAATAATTGAAGACCACTGGGAAAAGCCTTGCATCGATCGTCGAGCAGTGGACATGACATAGGCTGGTGATTGTGCTACGGTGCAGTTGCGGTACCTCTGAATGGTATAGCCTCAGAAGATTAACGGCACAGTCGAGCCCAGATACAACAAACACCGTCATTCCACAAAATGTGTCCTCCGTTTCGTAAGTTCGTTATAGATGGGCTTGCCCTCAAGAACTGGGACAGAACTCAACAAATCACAAGGGACGCTTTATTTCCTGAAATGACGCTTTACTGGCAGAAATTAGTGAATGAGCTCTGTTTAGTTTCCAGCCGACAAAGGAACGCTGCAAGTTTGCCAAGCTGTCTACATCGTTGTCGATAAAGCAACTAGCTTATATAAAATGTTTAAGCGATTCGATGAGGTTGAAATGCAAAAATACGCCCGTGTACCGTGCATTGAGTGCACGTTAAAGGACCCCAGACTTTAAATAATTTAATTTAAATTGTTTAAGCGAGCTGTGAAAGACCGCCGGGGACCAATCTCCTGCTCGTCGCCCCTTTCCCGGCTCGTCTAAACGATGCCACGCTGCAGTTCATTCCCTTGGTTGTACTCGAACTGAGCAGGGCACCGAGCCGTTATAAGAGCACGACTCTGATTCCTTGCGAAACATTTTGGTTGTTGAGGAGCTCTTCGTAGTAGCCGAAAGTTCGCTCTAAGCCGGACTGTTATACGTGGGCTCGTTTTCAGGAAGTTGTTGTGATTCGGCGTTATTTTCGTGCTAATACGTTACATTCCTATAGCAACAATTATGCAGTAGGAAATGCGCAAAGTTGAGTTCCCATCTAGTATCGCTTACTTCGATGACTTGCCTTTCTCATCGCGAGACCACAAGATCACACTTTTGAACAGCGCCGTATATATATACTGTCGGACATACGCTGCATTTCGGCTTGTATACCACGTATTCACACCAGCTATAATTATATATATATATATATATATATATATATATATAACCCGCCGTGGTTGCTCAGTGGCTATAGTGTTGGGATGCTAAGCACGAGGTAGGTCGCGGGATCGAATCCCGGCCACAGCGGCCGCATTTCGATGGGGGCGAAATGCGAAAACACCCGTGTACTTAGATTTAGGTGCACGTTAAAGAACCCCAGGTGGTCTAAATTTTCCGAACTCTCCACTGCGGCGTGCCTCATAATGAGATCGTGGTTTGGCACGTAAAACCACATAATTAAAATTATATATATTCAGGGTGTTTCAGCGAACACTTTCAAAATTTATCTAAGATTGCCTGTGGCAGATAGCCCAATTCTAGTTAATGGGCTGGTCTACTCGAAGAGGCGGACATTACTTGCACAAAGAATTCAAATGAATAATCGGGAAATTAACAAAATTCACTAATTAAGTTTTTAATATGGCCATCAGCAATTAGTTAAAAACTATTAGTGATGTCTGTTTTTATTCGATTATGCATTTCAATTTCTTGTGCAAGTAATGTCCGCCTCTCGAGTAGACCAGCTCAGAATTGTGCTGTCTGCCACAGGCAACCGTTAAGAATTTTTGAAAGTGTTCGCTGAAACACCTGTATATATAAGGTTTATGAGCAGCTACAATGCGGTATTGAAGCATTTTCGTTCTAAATATTGCACCAAGCAAACTTAGACTGCTACACGATCATTTGACCCTGGCTGGTCAGTCACATGAACCCTTAATTACCACTGGCAAAATTCCGCACTTGTCCAAATGCTCTTTTTATAGACCAACAGACACAGACAGATATAAATAAGCGGACGGAAGATTTTATTACATCGAAGCTGTGTATGCCTAGGCTAAAACCCTCGTGGTCCAACCACGGAAACCCCCCGGCGGAAATAAACCTATCGAAAACTCCCGTCTCGTTCACTTGGTATATACCAAAATTGGCGTGGAAGGGCACCAATGTTTGACTAACATGACTGACAGGTCATGACACCAACAACGTCACGTGCTCGTCAGTTACGTCACGATTAACGATAATAAAATCACGTGTCGCGCATACCCGCATTGGATATGCGGATAAGAGTCAGGGAAAACAAAGAAAGAAAGATATCACGTGTGGCTCATACCGGGGCCGCACATTTCAGCTTCGCTGGTTTACTATCTGCACGGGGTGCATGGGCGGTAAATTTTTTTATTTGTTCACACTTAGCAATAGTGAACATTCTGTGCTGATTGTACTGTCGCTTTGCTATCAGCATAAGCAGAAATCCTCGACGAGGTCAATTGAAGACAAGGCATAAGGAAGCGGATTCGAAGTCAGGGTGATCGTTTGTGGTGGCGTGGTTTATACAAACTTTACGCCTTGCACCATAGCGACTTCGTCGCCGACCGTCGATCTCGTATTCCCCCTCGTTTGGTCGCTCACAAAGCCAAGCGCCGCTCCGAGAGCGTAACGTTTGAGCTGCCGAATATATATCGTGTCACTCTCGACAAAGTGTTGCGCCACCCACCGAGGTTCCTTCTTGCAGACGTCCCACGCGCGCCGCTGAAAGTGTGCGGAGGCGAAGGGGGAAAAAAGAGGGGAGGAGGAAGATTGAAGCACGGAGTCCGTGCTCTGCGTAAAAGACAAAGACTCCTCTCCAACTCGCAGGCTCGTGCATGAGCTTTCGCCGCTATCAATGTATTTACGATCGGGCCATGTCGTCTCCTTCGGTCATTTAGGGCTGTTTGCTTTTTATGGTGGCACTCTCCACCCCCCCCCCCCCCCCACCTTCTTCCCGCCTATATACACCACCACGCACGCACACTCCATGACACTTCAACTCCCTTGCTTGTTTTTGTTTTGTTTTGTTTTCGGGGTCGGCCTCGGCTAAACGAGGCTTCGTTGATTATCGCCCGGCGACCCAGAGCCGGGCCCATGCACTCCGGCATGCGCGAGCAACAACGCTGCCTCAAAGTTGAGAAACAGTTCGTTTTTTTTTTCTCTCTCTCTCTCTTATACTCTGCTGCTGATGCTGCTGCTTTCCCTTGTGGGTCAGATGGCTGTTATTGGCATCACGCTGCTTGTTATTGTTGCCGCAGCCACGGCGTGGAAGTGACTGCACGGACCGGACACTGTTGAGAAATGTGGCCGCGACGTGCTTTTTCTTTTTGTTGCTTCGCCGCTCGTTTCACTCGCGTGCTTTTACTTTTTTTTTTTTTTTTTTCGCTTCTCTTTTCCACTCGAGAGAGGCGGTTCGAGGAAAGGAGCTTATTTGTCTTTGAAGAAGTATCGAAGAGGCTTTCTTTCGCAGGCTTTGTGGAAGTGATGTTACCAAGGAGGATCCGTGTATTTTTTTCTTTCTTCTCGCGTGTAATTAAAGAAATAAGGCAAATCGATATTAAGGATGCACTCTTCGCTTTGTGCGAGGATATTTGCTTGTTTCTTAGCCTGCTGTACAGCTCCTACTTCTCTGCGGGTGTCTGGAATAAATTAAACGCCAATGATGCGAATACGTTTTGGTATAATGCTCCAGAAGCTGCACTTAAATCTGGAATAAGCTTATTTCTTTTCCTTTCTTTTTGCTTCCTCTTCATTCTGAATATTGTTAACGGAGGCCTGGTACGAAAAAGAAAAACAAAAAACAAAAGGAAGGAAAAGTCGAGAAAGTGCCGTACTGGTGACGACGCCGTGTACGAATTTAGGTAGTAGCGCCTTGTGACATCAGGGAATGTCTGACTGAGGCTAGTTAATTGTCTACTGGGAATGCGCCTCTAAGAAAAGGAAGGAAGAGAGAGTAAAATAAAAAAAAAACACGCACACACACACGCAGTTAAAACGCACTGTTCGAATCTGCATGACGCGAAGCTTGTTCAAGTTAGCTAGGTAGCAGCAGTAGCCAATAGCGCGAGCACAGCCTCGTCACGTGTAGCTGTTTGCATCATGGGGACGAATGGGATGTGCGATGCTTGTCGAATCAAGAATGTTTGCGACAGGTCTATGCACAGAGAAGTTCAAAGCACATCTGAGTACAATTAAGGCTTCATGTTACTGTGGCTATTTCATTAGTCACGTGCTCAGTGACCCAAGTTGCCTCTAGGCCGGACAATACCCAGCAGAAGTTGTCAGTTTAACTCGTTATCTAGATATATTATCTATATATAATATATCCGGCGAGGAAATGGAGCTGAACGCCAAGTCCCGGAGCAGATACAGAGATAAGCTTCGCATTAAATTTAAAAAACAAATCGGGGGTTGTGACGTAAACGTCACGTGGGCTCTCAGCTTCGATAAGGGGGAAAGCCGAGGAGGAACGTCGCTTTCGGGCACCGGTCGAGGCAGTGAGAGATACGAGGGGGAGGATAGCTCGCCTCGTCGCGCCATTGCTGGTGACATTTCATTTGCTTCCATCTCGGCTGCTAGTGAACGCTATTTGAAAGTCCTTTTGGTAGAACACTCCCTGGACGGTGCCTTACAGGTTCCACTGTATAACGTACCATCTGGCGAGCGAGCTCTTTTTTTTTTTTTTTTTTTAACACGGCAGAACTCCAAGCAGTAATGTCCGCCTTGATCTTCGTATGCTCACAACCACGCCCACTCAAGCGGGTCGTTCTGAAAGATTTTCAAGCGTCACTGCGGAGCGTTGGCTCCACGGATGTACGATCAAAAGTGATTAATCTTTAGTATATGAAGTACAGTACAGTGGCTTCGGACTGAAATGAATTGGACGTACCCGCTCACCGTTAGTCCATTTGCGCGTGGTTGCCGCGCATTTGAGCACCATTCCTTTTGAAATGATAAATTACAGCTTCCCCGCCTCTTCTGGTTTGCTTTCTATCTCCACGCAGCGACATATCCTTCTTATAGCGGCGCGCTTTGTTTCCGTACTATATTAAGCTCGCGGCACCTTTTGTTCTACCTCTGTTGCCACTCCCCTATATGCTATCTCACTGCCTCGACGGGGTGTGCTGTTACAGCTGTTACGACGCGGTTTCCGAGTACCGAAACCTTTTGCTTCGGTCACATCGCAGCTTTTCGCGGAATCTTCATTCCCCCCCCCCCCCCCCCTCTTACACAACAGTAACACCGGTGTTGTGTCGGTCAAATGCCAGTATCGGCTTTTCCCTCGAGTCATCGTAGTTTGCAAGCGCACTGCGAAACGTTCCTCGGCGTTTCGTGTGTCAACACTGCACTCGCATTTCATGTCCCCAACACCAGGAAACGTGCCTCACGATCGCCGCCCCGCCTCCACGGCAGCTCTAACGACAGATAAACGGAGAGCTAATGGAGGACTTTAAATTCCGACTGGTTTGGCTACCTCTGACATACACAGTCGAACCCGGATACATCGAATCTGAAAGGGGGATCACAAAAAAGTTCCATATATAGGTAATTGGATATATAAAATAAGCGTTTTATATAGGATTTTTTCATGGGGGTTTCGTTATACACAATAATTCGTTATATGCGGGTTCGGTATATCCGGGCTCGACTGTAATATATATATAATGAATGATCCCTTGGTTTTTCACTGTTGCTACAGAAAGTTCTTTATTGCATAGCCTCGCCAGGAGCAGTAAGGCGTTAAGAGCCTGTCTGAATGATGCGACCTATACCGCGCTTTCGTATTCCCAACGTCGCCATCCAACGCTCAGACCGGCCTGTCGCATTAAATTAATTAACTTTATTCTCGCCCCCGTGACCCCAGCTCCCCGCATTCTACTTTTTCGCGCGTACTCGTGCAGTATACCGCGAAGTCGTTCTTGTGGATTAGGCGTGTTGTACAACGTCGCGGCCAGCATATTGCATACATGGATGCGATTCCCCCCTTTTCGGGCGCGTCTGTCTCGAGAGCGTGAAAGATTCAAAACGGTGCCGCGCCCCGTGCCCCGCCCTCTGTGTTCTGACAACGCCGTTATCCTCAACAAAACGAGCGAAGCGCGAAAGCGAGCGATGTGCGTCGTTAATGGCCCCACCTGTTAGGCTATATCGAGTCCCGAGCGGATAAGAGGCGTCGGGCGGCTAAGAGCCCGAGTCCTCTTCGAGGTCGTTAGAGCAGGCGGCGCCGCGTCTGTCCCACTCTATAATAGATGGCGCTGCGTCCGAGGCTCGCAATCGCTCGGGCATGTCGGCCCTAATGAAACGTTTAGTTAGAGAGGCCCACAACCTCTCTCATAGAGAGCTGTTTCGTTTGTTCGCGGGCTGTATAGAGATGAAGTGCAAGGTGTGACGTCACGAATATGAGGCGGCGCTGCTGGCACGTTGACTTCGACGAAGGCAAGATTAACAGACGTGACTTCGTTTACTTAAGTTACTTTACAAATATTGTTGTTTGAAGCGATGAACAACAATATTGCCGAACAACAACGTAAGTGACTGCTCCTTTTTAATATTTTTTTTTGCGCATTGCCCGTTTGGTTAGAAATACGCAGCTTCTATAGCCGGAAGCGCCATGACGTGTACAGGGGTACCTTTGTCTCGTACGGCGTGGGCCTTCTTCGCGAGAGAGAGAGAAAAAAGAGCAACATGCAATCATGTGTATACTTAGGAGTGTGCGACTTTCCTCAGGCTTAAAAGAAAGAAAAATCACGCTCACGTTGTTTCCGATTATGTCAGCACCCCAGCTGCGCATCTTTCACATAAGGAGTTAAATTTACGTGCTTCTATTACACGTTTTGCTAGGCTCTCCCATCCCCTCTCTACCACGTGACGGGCTTCACACACACCTTACGCATTAAAAAAAAAAAAAAAAGGAAAGGCGCGGAGTGGCTTTGATCGAGGCGCATGTGCTGTCGCGCGTGAGCTTTGGGTCTCGTCTGGAGGTTGGGATGCTGTGGTGGAACGCCCGGGAAGGACAGCCCTCCTCTTCTCTCACCGCCGGTGGCGGCTTCGGGAGAGCGCTCCAGCCGTCGCTGGATAAGAGGATGGCCGTCACTTTCCACGCCGACGCTCGCATCGCTAGAGACACCATACGTGCGGCGAATCGGCTTGTGTGTATATAGCCACCTGCACTACAGCTACAGATGTGCTGGTTAACGGCTCTGTTCTCTACTGAATCGCGCAACAAAACAAATATCCTCACTGCAAGAGAAATACGCCTTCAAGCGCATCAAATGAATAGATTTGTATAGTCCGTGACGACCTACAAATAATAGCTCTTATGTACGCTGTCCAACTCGGTAACACAATTTCCACAGATGCGCCAGCCAATTAGGTTCGCTTTAATCACGTGACGTCAAGCGGTTTGGCGTGTTTAAAACGGCTCATTTTTCAGTAGGCACCTTGTCAAAATTTTTCACGTTATCCTGAAATCAACGCTCGGCCAATAAGGATAATATTTAAGCTTGAAACAACGAGCTCTCATTTTCTAATTACCCTAGCCTTTACATTAGCAGAGCAAAGTAATTAAACCCTAAGCTGACTCCAGCTGGCTATGTCCCCTTTCATAGGTGAAGAGCAGGTGCATCGCGTTTTTGTGGGTGAAGCTACTGCTGAATTGTAAGGTTCCTGCATAAATGTAATCCCACGGTTAATCTCTCGTGTACCGTCAATTTCTTAATCCTTAAGAACAGCTACTGGTCTCATGGCATAAGGCTTCAGAAGCCGCACATCAACGCTGCTGTCCCACTTTGCGCAGCCTCGGCGCCTATACTATGGCCGCCGGCACGGCTGTCATCCTAATATTTCCGCGATATAAGTGAGGTATTTTATATAATGGCACCTATTAGCGTACTGTTTCATCCTCAGCGTTCGACCTTTAATCTAATTAGCATGGCCAAATTAGAGGCAGAAAAAAATGCACTGTTCATGGTTGTCAGACACTGCCGATACGATCGGAAGCGACTACGCGAGTAAAAACGTGCGCGAACCGACGCACAGCAATCGGTGTATGAGGCGAAATTCACGACGCTTTTTTAAAACTTTTCTTTGCGAACCTTGACGGGTTTAACGGGACCGTGTGTGGTGTGGCGTGGCTGTTCTCTAAGCTCAACCAATCACAGGGGAGGACGAACGCGCCCAATTGCCACCGCCGCTAGGTTCCTTGCACCACCACCAGATCGCCTCGGCGCATCCAGCGATGCGCCGATACAGAGACGGTGAATTGGATGCAAAGAATACAAACAAAATGAAATCAGAATGAGAAGAAAGAAATTAGAAGGGAAGATCTGTACGGTAACACAAAGGGCAGTGCTTTGCTATTGTAGGCTCGGGCCGGTTGCCTAAGGACAAAAAACATACCGCAGCACATATTCGGAACTAGATGAGGCGCATGTATATGCTGCAGCAAAGATCCGGAGACCACTCAGCACATCCTAATGGAATGCGAATGGATTCACCCAGTCAGAACCGTGGGTAAGGTACGGTACACCTTCCGCTTGAATTCCGCTTGGATTCAAAGTGATCGGGAGCATCAACCCGTCAGCATTCGATATAAGAAAGAGACGTTTGGACTATTTTTGGGAAAACAAGCAGGCAAGAAATTGACACGACCGGATCTGATAGTCATAACTACGGGGTAGATTTTTAACGAAAAAAGAAAAAGATTAAGGAGATGTATAGAAAAATTCTAGATAAAAAAAACATAGCATACCTGGTTAAATCAAGCAGGCTTGGTGGCCATTTGTCACCGCCCTATTTCAAAGGAATGCCATTAAATCATCATCATCATAATCACCGTGGCGGCGGCGGCGGTGGCCGTGCGGGGGAAAGAAAAAAATGAACCAGAAAAACGTCAGGATGCCCCACCAGAATCGGTATGAAGCGCGCGTCTCGCGTTTCACGGCCTGCTCAATGGGCGATTTGTCGGTGCCGTCTGCTTTGTCGGTGGGGAACGCTGATTGCCAAGAGAGATGTGAGCATGCTTGCCTATCTAAACAATGGGAGACTACAGACTCCGGTTTCGACTCTCTATGCACTCGCGCAAAGCTTCGCTGTACGTAGATCGTAACTCGGTGGATGTGCTGAATGTCGTTCGTAAAAAAACCGTATACGGTGCCTTGCATGCGTTATAGGGTAACTCCGGCGTTTTAAATGGTTTAGCTTTCTTTGTGAACTAACCGGCGATTGCTTGTGATTGTCTAATCGTTCCTGTGGGCCGATCCCGAACACAGTGCAGCCTAAAACAGCGGTAAAAACCGCACGTGGTACGGTACTATAGCGTGTGGTGGTACCGTTCAATACCACACTGTGGCACGGTGGTAAGGTTAGCGTTCCCGCATTCTTCCCTTTTGACAGCTAGCGTTTTCAGAAACTGTCGTTCAGGCGCTGCGCCTCTGCTTGCAGACACTGCACGGAGTTCCGGACTGGTCTTTGAGCAAGTGGCGCTGGAAGTATCGGTTGGCTCCCCGCGTAAGGGTATAAGGCACCGTGGTAAGGGGAGCGTCACCCATGACACTCTGTGCAACATAGAGTGCCACAAATAACCACCTCTCAAAGCACGCTAGACGCATTCTTGGATAGCTACCAGGGCTGATTATTCATTTTTTTTTTTCGACGAAGCTGTTATTGCGTCTAGAAGCGCTAGAAGACGTCATAAGCGGGTTTTCACGTGTCATCGGAGAACCAGATCACTTGCTAAGTTTGTATTCAGAGGGAATGTGGGGCACGCTACGGGTGATGGGCAGGCGAATGTTGAATTGTGACTGGGCCAATGAAGGCTTGAACGAAAATTGCTATACCGCTGTTTTCTGCCCGTTTCAAAGTACATTGGTGTTGGCCAGTGCTACACCGTGCAAATAGTTTACCTATACTGTACTTCCGCGTCGCAATATGAAACGCTTACAAAGTTTTCCCGCTTCTGACAAAGGAAATGGCAGCAACTTCATATTTAGAGAAAATGGGCTCCATTCTACGAGTGACGCGTGCTCAAGTTTTCAAGTGCACTTGAAAACTTGAGTGTGGGTTAATTGTGTGCTGTGAAAATAATTGCTGAATACTTGATTTCTCCCGAGTTTCTTGCGTTATAACTTCTACTTTACACTGCGCGTCTTTTGTCAAGACGCGCCGTTTCGTCCTGCATGTGATTTTGAAAGAAACGGTCGGAGATGTATGTGACCTCCGTGGAGCAAACGAACGGAGAAAGAATTAGACGCAGGCGTGTAGCCGTTTTCACGCCATCGCCGTCACGTGGTTGTAATTCCGTTGTCGTCATTCCGACGTCGCTGCGTCATCGTCGTCGTCAGGCTTTCGCGTGTCGTCTACCAAAACGTGTCGACGATAACTTGTGCCGCTATCGTCAAAATACAGTTGTCGAGGTCAGCCTTACGGAGGTATTGCTAGTGTGTCCAATTGATTTCTGCGTTGCGATTCTCCGATTCTGAGCGGAATCAAATCCTCGTCACAAAGGTTCCTCAAGGACAGCAACCCGACGCTCTAGCAGGGTGCGCCTTCAATGAACCTCTCGCCATCTTGGGTCACTGTCTGTGTGCTAGTGGGTGAGCGCCAAGCGAGGGCATAGTTCTCTGCGTTGGCACGCGCACCGGCACGCCACGCCTATCGTCTCAGAGGGCCACGCGTGGACTTTTCGGCAGCCACCACTAGATGGCAGGAAGCTCGCGATCAGACGAGCGTACGGTTTGCGACCCTACATGGGGGCAAGGGAAAGGAGAAACAGACACATAGTAAACATGTTGCTATAATCCATTGACCTCGAGAAATCAGCAGAGTTGCCCTTTAAACACAAGCACTTCCCGGGACTTAGAGGTACACTAAAGAGAAAAAGAAGCTGAAATGTATGGTAAATTGCAATTCTACAATAAAGAAAAAAAAAAAAACACCCTTACCACGAGAAGAAGCTTCGTTTTCGAGAAATCGCTACAGAATGAAACTTTAAATTCGACGCCTTGTTTGCAGGCTTCGCGGCAATCGAGCTTTCCTTTTTTTTTTTTCTTTTTCGCAGGGCTCGCGTCTCGGTAAACTTTCGCAACCGACTCTACATAGTCGCGCCAACTACCGAAAAGAAAACATAACAACGAGAAGTCCGCGAACAACCGTGTCATCTCGACGGTGTATTAACGGTTACCGAGAAGCGCGGCGGTGCTCGCCGAATTGTCTCTCACTGTTATTTCTTCCGATCGCGTTCGTGTTTACCTTCGTGCCCACTCGTTGGCGCTACGCTATATAATGCGGTCAGCTGTGGGACGGCGCCTACACGACCAAGAGCGCGGTCTGCGTCGAGATTGCGAGGTGCGAAGGGCATTGGGTAAACAAGAGGAAAAAGAAAACGAGTCGCGGCAGCATAAATAAAGGACTCCCTTCGCACCTGGCCGGGACCGGTTCACTCGAACACAAACCAGACGTTTTTGCATGCATGCCTGCGAGGCCCTGGATGGTCAGCAGTCGCAGTGGGTTGTAATCAGAACGCGCGGTTCGCCGGAATTGTCTGGGTCAACAGGCGGCGCCGGAGAGGCGATTGCCTCCGGTGCGATAAACAGGGGTGTTCCAGTTATCAGCGACTCACTCTCGCTTTTCAACCCTGGGCAGCAGAAGGTGAACGAGTCTGACGGAGATAAGGGTTAGGGGCAGCTTCCGAAGAACGGTTTTCCTTCCGCGTATTCGCGTATCGGCGCACTCGTAAAAAAGACGAGGCGTTGAATTGTGACGTAGCTGATGAGACCTGGAATAGAGGAGGCCATATGCGACTGGATGGCGCCCTGCAGTTCAGCGTACGATTTCGTAAAGATAAACAGCTTAGCTCTGTATAACGTACTTGACATTTGGGCAACGTTATGAATGAATGAATGAATGGTGGCTCGTCGGCCTAGCTCTTCGCTATGAAAAGTTTCCAATGAGCTTCGTGGTTGGCCCCCTAGGGCAAAGACACACTTGCGTTATAGTGGACATGAATGTTTGGTCGGGCCGGTATTCGTTCTGCTCTGAAGATACGATGAAAGCCTTTATCTGATCTACCATCCGCCGTTGTCCGATAAAAACTGACTTGATTGATTCTTCTTATTAAAATGATGGCACTGTGGCCTCAGTTCGACAGGAGGACTAGTAAAGCTTTCTCTTTTGCAACTCATAGCTCAAGAAGTCAGGACAACGTGGTGAGTGCGCTGAATTGAAGATTAGTTTTTCAACATTTGTTTGCTACTTTGCGGGCAAGTTTTTGTCAGTGATGGGAAAGTGTGCACGATAAATGGTGATTTATTCGTACCGATTCTCGAACACTCTCCGACCACCCTATCGCCACGGCATCAGTGATTTCTTGGCTAGCATCGGTTTACGCGTAAATCACTCTTTCATCACGCGGGACACAAAACGCGAATTGCCGTCGAAAGGAAATCGAATATATTGTAACGGCGATGCAGGACGTATTATACTTGATATTTACAGATTGTGCACCGGTGGAGTCAACATGGCTGACCAAACATTCGCGCCTGCACCAGGTCCCGCCCAAGATCGCCTTATTTCTTCGGCCAAGTGATGATCTAACAGCACCACTCCGCATTGACACAGCGCGGACAGATGAGGACACAGTTGTGTACATTGCAATTAAGTTTTTTTTTTCCCTTGAGGTGACAGGTGGTGACTACTGTGACAGATTGCTGCGGGCGCAGTAAATTAGTTCGGAGGCTTCCACGAATAGCATAAGCCTGCAGATTTTTTCAACAGCGGAGCAATTTAAGCCGGCCGTAATGTGTGCCGCCTGCCACTGCGTTGCCTAGCAACCATCTCATGGAGGAGCGTCGCGCGCTATGCTCGGGAGAGATAAAGAGAAAATGAGAGCGAGAGAGAGAGAAATACGTTTATTAAAAAATGTAGACAGACACACAAATTGTAGCAGTACCAACGAAGCAACGCGCAGAGGTGCTGCCGACGCCATCCGCGCTTCTCCGTTTCCCCGCATTAGCGCCGAACGCTCGTGGTGTCCGTGACTGCAGCAGACGCCTCTGGCGGCGGCTCGTCCGAGCTCCCACCAGCTGCGCGCTACTGCGCACGCACCGTGACGTCATCCCGGCGTGTCGTCTGCTGCGCGCCGCCCGTACACTGTGCATAGCTTTCTCCCCAGTTCCCATACGTGTGCTCGCACTGCAAGCGCTTCGCATGGCGTTCCCCATGCCACGGAACACGAGGAAATGCTTATACACTTCGTATAACTTAGCATCACTTCGCATAGCCAAGACCAGCTAGGAACCGCGATCAGCTCCGCTGTGTCTTTAGCCTTGCGGGACTAGGTGCAAGCTACCCCGGATGTTTTTCCTCTTTATTTTTTGCATCTTCGTATGATCCCGAGCAGGTTCTTTATCGGCAATTTTCCATGCCGCGGCGGCGTCTTTGAATCGAAGCCACGCGTCAAGGTTTGAAAAGCTACGCCCCAAACACACGGCCGTGTCGCGGGTGCGCGCGCCGTGTCGAGATGGCTCGACGCAGCCGTCGATTCTCCTTTTTCGTCCGTGACGAAAGAAACCGCAGCGCGCGTATCCTTCTCAATTTGCATGTACGCTCGTCGATGTTGTGTGTACGGGTATCACGTGACCTTCCCGCACAGCGAACCTCCGCTCGCGCGCCCACGTAAACATGTAAGGGCTGCGGCGGAGATTTAAAACGCACGCACACACACACATACACATATACACACACATATACACACACACACATATATATATATACGAAATATTTGTTCGGATCCGGTGTTTAATAAATGAAAAGAAGTGCAGGCGCACGTAGAAAAGCAAAAACATGTAATATCGACGTTTCGGCCCTGGGATCTTGGCCCTGAGATCGGTTCAGATCTTGATGAAGGCCGGACCCCCGCCGACACGTCGATTTTAGACGTTCTTGCTTTTCTACGTGCGCCTGCACTTCTTTTAATATATATAATAAAGAAAAGTTCACATGGCTGACCCTTATAGTATCTTCGGACAGACAGGATTACATGCGTCCCCATTTCAGGGGTCGTGCGTATATACCGCTCTCTAGGAGCAGCTGATACGGAAAAGGAATGAGACGGGGCGTGCGCACTGCGCCTGCAGTAGGTGATAATGATGCCGATTTATTGGCATCCTCTTTAAAATCGGGCGGGGCAAATAGTCACCTAGCCTGCTTGGGTTACTCAGGTATGCTTACAGGCTTTTTATTGTAGCACTTTTGTATACATCTCTTTAATCTTTTCTCTCTTCCTCAAGACTTCCCTATCTACCTTGTACCGCCACAGAACAACTTAGGCGAGTTGGTGCTTACTTAACATGATATCTTTTAGCGCAAAAGCTCGAAATAAAAGATAAGAGTGAGATATCGAGATAACGCTCGTCTTTCCGTTGCTCTCGGCTCTCACTGTTATCTTTTATTTCGAGTTTTTGCGCTACAAGGTATGTTTTCGTACCGCTACCTATATGCCTGTAACGGATCCTCTTCGGGCTCGCGACGTGAGATGAAAGGTGCGTGGCAGTTTTGTCGCTAAAAACACGATGCCATGCCCGTTTGCTGCGCACCTTTGTGCACCAGCTCCACGGAAAAAATCGACACCTATGTCTTAGATTTCCCCGCGGTCCGGAACGCGGGAAGCAGTCGACAAGTTCATCTAAGCCACGGTGCTTAAATTGATGTTTTAGTGTGAAACGGTCTTCAGGAAATTTGCTGATGCGCTAGGCGTTTGCCGTCTAAGTCATTTAATCAAGGTGATGAGAATCCTGTTCAAGCCCAATGTGACCTTTCCAACAATCGCATGCACTGTGCAACAAAATGTTAGGAAAATGTTCTTGGGGAGTTTCGTCTTGTTGCGGCCCAGTATGTACACTAGCACTTATTGTACCAGGCATAATGTAACGAAGGGGTTGCAATATATAGAAGTAAATCCGCCGCAGGTGTAAGCTTGAACTGATCTGTTTTCAAGTTTACACGAAGCATATAACTTTGCTGCTTTGTCAATGCTCTCACGTTTATGTGCATGACCTCCTGTGGCTTCAGGGAGGTGAACGTGTTGGTGAGCTGCTTCGAACTACATCTCGGTTTCCAGGCTCTCTTCCGCCGGTTTCACTCAAGTGACAGCTATATATTTTGGCAATAAACGCTCCCTTTCTTTTAGTGAGATGTGTCACTACTATTCTCTTTCTCGCATTGCTGTTCTCATCAATGCGGCGTTGCGTAACAGAAAGTAAGGCAGATGTGTCTTTCAGCAAAACGTTTAGGCGCTATACTTATACAGGCAGGAAATACTATGCTGTGCTACAGGCAGGAAATTTTCTCGAGCCGAACGCATTGGCTTATATTTTAGGCTACATGGCTGCAATGACGGTGTACATTCATCAGTGTTTAGAGGTCGTGCATTGGGCCTTGCTTTTGCTTTTCACCTTTTAAAGATAATAAATTCTGTGGTTTTACGTGCCAAAACCATGATCTGATTACTAGGCGTAGTTAGAGACTTCTAAATGATTTTTACCACCTGGGGTTCTTTAACGTGCACCTATATATCTAAGCACACTAGCGTTTTTGCATTTTGTTCCCTTTGAAATTTGGCAGGCGTGGCCGTGATTGAAACCGCGAACTCGATCTTGAGTTATGACACTTGCAGTTCTCTGCTAATGTAAGACTGCTTTCGGTCACTTGCTCTTTATTATTCTTATCTTTCACACGCAAGATTTGTATCTCGATGAACACAGTACCTTCAGATATTGGCAACGCTGCGGTGCTTATTCACCTCGTTTTGTCCTATATATTATCACGGCATTACGCAACTGTATAGCTTACGGCCAAAAGCCTTATCAGCATTTTTAAAGGACGACCTCTAAAACCTTAAGTCTACACCATATGCGTCAACATTGTTTTCGAAGCAGGTATGTTAGCGTAAGCGAAAGCGTGGCAAAAACTACTACATTAGAGCCCGGATATGTCGAACCTGAAGGGGATCACGAAAAAGTTAAATCTACAGGTAATTCGATATATAATATAAAAATGTTGTGCAAAAATTTTCAAGGGGATTTTACTGCTGTTCGATATACACAGCAATTCGTTGTATCTGAGTTCGATATCTGCGCGATCGACTGTAGTTATCTGCTGAACTGGAAACTTATTCTAGTGTTGCTTCACGGTAAGCGTTACACCTGCGTTTTTAATCTCGGATGTAGGCATTGCAGTGCCCGTAATCGCACAAACTGCCAAAATGAGCAATTTCTACGTTGCCAGCGAACGCAGAGCCCCAATTCCCTCTGTCCGTCATGTAGCGCGCCCTGGCGTGTTCCGACACAAATATGGCGGCCCAACCGGACGCGTCACCACCCTGTACGGAGAAGCGTGGCATCGCGGCACCCTATACAGCCTGCACGGATGAAGTGTTCCGGCCTTGCGCACACACACATGGCCCGCGCGAGTGTGTTGTGTACATCACGCCTTTCGCAACGTTGCCGCTTTCGGTGCTTGTCGGCGGGAGAACGATCGGGGTCGTCGAAGGAGGGGTGGGCGATGTGTCTCTTCGCGCGTGTGTGTGTGTACGAAGCTCGCATATACGCGTGTCGTGCCGAGATAAGGGGACCTTGGTCGGTTCTGTCGGCGTCTTCTCTCATTTTCGGCGTGCCTCGTGGTCGCTGGTGTGTGTCTCGGCTGGCGAAATGGCCGGTCTGCAACGACGACTCCTTCCTTCCTTCTTCTTCTCCGGCACGTGAAGGCTCAGCAGCCGCGCATTCCTTCGAGAGGCGTGGATATGAGGGCGCCCAACTTACAGTCTAACCCGGATTTATTGAACCCACATATAACGAATTGTGGCGCATAACGAACGGCAGTGAAATCCCCTGGAAACTTTTTTGTGTATAGTTTTTATTTTATATATCGAATTACCGATGCATCGAAATTTTTTTGTGATCCCTTTCAGATTCGATATATCCGGGTTCGACTGTAAATGACACGAGGTGAAGCTCGGAAAAAAAACGAATGACAGCGAGTTATGAAAAAAAAAAATATCGAGATCATGAAAGTAAGAGTTATAAAGACTGTGAAAGGTTGCGTGTTGCTGTTGGTGACGAGAGGCAGGAGGAACATGGGAAGGTCTATGTTCTCTGGTGATCTTGCGCGGAATACAAAACATGACACAACTGAGGAGTTCGGGGCAGGTGAGGGTACCGTGAAGGAGTTCGAAAAGAAACAGAAGGTCAGTGCGATTACATCGGCAGCGAACTAAGGGCAATGACAATAACCCAACAGTGCTAGAGCAAGGTTCAGTGTCCGTTCATTTTCATTTCATTTATTTACCTTAAAGACCCCACGAAGGGGTATTGCATAAGGGGTGGGTGTACATAAATAAACAATAAAACGTTCAAAATTGCGATAACAGGTATTCAACCACTTTGGCAGAAAAAGATGATAGACAGGTGATGGTGACGATATTGTGAGGAAGGCCGTTCCAGTCTTTGGCTGCACGAGAAAAGAAAGATCCTGAAAAATTAACAGTTCTCACACGTGTGCGAGAAACTTGAAGTTAGTGACCAGTGCGACGAGATATATATCTCCGTGTTGGCAAAGTGGCGGTGATAAATGCTTAAAAACTATATAGCTTAGAAACCGACGCGTATTCGAGCTGAGGAAGACAGACTGTTGTGTACAACTTGAGGAACGGTGTAGGAGAATTGAATTTCTCGATAGTCTGACAAGAGAGCTCACACACCGCATTAAAACGCGTTTAGTCTGAACTGAAAAGTGTAAGGTTGTATCGAAAAGTACACCGAGATCATTGATCTGACGGACCTTACACAAGGGTACAGAATCTACCGAATAAGAAAAAGAAATGCTTGCCGTCTTGCGGGTGAAAGTCATGACCTTGGTCTTAGCAGCATTCAAGGTGAGGTTATTTATTACCTGTACACTATTTAGAAAAAGAAAGCAGGTCAGACTGCAGTATGCGACAGTCATCAACAGTACGAATTAAAAAAAAATCTTGATGCCATCGGCATATAGAAGGAATGAAAAATTTCGAATAGCCGAAAGAACGTCATTACTAAAAATTGAAAAAAAAAAGAGTGGTCCTATCACTGATCATTGAGGGAAGCCGCTAGTTGCCATGTAGAAGACGCTTGGCCATTGACGTTAACACAGCATGATCAAGAAGATAACTGCGCAAGATAATAATAATAATAATAATAATAATAATAATAATAATAATAATAATAATAATAATAATAATAATAATAATAATAGGGCATTAAAGAGAAAGTAAAAGTTAAGCTGCGTTGGTCGGGGACGGTTAGTGGCGACCAAAAGTTAGGTGAGTCACACGACTGCGCAGGTGTGGTCGCGATGGCTAGGGCGACACACTCATTGTGAGAGCGAAAGTCAACTTGCTTTGTGCAACCTTGCGGGGGGGTGAAGTCGACCGTGCAACAAGTAGCGAAGCCACCGATGTGTGGCTGCGGATGCCTTTGTCGAAGAGTGCGGCGAGGCGAAGGAACGCTCGCACGTCGGCAGATGAATTGTTCTCTTCGAAGAATTCACCCGGCATCGCTCGCTCGAGGCATCTTGACGACGCGACAAAAGCGTCTTGCGTCAAGCTGTCAGCGACCGTATACTTGTAGGAGGCCGAGGGCAAAAGCGCGGACACGCCATGCACTGGAACGCAGCAGCGTCTTTTCTCGAGCGTGCAGATAATTAAAGTAGATCTGTTGTCCCTTAGATAGAATCAACTGCTCAAAGTTGGAGAATAAATGTTTGGCAGGTAAAGGTCACCCCTATACGTTTCACTTCGTCTACCGGGCACTTTCCTCATTTGTCATTCTGCTCCGACAGCAGTTAAGGAAAGGTGTGTCAACCCTATAGTGTACGCGAAAGAAGACAAGGTCGACGTACGCGCTACATGTATCTATGTATGCTCAAATTGGGGGGCTTTAAAGGCGATGCAGTGGTGCATAATTTCATTATTTGTTTTTTGCAATATTTGATTTTTTTTCTTCGTTCCATTGCCAGACCTTAAATTTCTTTATTTTCAGACGCTCTATTTTTTCCGTTCATGTCGAGTTCCTTCATTCCATTTTTTTTTTCTTACAGGCATATACTTCGACATTCGTCTTTCGTGTCGTCTTCATTTGACATCCCTTGTTTTTTCTTTCTTTTCTGTACTTTCTTTCTTTTTTGACCAAGAGGCTAGGATGGCCGAACCCGAATATAGTGCAGTCTGTGGCTCAATGCGGTTAATGTTCGCTATATTCGGGGCTCATTACTGCCCGTATCGTTTATTTTACCTACACTGCGACTAATTCTCACTTCTTGTCTCGTCGAGACCTACATTTGGATACGTTTTGAGACTCGCTATATACGACATTCCAAAGTAACAAAACAGCTCCTTATTCTAAGAGGTTACATACATAGATAGCCAGAGCCCAGATACGCCAAAGCCGCATGAAGCCAGCAATGCAGACCAGGGGCGGCTTGCACGAACGTTTAATAACGAAAATAACAACGAATTTAGGAATGCGTTCTAGTGCGGACTAGTCGAGGGAACACTTAAGAACGCCTTCTTAAATTCGTTATTATTTTCGTTATAAAATGTTCGCGCAAGCCGCCCCTGGTCTTCAGAAATCGAAAGTTGGTATTACCGTGTGCGTTCGTATACTTTCCGTTGCGACGCCGTCGTCGTCTTCACGCCACCTTCTCGTCCTCAGCGTCGACTTCGCCACGTTGCGAAGGACATTGCGGTTCACTTGGCCCGGGAATGATGATTGGTTGGCCCTGAACACCGTACTTTTGGCTTTTGAAGGGACCTTGCGACTTTGTGAATTGTTCATTACAAACACGTCGCGTTATTATTGCGACTATTCACCGTAATTAGACCCTTTTCGCAGAATCTTATTACCTTCTGCACTTAGATAAGTGCAGATTGCTTCCAAATTTAGGCCAATATAGGTGTGTGTAAAGCGTGGTGAGCAAAGTCACGTGAACGTCTGAGACCACAAACGCCACGATCCAGACATATCGAGGATCGGACAAATCTTATCCGTGGGATCAGATGATCTCACGAGGAAGAGGAGGATGGAGACGACACGCAGGGGTAACCGTAATAACCTTCCTATTGGACTTCCAACTGGAGGAAGACTGTATATATCACCTGTTTCTGATTGCGTGCCCTTCATCCTGCTCCCATTTCTCCCTGCACCCTCCACCACACGTGATAGTGTCACGGCTGCTAGTCGTTGCACTGAGTCGAAAATTGAATGCCCTTACACCTTTCGCGAGTAAACATTTAAACGTGTTTGTAATACTGGACGCATATTTATGGCGTGGCATTTGAAGCTCAAGCACGTCGGGACACAGTATAGAGTGTGGTGCAACCTGTCTTCATCTTCCATGTCGCAGTCTGTCTGAGACTACATTTCGACTTTATTTAAAATACTCTCTTATCGAACCCCGCTCTAGATTTTCCGAACCTGCGCCGTTATGTTTTATTAGACACTATTTTGCTTATTATTATTGCTACTACCGTTGAAAAAGAGTGCCGACACCATTTTAGGGGCCTAAATCTTTTTTTTTTTTATCTTAATCATCATCGGTCTATTTTATGCCTTGCAGGACGAAGGCTTGCGATCTCCAATTACCCCTGTCTTCCTTTCTTTCTTTTTTTTATACGCACTTATATGAATTTAGGAAATGCTAATCTAACTTTGCGTCTCCTTTACTTATTTATTTGTGTAACAGCTCCATTCGGCAAAATAAGATGCTGATAGATCTTGCCTAAGTCGGAGGAGGACAACGCAAGGTTAAATTTATTAGCATCATTTGTTCTCGCCTGGTGTCGTTCTCACAATGCGAACGATGCCCGCGGGATGATCATTTAGCTTCATTGAAGTGATGGTCCTTCAATATAATTATTATCGTAAATTGACTTCATTTTTTTTTCACTTAGGTTTGCAACTCCAAGCCTGTCTTTATGTTTTCTTATTTTTCTCGTGCGGTGTGTTTGCGATAAGAAAAATCACTCTTGCCTAGTGGTCCAACTTTCTGACTCGTGTGATAACGAGGACATTGCACTCGCTGAAATAGTCAATCAACTGTGCAAGTGACGTCACATTCATCTTTACACGTCAACCTTTCTTTTTTTTTTGCGACAGGTACCTTTCACTTTGTTTCTCCCCACTGCTTAAGAACTCATGCCAATGGATGACTGTGCAGTCTTCAGTTCAAATGCCGCGCTCCTTCGGTCATGCTTCTTACGAGTTTGATAACTGATGAAGCGTAACTGATGTGTACCATTGAATGTGCCTTGCAGCGCGTTTAATGAAAGACGTGGAACGTGTCTGGGTTTTTCTCTTCCGCCGGAGGTGCACTGCGCAGTCGTGACGTCAAAAAAAAAAATCTGGCCAATAGTCATCGTGTGTGTATACCAGTGCGTAAGAGTAAACGTGTATTTTCTTGAAGCTGACGGTCGGCATTGATCCAGATGGTCGACATTAATCCGAAGTCTCTCATGGCCTGGGCGGTGGTTTTGGGAAGTTGACTCGAACCAAGAAAGATTTAGACAAATGTGGCTGAAGCAAGGCTCAGGGCTCATCCCACGCGTTTATGTTGCTTTACACAAGATGGTCGACTTCAGACTCTCAGCACTACTGAAGCTGAGAGAGTCGCGCGCAGGCTTCTGTCCCCCCCCCCCCCTTTTTTTTTCTTTTTTAATGTGTGATGTTTAGGAGGTTATGTTAAATTGGGACCCGCTACGCCTTTTCACGTAGAAAGGCTTTATTACCAATTGCAGCACCACGTCCGCCCATGCCCAGAAACATCGGACATTGCCCCTTCGACTGTCTGCCGAACATCATCGCAGTGTGCACCAGCGTGTTTCAATCATTTTCAAAGGAAGATATCTCGAAATTCCGCCCGAATTTCAACAACTCTCAATTAGCAACGCCGAGAAGATACGCCCTTGTATGACCATGCGTATTTACGACGCTAGTTCGTAACGTCCTTGCTCCGTTATAGCAGAATTTTGTTCCAAGATTAAAGCACTGCTGTAACGCAGGAGAGCGCCGTAAGAATAAGTCCCGGAAGTAGGCAGGTAATTAGAAGAGCGTACTCTCACGACAAGGTTGCTGAAATTCATGCGGCCTCTTGATACATCATTTTAAAGAATGTTGCCGATTGAATAACGCTGGTGCATTGCGGTGAAGTTAGACCGATGGCCGCAAGGGGGGCAATGTCCAAAATTGCGGGATATGGCATTGTGTATGTCAAACGGGATGTGCAGCGAAGCGCACCTACGTGTTTTCGCCGTATACGTTAACTTTTGCAGAAGATCGACCTGAAACACAAAGTTACCTCTGGAATTACAGAATGCGGAGTAACAGTAAGTCGGTACAATTAATGGATGCTCTACATTTCTAAGTAAGAAATACTTTCCTTGCTCTCAGCTTTTGGGCCCTGGCGTGTTTTTTGTAGTATATATATATATATATATATATATATATATATATATATATATTCCCGTGTAATCCCGTGTAAGTCCCGTGTAATCGCAAACTCAACATCCGGGTTCGAGAGGTTAACGCTCAAACTTTCAAGAGAACGTCTTGCATGGACCTACGACTGTTCCCAACTCTTCAGTAACTTTTGCAGTCGATCTCACATCAATTGTAAACGTGCGCCATTGCAAAAATGAGGCGACTTTGACAAAACCATGCGAATTAATGTAAGAAAATTTTCCCAGTCTGTTTTAAGAAGTCACGTTACTTACAACACATCCTTTGTTGTTGTTGTTCTTTCAGATGTCACGCTACACTGTCAGATAATTCAGCATTAGCTTCCTACGCACAAAGCGCCACAACGTTCAAATTCAAGCGAAAAATCCGGCTTTTAGCATCCAGTCCGCACGGCATAATAGAATTTCAGCGTCAGTAAACAAAACTTCAGGCAGGTTGGTGTTTTCGAATCTGATGTGCCGGTACACATGAGTGGTCTGAACGTTTCGCACGCGGCAAATCGAGAAAGGAAGGCGGCAAATAGACTCCATGCATTCGAGAGCACCCGGAAAGTTGATCGAGTTTCCGTCGCTTTCTCTGTTCTCGTGCAGTACGAAAATTGAAACGCTTAATGTTTTCCTTTTCTCTTTGTTTGTTTTTACCTCCAACTCCGGTGCCGACATGCGTCCAGTACATTTCTATTTCTTCGTCAAGCGAGCATTGAGCGGCAGCGTTCGATACACATGTAGTATACATTGAAGCACTAAGAACGCTATAAAGGCCGAGAACGTATACAGCGACGGGAGTCTGCGCCATCAAAAATGCAGGTTCTCAACGGGAAGTGTTATGTTGTTTTAGAGTGCGCGTATGTTTTTACAGCGGCGCGCTGGATGCCAGCGGCTAAAAACATACCTTTCTTTTTTTGACTCGCTCTATATAACATGTACATTTAGTTTCAACCCCTGCACCTACCGCAGATCTTGGGTGTGCGTTATTTTAAATAAACCCACGGAGATGGTTAAATTACCAGAAACTTTCTCCCCCTCTGCATAGTTATATAGAACATGGTGAGAGGGGGGTGAGTGAGTGAGTGAAGTCTATTGTGGACCCAATAAAGTTCACTCACTCACTCACCCCCCCTCTCACCATGTTCTATATAACTATGCTTCGCACAGCTCCAGCGTTGCTATGAGGCGTCAAACTTATCTATCTATCTGTCTATTTGTCTATCTATCTATTTATCTATCTATCTAATCTGTGTGATCTATCTATATTTATCTAATCTGTGTGATCTATCTATCTATCTAATCTATTTATCAATCTAATCTGTGTGATCTATCTATCGATATCTATCTAATCTGTTTATCAATCTAATCTGTGTGATCTATCTATCTATATCTATCTAATCTATTGATGTATATATCCATCTATCTCTATCCGGCATGCCAAGTAGAGTTCGCACACTTTCATGTATACCCACATAATCCGAAGCAGCAGCCTGCTCGCGAAAAAACTAAGCGCTTCTCACATCGTTTACGGTACAGCGTATGCATACACCACACTTCACGCTTGTGCAATATGCGTCAAGACTGGCAGTTTGTTCGGTTGGTGGAGACAGCTTCATGCTGAGAATACCGTACTCCACGCCACCAATTCCGTGCACTGCAGCGAAAAGCTGCGACTCGTGTCAGCCAACCAGAAACGAGAAACAAAAGAGCTTTTTCCACTGCACGCCTCTGATCGCCCTCTTGGCTTGACACCGACTGGAGTGGAAGCCTTCGAGCGTAGTACTGCGCCATACAGGCGAGCCCGCCTCCATTCTCTGTAACGTGCAGCCGGCTCTCGTTGCCGATTGGCTGACACGAGCTCTGTAGCGTTCGCTTCACTGCACGGAATTGGTGAGACGCAGTAAAGAGAAAGGCAGTCTGACGCTATGAGTCCGCGGGAGTAAACATTATGCAGGCTAAACCACGAAATATGAGGATTGTGAGAGGCACAAGGATTCGTGTAATATATGTGCTGCTACAGTTTGCAACGAGCTAGTGTTCGTTGGTTTTCTTGCTTATTATTTATGTATACTGCAAGCCCTCTTCAGACCCATACAAGATACAAACGAGAAAAGGAAGAATACAATTTCACGGAACAGAGAATGGGTAAAGATAAGTTAGACTGGTTAATATATAGAGCGAAACAGCGTAGTCATAATATCTTCCCAAGTACAAAAACAAGTATTATAGTAGCACACACATAAAATACAATCTCAGTTCTCTTTACATGAGGCAGTGTTCTGCAGTTATGAGTTATTACATCTCGTACACACACAAAAAGGATAACATGATCATTATCATTACATGTTGAAATACACCGTATATGTGTATGTATGTATCAAGCTTCTTAAGGCTAAATTATTCAGCGCAACCTTTTTTGTGGCTATGACTAGGTTAACGAACCTCTAATTTCTGCCATTCGATTTACCTTGGACCAAGGCAGAAAATAAATACATAGCTTAAACAGCAAAAAATAACCACTCATTGTGAGTACTGCTACCCCTATTCGTAGATGATTTACAATTGCAATGTTAGCGGCAGACTTTGTCTAATATTACCAGCTATATTTATGCGCTGGTAAATCCCACGATGAAGTGGTTTACTCCCGAGTTCGGAACCACCTAGACGCTTCAGAAGAAACATTGCGAAAATAGTATGCACACAACTGATTCAGAGAGAGCAGTAAAACAAGCCACATCGTGCTTTGTAAACGTAGCTGTGACAAACCTTAGATTTTTCCGCTCCCGTAATCCCATGACCCCCTCACCCTCTCGACTGGCCGCCGTTCAGGCGTCAGCCGTTCGAGCTAGACAGTGCGGAAAGCTGCAATGTCATTACTTCCTATTTCATACATATTTTAACCCCAGGACGAGGAGGAAGGAAGAATCGGAGAAGAGCACGAGCGCAACAATAACATCGTCTGGTTGGCTACCCTACGCTGGCAGAAGGGAACAGGGGGAACAGAAAGATGAGAGAGAGAGAGAGAAAAGAAAGGCCGTGTGAATTCGCGCATGCGCGCGGCAGGCACCACTAAGTCAAAGGCGTTCCCACAGGCCAGTCGCCCTCGAGAAACACAAAAGTGTCTTCACAGCCTCGTGGACCGACGAGCGATGGGGACGGCGCTCGAGCAACGGCCGATCGTCGAGTCGTCGCAGTGCGTTGGAGTCTGTTTGTCTTTGCTACTGAAACCGAAGACAGTGACGCAATAAATATTCTATGTTCTCTTCGCTGCCGCAGACGTCGCGCGAAGGCCCCCTGTCGGTTATTCCAATCAGTGCGGTTGGGGAGTGGTTTTCGTGAAGGCCACTCGCAATCGCAGCCTGCACGCAAGCGATGCTATCACATAGACGAAGCTCGGGTGGAGGTCGGAGCTGGAGCAAAGGGTTCAGTCCGTTATAACCTGGTGCGCCTTATGCTTGGGGGTGTTCCACTCTGCTGAAGAGAAGGTGCGTGCCAGGTGACGAAGCTGCCTTGCAGCGTCTGTCGGGGAAAGAGGAATGGGAACGCCGTGTATACTTCCTGGTGCGACGCTCCGACATTTTAACCCCAGAAAGCCTAAACACCACTCCACGTGAAGGAACTAAGAAGTTGTTCACCGATATTTCCGGCCACGGAAAGTACATATGTACCAAAAAGAACAATGAAAGGGTATTTGAACTATAATTATTTTTGTATACTAATTGATTACTTACTCTTTGGTGTGATAAGCTATTCAGACGTAAAACTTCGCTCCGGCATATAAGAAACGCTGCTATGGGTGGAACAACTTCTTAACGGTGAAGTTGTTCACCGTTAAGGCTCCCGCGCTTAAATCACAAGGTTGAGGTATCAAACTCAGCGTATCAAAATGATAAGTTTGGCTTCGTTGGGTTGATAAGCAAATATTTACTATTACGCGCAGGAACTTACGGGAAAAACCCAGACACTTACGTCTATTCGCGGTTGCTGGGTAAATGACAGCAGCGCCGAATTTCCTCCTGCGAACCACGGCACGAAACCCTCTCGGTAAAAGGCCGGCTCGTCTGCAGGTAGAGCGCGGAATCCTCAGTCTCGGCCCCGGTGTAAAAACCGTTGGCTGTCGTGAGAGAGTAGGGAAGGCCTGTCCCCACTTTGCATACTTATTGATTTCCCGCAGCGGCATTCGCCAAGAAGCACCGGGTCTGAGTTCCCGGCGCCGCGCGGTTTATATGTGCGAGCTGTAGTTCGCCAGTGCAGCTGGAGTGTCCGCGTGCCACTCCATATGACACGCTCGACTCTAGACGTAGAGTGACGGCCAACGCTGCATCGCCTCCTGGTGTCAAGGACAGTGTGGACACGCAGCTGACGTGCTAATGACGCGACCGGTGCTCGAAACGTCTAGTAATTAAAGAAGGAAAGAGGGCGACTGATTTGCTCGAGTGAATTACGCACCGACGGCAGCCGAGCTACATATACGTCTTTTGACATGGTTTGTAAAGCGAAGCTTTCTTTGTGTACGTCCCAGAAGTTTGGCGTGACTGGATTTCTAGCCGAGTGAACTGTGATCCCAAGAGTCAATGCCGGAGATGGTGTAAGCGAAACTAGGCCGATCCCTATGAGACAGCATATATGGAATGGACTGAGGTCAAAGACGGCGTAATCGGAACTGGGCAGGTCCCGGGTAATGCGTAGTCAAGGGTCGTGACTTGGTGGGTCGGTCGTGACGCCAGCGCACGATTTGGGTCCTTGCAATGGTTTTAATGTGGTTTGTGATACGAGTCGACCCTCGAGGAAACGCAATCAAACGCGTGGTATCCTGATAATGCTATCGCGGTACCAGCACTCGTTTGTAACATGCGGACCTTTCTTCTTTGCCTCTTTCTCCGGGTTTCGACTTCGGTGTCTCGCCGACGAGTAGACGTAGAGGAGGGGTTCATGATACACATAAGGGGTGGTGAAAGAAGGCACGGAGAACAACTGTGATGAGCGCAGCCAAAGAAACGCACACCGGAAGCTGAGACAAGCGCTACTTACAAGGGTTCAATAACAGGAAGTGTTATACATACATATCCATCTCCTCAAGCATGCGCCCCCCCCCCCCCCCCCCCAGAAAAAAAAAGAAAGGATGCAGCACTATTACAGGATCACGCATGTACGTACAGTCAACCACAAAAGTTTGCGGACCACGCGAGCGCGTGCCAGACTGCCTATCCGCGCCACCTAGCGGTACGCTACCTAGCGGCGACAAGGGCGCTCTCCCGGATATGAGCCCTCTTGGTACTCGCCTGCCTGTTAATTTTTTATTCCCGTGCATGACATTGTTAGTTCGTTGTGTTGACGCAGAGCGCTGTCTGCGATAAGACCGCCACATATCTGGCTTGATAGCAGTATCGGAGCAATCACTGCAACCTTTGTCGACTGGTGTGCCAGTGGGTAGATAAGTTTCACGAAGCGCTGCGACGATTTTTTTACGCGACGTTTACTGGCGCACTTTGGTTGGCAGCATCTTGGTCCAATGAGTGTTGCTGCTTCTGCGTCTTGAGAGAAAGGGTAGGGAGGTGTTTCACTGTCATCAAAAATAAAGAAAAAGCGGATGCATAGAAAATTTTCTTTCACACATAGGCGCATCTTCGCATCAGTCGCTGAAAACGTAGTAGACTTGCTTCAGGCCACGTGGTGATTGCCTATTTGGAAAGATGCCGCTGCGTGTTCCACTTGACGAAAGAAGGCACATTGTGCGTTTATTTATAGAGGGAATACCTCAGCGCGAAATCTGCCGCCGAACCAACAGGAGCCGGACTGCCGTGAATAGGATTATTCAAGCTTTCCGCGACGATGACAGATTCACAGATATGGAGCGCAGTGGGCGTCCAAGGGCCACGACTGAGGAAGAGGACCGCCTGATTACGGCCGCCATCGTGGCTGATCCTTTTCAAAGTACAGAGGATATCCGAGAAGCGCTCTCGCTCACGGTATCGTCTGAGACTGTAAGAAGAAGGCTGAGTGAGCTTGGCCTGCAGTCTTTCGTAGCAGCACAGAAGCCCTGCCTCTCAGACAGCCAGCTACAAGAACGACTCATGTTCGCTACAGCAATGAAAGATTGGACAACAGAGAAATGGGGCGATGTCATCTTTAGCGACGAGTCAACTTTTTCCACGCGCTGGGACCAACGGAAGCGGGTTTGGCGTCCACTAAACTGCAGATGTGTTTACAGTGTATTGGCAGTTAATTCACGAAGCTAATTCTGCATCACAACATGTTTCACGTAAAATGAGCTTTTGGACATTACGAGATTTTTCTGTAGTGGTATTATGTTGAAAACATTAACGATTGTTTCATAGTACTACTTACTCTGAAGCTAATTAAAAGCTGCCAGTGGGTCTTTCAGTACTATCTAATGATGTTTGCACGTTTTCTATTGCAACTCTATAACAGCATTATAAAGTTCATACGCAAGAGGAATCACAACATTTTTAGACGCGCCGCTGGAACCCAATTGTATGCTATTTCTTGCAGATATCTGCCTAATTACACACAGAGTGTTCTATCCAGTGGACGGTGTTCCGTGAGCGTGTGGGGAGCAATCAGCAAAGATGGCCTTGGTCCCCTTGTGCGTCTGGAAGGGCCCTTCACTGCGTCACGGTACTGCGACGTCATCACTAGACACCTCGTTCCGTATGCGCTGGACGGTCCCTTCAGCGACGGCTGCTATTTTTTTCAACACGACCGCAGCCCGATCCATAAAGCACGTATCGTCCAGTCATTGCTAGAAGAACATGCTGTTTGCCAGCTTGAGTGGCCTCCATGTGGCGCCGACTTGAATCCCATAGAAAATGTCTGGGGCATGTTGAAGAAACGGCTGTCCACACGAGCCAACCGCGGCCGCACGGCCGATACGCTGTGGCAAGCGATCGCACAAGAATGGGAAAGCCTGCGCGGTCGACCGGAGATTACTGAATCTTTGTACGAGTCGATGCCCACACGCATCAATAAGGTGCTAGAAAACGGCGGACATTTCACTTCCTACTAGATCATTGAGAGACCTATGTTTCATGACAC
Source organism: Dermacentor silvarum (assembly GCF_013339745.2). Classification (NCBI taxonomy): domain Eukaryota; kingdom Metazoa; phylum Arthropoda; class Arachnida; order Ixodida; family Ixodidae; genus Dermacentor; species Dermacentor silvarum. Next base: position 81,873,273 of record NC_051158.1, read on the forward strand.
TTCTGTAAATGTCTTGTGAATAAATTCATCCCCTTCAGACACGAATTATGATGCACTGTCTGCAAATGCGTCAAATGCGCATGGCATCATTTCAAGACGCTCACTATTACATTCCAAGAAAGAAGACGAAGCAATGTGCTGTTTTGTGCGAGTTTCAGTAAAAAAAATTAATTAGCGTATAACTCATTATCTAATTATTCTGAAATCCGTCAGCTTCAATGCTTGCATAAAAAGAATCAACCATTAGGCCCGAAACGCATGCACACTTGCTTTTTCGGTTGTATTCGTGTCGACCGGAGAAAAAAAAATACTCTTGACGTTGGTCTTGGAACGCGGCACGTCGAACGATTGTCTAACATGGTAGTGTCTCCAGCAAAGTGATCATCTGCAGCAATACGCAGGACAATGAAGTTAACTGACCGCTAGTTGTCCCATCAGGAAGCGGACACGAATGTGCACACTGAGTTTTAGGTCATTTGAAGAAACACGTGGCGTGGGACGCGCCTCCGAAGTTCAAGTCCCCAAACGAGGACGCCGTGTCGCAAAGGGTTATAAAAAGAGTCATCGCACCCGATTATTTCTTATTTTTCTAAATGTAACCACTATAGCAGCGCGGTGGTTCGGGCTTTGCGCAGCAAAACCTGGGCGCAGGCGATCAAATCCCGGCCGCTACTGTCACTTAGCGATGGGGGAGGAACGTAAAAATTCTGCCTACTGACTAAGCATCTGTGTCCCATGGCTGCCTCACCGCTCACTCACGCACTCACGAAAAAAAAAAAAAAAAAAACAGCGTGGCTACGCGAAAATAGAACTGATAACAGCCGAAGAATACGCTGTCTGATTACTTGTACTGATATTCTGCTCTCAAAATATAAGCAAGTAGCCCTGGCTAACAAAGAGCGCGTCACGTTGAAAGAGATAGGTAGAAAATATTTGCGCACAGTGCGAAAATAGACAGGCCATAGATTTAAGGAGGGATGCGTCTTCAACGTAGCGCTGCTGTCGATCGCTGGTGACGTAGCGGAAGTGTCGCGAAGAGGCTCTTGGCCACGCGCTCGCGTGGTCTGCAAACTTTTGTGGTTGACTGTACATGAAAGACGGGTGCACAAGAATTCATATTCCTGTGTCTTTAGGTAGGTACTATCTTGCATTCCTATACAGCAGTATTTCCCTACTTTCGCGCCCCTACACGCACGCACACACGCACTTGTACACGCCTGCGCGCAACACTACCACCTGCTAAACAAAAAGAACGGATTGAACGAGCTTCTCCGCACGGAGCCTTTTACTGCGGAGAAGCCACCTGCGATGAGCATTCACGGCTGTTTTCGATAGGCAGGCACGCATGAACAGTGCCGTATATATGTGCAAATATTTTATGAAGGCGCCCACGAAGTGGCCCATATAAACCTTCCATGCTGACCAGGTATTTCGATGGGATCAAAAGTTGGGCCAGTTGGTACACTAGCATAATTTTGTTGTAGCGCGAGAGGACGAAGACGTACACGAGATACAGCGCTCGTCTGTGTATCTCGTGTACGTCTACGACAGCCCTGGTTTGTGTCAGAAAAAAAAAACTTACAACCTACGCACATAATGCTATCTCACATATGTCTCTAAAGCACACCGATCTGTTAATAGAGTGGTGAAATATATTTCAAGAATTCGTTGACGTACTTTCTTTGATTTAGCCATTCCGTATGTGCCGCTGTGGTTGTATACCCTTATCTTGGCAATCATTCAGAATGGGTATGTCCCATCGTGACGCAAGAGGTACAGAATCCATAAATGTCGTTTGATACCTGTCGTACTGTTCTGCGCGCACACCTGTCATCACCAAACTGTGCGCATCGCCGTTAACTGTTAGGCATTTGATTAACCGCTTTACTTAAGCTTCTCTATTCTAACATGCGCGTTCGATCTGCGAGAGTTTTTATTTAGCATAACACACCACGTCACTCCTAGCCTGCTCCGTCGTTGTCAACCCTCCAGTTTCTCCGCCAAGAACATACCTCCATATACGTCGTCGAAGGCCCTGTTTTCGTCTGTATAATGCTATCGCGTTATAAAACTCGCAAGAACGACCGTGCGCTCTAATGTCGGGATCGGTTCAAACGCGGGTTTGATCTACACTCACTGCAAGATCAGCCCGCGCTACATGATCCGGGTACATGCACTCCGACGGCCCCGTTTAGACTGTGTGATTCTATTGCATTAAAAAACGCTAGCCACTGCGTAAAGCTTTATCAAATCATTGGAACTCGCGCTCAAGTAGAACACCTGAATAGAGTGTTTTAGATTAGGAGGACGCAAGCGTTGGTTCCCCCTAATCTAAATATCTCTATTAAGTAAGTCGTTATCCCCGTACATCGTATAGCGAGTGGCTTGGGACTGCGCTCCGTATCTCGGGCCACTCTCTCGTTGTAGCAGTCTCCATCTGGTTCTATTCGTTTTTTTTCACCGTCACTTTGTTTCTTCTTGCTTTTCCCTTCGCACCCTATATCTTATACAGACCGTCGCTATCCCTAAACTGCCAGCTGACACTCCCGCCAGCTGGGGAACCGCGCTCGGGCGGAATTAACACGGAGAAGGCGACCCTGGCACACATCGGCGCGGCGACTTTCGTCGAGGGAGCACGGATTATGAAAGAGCTTAATTCTCACCCGCCGGACGACGTGCGCAGGATTAATTACGAGCTTCGCGCCCGCCTCCCCGCGCACTTTGCATGTCCCCGCGTGCACGCACCACGTGACCCTTAATTCCCCACACGGTCCCTCTCACTTGCTCCTATTATATATGCCCACGTCGCTGCTGCTGCTTATGCCCTTGCCTTTCTGCAGATTCCTTCTCTTCCCCGCAGTGTGCATATCTACGGCAAGGCTCCCAGCGGGGAACGAACGATCCAGCCGAGAACGTGCGAGTGCTATTTGGAGCCTAGATGCATGATTCAAGAAAAAATAATAATGGGGCGGGAGTGTCTTCGTGCTGTCTTCTATAGCGTACGTCTCCAGATGTAGCTCCGTTGCCGACCGACGTCGTCGTCGTCGTCGTCGGTCGAGACGTAATTTCGCCGGAACGTGCTAGGCGCGCACGTGGTCGACTCGGAGGTCGGTTGGCTGGGCGCGAATTATATAATAACGCGCGCTCTGGCTGTATACGCGAGCTCGACGCGCTTTTTTTTTTTTCCCGACACTTTCATGCGCGCGCGCTGTATAATCGAGGTTTATTAGTGCTGCCTTCGCCGTCGCCGTATATAGGCGGGGTCTGCGTGGGCAGTGCTATACGGCCGGCACGTTCGTTTATTGGTCTGAGCTGGAGTGTGTATCTCAGGGTCACTGACCTACATTTGGTGCTCATCTTTTTTTTTTTTCTCTCGATCGTGGAGCAGTAACCAGCGGCATATATGAAAGGAGGACGTGTCTCCACATCAGCAACCTTCCTTCTAATAGCACAACGGACGCGTTGCGCAAGAGACTGGCTACGACTTGGTTAGGGTTCGCGATGGATATAACCCGTCAGGTGAATCGCAACACTAGAACTAGAACGCACAGAAAGAAAGGGACGGGACTAGCGACTGTACTCAAGTATGACGATGAATCTATACGCCAGCTATCCCGAGTTCCTGTTTGATTGAAGCGAAGTATGCACTAAAAACGGGGAGTGGCAGCACACTACGGTTGTTCGTCAACGTTTCGTTGGCGGTCGTTGTGGAATCGCCCTCGTCCTGAACGCACCCAACTATAAGGTGAGCCTTCACAGCTGTGTGGACGACGACGAAGTTGTGCCTCCGCGTATACTCCGGATGCTCGAGCCAGGTATACAGCATGCGACGGAACATCCGGGCATCTCGGCAACAGCGCTCCGTGGCTGATTGTCCGTTCCATTCTCACGGCGATTGGTTAAATACTTTCGTCCAAGTTCAGCTCGTGTGTTTCCTCAGAACTATAGTGAAATGGCGGGGATGCATACGTCAAGGTGCGGCGTAGTGGCTATGACGTTGTCCTTCCGAGTAGCAGGTCGCGGGTTCTGTTCTCAAAAATGGCCGCCGAGTTTTCCAAGGGGACGGAAGTGCGGGAAACTATAGTAAGGACATTCGTTTCTTTACATCCATCCAGACATTAGAGCAGCGTAACGTGGCAACGATCAATTCGGGGCTCGCCACAGAGGGAGGCTCGGGCATAACTTCGGGACGCGAATATACGACCAGTACAAGAGAGTGTGTTCGACGGAATATAGAGTCTGGCCAGGTAAAAAGTATCGTTGCGAGGGAAGCAGGGCACTATAGGCACAGTCAAAACAAATTTTGACGTCACTCGTTTTGACTACGGTCAGTGAGAGAGATAGAGAGATACAAGCTTTAATGATATATGCTGGATATGTATGGCCAGTGACTCGCTTAGCTCGTAAAAATAGAAACGTGATACGTGGCTCTGCGTTGCAGAGCCAATCGCGTCTCTCTGAAGTGTGCCTGCTCGAGGTTATGCTCTTATACGCACGCCGCACCACTAGCTAAACTCAAGCACTCCAATACTAACCAGCACATGCCTTCCTCCTCCTGCCCCAACTTTGTCCACCGAATAGTGTGGCGACCCTGCGCCTCGATGTTCGGCTCGCTTCGTGTCCGATTATTGCAGCCGTCCAAACCGGCAGCGGCTTCCCAAGTCGGCTACCGCGGCCTGCAGGCCTTTCTTTCTTCTCTTATTTTTCGGCGACTACAGTAATCCGACGCCAGCGTCCTATACCACACTTCCGTTACTCTTGCTTGACAGGATGGCGCCGGAAACTTTGGCACAAGGCACTTCTGAGCCAAAAGGAAAAGTAAAAGGTCCATCGTCCACGCGCTGCCGACTCACGTCTAGAAAAAAGGAAACGGGCCGGCGGGCACATACCGTCCCAGATTTCCATGCCGAAAGCAGAAACGGACGAGGGGGGGTCCTTTCGGAGTGCTCGTGCTGTTTGCAAACTTGCATACGAAAGCAGTCCCGGAGTAAACACGCGGCGGCTCACTTTTCACGCTGCGCGGGGCTCAGACACCTCGCCGCGTCGGAGACGTCACTTTGCATCGCTTTGTGTGCCCTGTCGGCGCGAATTCAAGGCGAAGGCGAGCTACATAGCGGGCACCTTGGCGGCGTCAAGGTGACGAGCTCGTCGCGAGCGTCTTGTTTGCGCGGGGACGTTTTGTGCGGCAGGGAGGCCACACGGAGGGGCCGTACGCTGACTGTGGGTGAACGCAGTATAGACCTTTTCACTGGTTACCAACATATGCCCTGGACGGCTTCCGATTTTGCCCATTGACGTAGCTGCTAAGTCGAACTGGCAAAGAAGCAGTCGTGCGTTAAAAGATAATCCAGCAGATCTGCAACACTTTTACCCTCTACATAACCATAATTTTACGAAAGTAGTTTACAGTAAGTCTTACGAAAAAAAATATATAAGTTTTAGTCTTGATGTATTATGCGCCATTATTTTATTTGCAAGCGTAAGAAGAGACTTTCCCCGTATGTTGAAACAATTTGAAAACACCCCTCTTGTTCCCGCATAGCAGACTGATAAGGCACGTGACTGGTACTTTCCTGGGGGGCTGCACTCTCGTTGCTGTTATCGCGCGCGCGAAACCGTCTATAGCTGGAGTGAACATAATTGTATTAAAGCCATAGCGTTAAGGGCCCCGCGTGTCGCAGAAAAGCCAGTGTCGGCGTACGGCGCCGGCGTCCCCGTGAGCGAAAAATTCCAGTATATATTTAGGTATGTGTATATGCCACACCTTGCTATATCAGGTGCGGTATATATGCGGGTTATATTGCCACATCATTCTATCACTAAAGTTGCTCGTACCTTCTCTTACATTCCCTAACAACGTTATTCCTCGGGATTTTGATAATGGCAGCCCACAAACAAATGTCGCGAAACAAAACACCTGTATACAGCGCGTGCCTTTTGACCTTACGCGTTTCGACAGCCCACCGTTGTCGGGGGACGTTATTTTGGGCCCTTGGCCAGATGCCCAATCGAGTTTCAAGGCCATCCATGCGTTACTGAACTTTTTTACAAAGTACGGGCCTGGCTTTGAGCGTGCCCAATTGCTTTCCATATATATATATATATATATATATATATATATATATATATATATATCGTCATCGTCACCCGTCATGCGCCTCTTTCTTCCCTCTTTCCCTCTTCCCCTTCCCCCAACGCCGAGTAGCTGGCTAGAGGAATTTACTTCAGGCCGACCTCTCTGCATTTCGCATCATTAAACTTCTCTCTCTTCTCAGACTGAAATATTAAAAGTGCGAAACAATAACAGAAACCTGAAAATGATGCAATTTTTTTTGGGCGCGGCTGTGCACTACCTCCGGGATCGGCCCACGCAAGATGCCGCTTTAGTACTAGAAAGCTCGCCTTCGTGCATAGCGTTCGCCGAGCGTTCTCCGGTAAACATTACGGTTACATAAGCTGCAGTTGCCGGGAAGCCTGATAAGGAGCCAGGGATCGTTGAATGCTATCGCGTTCCACTCTTAAGCTCCTCCAAATTTTTATTTACAGCAATGTTGCGGGACACCAGGCAAAAAGCTCAGCAAACAGCTTGAGAGGACCTGCTCACCGTACACACGCGTCAGTATAACGGTACACTAAAAGAAAATTATGCAGATCCAACGTACGTTTTGGAAATCACTGTGAAGTGAAGCTCTCGTGAAGTGGTTAATGAAATCCTATAAATTTGCCCGTTTAATTAAATTAAATTATGGGGATTTACGTGCCAAAACCACCACCTGATTATGAGGCACGCCGTATAGTGGGGGACTCCGGATTATGAGGCACCAGCGTCGTTGGAGCACCAGACAATATGCGAAGACGACCCCGAGTGGCCGTGGACCAATCAAAAGCGTTCTATCAGATGTGGGGTTGCATACGTACGCGAAATGAAAACTTGATGTAACGCTTCCACTGTTTTTCACGCTGCCGCAGAGGACGCTGCTCCTCGCCCGAAGACATTCTAAAAAGAAAAAAAGAATGTGCATCTAAGGCATACCGACAGTACGAACGGTGCCCGAAGGCACTATAGCGATAGCGTTCGTTATATTATATATATGTACTTTCCGAGCGAACAGCGAGTGCCGGAGATGATTCATTCTGAATGAGCACACACGCCTGTTGTGCAACTTTGAAGAGCGCCGTCGGGTACCTGCAAAAAAAAAAAAAAAAAAAAAAAAAAACAAAGGCAACAATAAAAATGGTGCAAAGAATGACTGAACGTAACACGCGACAGAAAGTAAAGGTAATAGCAGACTGCAATTTGTCTAAGTCGTCCGTCTGCTTCGTTCCATCTGCGGCACTGCACTTACGTCATTACATCCGGGCTAAAGCGCCATGGCTGCAGCTTTTATACCATGCTTAGACAGAGTTTTTTTCAAGTTCGGGCCTATTCGTCGAAGGCCCAATGTGACCATACATGAATTTGGGGAAACACACAAAGGGATAGCACTCCCGTGCAGACCAACAATTGCAAATAAGAGAAGAGGCCCGTACAAAATTATAGCCCAACATATAAGTGACACATAAACACAAAAGTGACACGTAACGACAACGGTAATATTCAATATCCTGGCAAGAGAACAAGAATTCGTGCTTGGCGGTGAGCCTCTAGAATCTATGCAAGAGTACGTTTATCTAGCTGAGTTACTCACAAGGGACCTTGCTCATCAGAAGGAAATTTACAGAAGGGTTGGTGCGCATACGGCAGGCATTACCAAATCATGGTCGGCAGCTTACCGATATCCTTGAACATAAAATTGCACGATCATTGCGTTCTACCCGTACTAACGTATGGAGCAGAACTTCGATGGTTAACAAAGGAGCCTACGAAGAAATTACGTACCGCTCCACCACGTTGTTGGTTAGGCCCTTAACCTAACGAAATATGTTAGGCGTAACGCTAAGAGACAGGAAGACAGCGGTGTGGATCAGAGAGCGAACGCGGGTAGCCGATATTCAAGTTGCTAATAAGAGGATAACATGGATATGAACATGTCATGTAATGCGTAGGGTCGATAGCCGGTTGACTACTAGAGTTTCAGAATGGGAGCCAAGAGAGGGTAGGAACAGTCGATGATGGCAGAGAATTAGCTGGGGTGATGAAGTTGGGAAATTGGGAGGCACAATTTGGAATCAGCTAGCGCAAGACAGGGGTAACTGGAGGTCGCAGGGAGAGGCCTTCGCCCTGGAGTGGACATAAAAATAGGATTATCCTATAAGAAGTGCCTCGTTCGCTGGACTTTTGCGAATTTTAACTCTCACAGGTGGCCAGGTGACGACGCGACGACGATCGCATTTGTAACGCTTTGTCTGCCTTAATCATTTCCGAGCAGTCATGTTTTCCTAAGCGCACGAAGGCAATAGGACATTACGCGCATGCATAATAATCGCGAATTGTATAATTTATAACGCAATATTTTGTTGAAGAATGATCCAGTTGCACAAGTCGCGAAACCGATTGAGGTCAGAAGAACGAAGTCCGGCCGAATCCACGTAGTAATTAAGCACAATTCTCATGTTGGCTAAATCCACCATTCTTGTAGCTCCTGTAGACGATAGCAACAGATTAATCTCTAGTAATTATTAGTAATTAGTAAGCACGGCGCATATACTTCTAACTGATTTATTATTGTCGAAACAGACGTTTTTTATGCGATTCATGGGTAAGTGTACCAAAAAACTGGAAAGACATAAAATTTAAAAATAAAACACGTGATGACAATACCACCAAAATGGGCATGAAAAGCACAAAAAAATGAAGGGGGGGGGGGGGGGGGGGCATCAAATCCACCTTGATACGCATGCCTATGGTAGTGAAGTTTTCCACGTTCCAACTTTCAAAAACTTTCATTCTTTTTTAATGCGGAGCAGAGCAGCCGAAAGTACGTCCTTTCTCCTTGTATCATGACCAAGTTGTACTTTCGTGTATAATGAGTTTACTCACGTCTAATAAACTCACAAACCTGCACACTGCTTACACATGACGTCTAGAGATCGGTGCCACATTCTGTGGCATTTAGCCGTCGCAGCGCGAAACTACACAGACCCAGACTTCGCGCGTGTTACATTTACTTTCTCGAGCAAATGTATACAGTCACGTGCATGCCGTCTTCCACACGGGCGACGCCCTATATAGGCCTCTGAATTATTCATCCGTGCGCGCCACTTGGCGGTTTTCATGTTGCGAACAGAGCAAAGAATACGGCAGTCGCGTGCGCATAATATACACCGCGACGAAGGACTCGGAAAAAGCCAAGTTGGCGACGATTCCTTCCGAAGCGCACATCCACTACGTACAGTTGCGCGCGCTCTATGCACTTCAAAGGAGCGGGGCTGGCTCCCATTCGCAACAGATGCTGCTTCGTCACATCTGTCTCGTATATGTGCGAACGGCCGGGAGCGGAATCGCGGCATCTGGAACTTCGCTGCTGCGGTTTTCTATGCGTGCATGCCGCTGCTAGCTGCGAGCAAGCGCTATATTCGCGCAGCTGCGACGTCAGCCGTCGCCAAATGTTTCGCCCGAGAGACCTTTTGCATCCCGCGCCGCATCGACCAAAGCGCGTCGACTTTCGTTAGATTCTCGCGTCGAGCTATGCGTTCGGCGGGGATTCGGTGAAACGCGATTTGTCGGCGACGGATTTAGTGCATGTATGCGACGTCGAGGAGATGCTGTGTTCCTCGCTTCGTTGCTGCGCGCGCTTTATCCCTTCGTGACTTGTCGCCCGGTCGTTCAGCGCCTTCTTTTGCTGTTTACTTGCTTTCCTTCTTTCCTTATTCAATACTGCCGGCCGCCTTTCGGTATAGCCAGGGCAGGAGTGGGTATACATGTCGTTTACGAGTTCTTGGTCCATCAAGAAAACAACAACGATAACAACAACTACAAAAGAAAAAACGCGTAGGCACGCGGCAAAGTTTCTGCGGAGCAAATCAGGAACGAACAAGACACAAACGCGTTTCATCCAAGAACGGAACGCATCGAAAGCGTACCACTTTAAAAATGGAACCAAGCACACGAGACTTGTTGGTTCGAACTTAGTGCAGATTTACTTGCTTCTTATTTCCGTCGTCTGCTCGTTCCGTGTGTGTCCTGTATCGTCTTCTCTTTGCTTGTTCTCGCTGCCGATTAGAACTCAAATTGTATCATCGAAATTAGAAGCAGGCAAATGCAACGGATAAGATATGCAGCATGGGAGGTCTGGCTTGGCATGAGAAAATCTGCTCGAAGACTACTATTTTTGGTTTTGATTTCCAACTGTCTTGAACCTTTCTTTTTGCTTGCTTGCTTGCTTGCTTGCTTGCTTGCTTGCTTGCTTGCTTGCTTGCTTGCTTGCTTGCTTGCTTGCTTGGCGGCATTCGAGATTTCCTTTGCTGGAAGGCTTACTGTCTCATATCACCATCGCTGATCGCGTTGAGAGTTCGGCTCGTGGCTTACGAAAACAAACAAGACAGTCGCATGCGTGCCGAATATGTCAGTTTATGAAAGCTTGCGTTGATTTTTTTTTCTGCGTTTTCCGTTCGAGCCCCCGCAGTTGGGTGGGTTCGCGGCAGTAAATGGCCTTATGGCGGGCCAACGTAAACAAGATCCGTTGCCGCAGCTGTACGCCCTGTTTACCATGCGCATTGACCGCTTTCCGTGCTGAAAATTGTCCGGAAATGCTGTCAACTTCAATCATCTGAGCTGGTGCACATGCCAAGCGGAGCGCAGGCGAATTGTTCGGTATAGATTTAGAGCGAAATTCAGGCGGGAGAACATGGCAGGAGAGCAGCTTCGCTCGGGATGGAATCTCCATAGGTTGCTGACTTCGTTTTGTGGTGCTGCTGTACGAGACATTCAGCTATGCCTTCAGTATGTATACGAGCTTCAGTAGTTATCTTCGCATTGTAATTTGTAACGTCTTTTTTTTTTGTGTGTGTGTGTAAGTGAAGAATCATCGGACTTTTTTCTTCAGTTTTGATCATTTTTTTATTTAGTGCGCAATACATGCGGTGATTGTTATTTTTTTTTTGCTACTGCCGTACTGTATCCTAATTTTCCCTCCCCTTTTCTATTGCTACATTAGCAGACTTTTGAACTTCATCGCAATACATCAACGTAACTCAAAAGGCAACATTTTCAAAAATATTTCACAAGAATACCCGAGTTTCAACAAGTTTCAAGTAGCAACGTCGAAATTAAGGGTATTTCCTTCTAATAACATTCGCACATGCGGCACTTAATACTAACTTCGATGCTGCTTTATGGTAGTTTTTTGGTCAGGACCGAAGTAATGATAGAACGCCGCACTAAGTATCGACTAAGTTATTAGAAGGAAGTACCCTCTCAACGCTGCTGACAAAAACTTGTTGAAATTATAGGCCGATTTTTTACCATAAAAGTTTTGCAAGCGCTGCCTATTGAGTTACGCTGATATGATGCGGCAAAGCCCAACAGATATCCGAAGGGGCAACGTCCGAAATTTTCTGGGTACGTAAACCGCTTTGCCTCTTAGTGGCGGCCGTTTTCGCTGCAGACACGTGACACTGTCTGCGAAATTAAATTCGCACGTCTGAAACAATGTTGCGGTGTTGCGACAGAGAACAAAACAAACACTGTGCAGTCAAGCCTCTGTCGATACCATGTTCAGTGCAGATGCACGGTCAACAGCCGCGGCTAATTATTACATGACACGTAGCCGCTTGCGCATTTTTGCGACCAAGTTGAGATGGCGAGGCTGTTACACGTGCACGGGGTGCACGCTATATATACAATGATGACATGCACGCAACGTCGCTCTACATACTAGCATGTCTTCCACGTATGAGCACCCGTTGCTTTGAACACGACAGCCCAATCCACCGCGGCTCACTCCGCGAGCGTCCTCTGGCCCCAAATGGTGACGCGGGCCTTGACTTGTCAGCACGAGTATAGCAGCCCTGAATGGGGCGCGCATTCACGGCCACACTCTACGCGTGCCTCTCTGGCGACCGGTCGCACGAGGCCCTCTTTCGCACTTAACCTTCAATCTTCGCCTTCTTCCGGCCGCTGTTTGTGGCCAATCGGCGTGTATAGGCCGCCCCGTCCCAGACAGACAGCCTTGCTCGCGCGGCTGCTTTCTTTAGGCTTGTGTGCTAAGAACAAAATTTGTGAAATGTTGACGCCTGAAACTTCGGAAAGTGTTTATTTCAGGCGCAGTTCCTGAGCGTATCGGTATACGCTAAAAAAAATCACGCCCCATTCCACTGCTGTGAAGGTGGATTACCAGCGAAGCAGTTTAGCACGCGACGTAGAGGGGACACAGAATTTAGATCAAAGGTATGGGCAAACTTTATTACTCTTGAGCGGTGACGGCGGTCATCCCGAAGAAAGACATACGTACGCACACTTTCATTTTGATCGGCGTTTTTGACTGGTGGCATACATTCGCGTGGAAGACTACCGCCACCTCGGGGAGCTGGAGGAAACGAGACACGCGCGACGGAACCGCCCCGCCAGGAGAGCGGAAGGAAACTAGGCACGCAAGCGCTTGGAACGACGACAAAGAGGGGGCGGTGCGAGCGTACACGTGACCGACGCGGCAAATCTTTGAAAAACCCTTATTATGTATCTGAGAATCTACAGGTCTTAAAAATGGTGCCTATTGATAACTAATCTACTGAAAATGCGCATCCAAGTGATGAGACGTATAAGCTTTTGCATAGAACGAAGCGATTTTGCATCAAATTCGGGAGCTGAGTCTTTTCACACGCAGATTTGTTGACAAACACGAAAAATCCACGGAACGCTAGCCATAGACAGCTTCACTGTAAAAGATAAACCAGTCAGTCGACGTATCGGCAAAAAAAAAAAAAAAAAAAACGCGCTGTAACAAAGAACAAGAACAGTCACTGTGGTCTTTTTTTTTTTAATTCGCGACGTATTGCTACGTACACGTGTGTATCTTCCACCGCCGACTGTCTGAATCCAGCCACGGCCGCTGGATGATTCAGCTGATGCGAGAAACGCTTGGAGGAGCTGCTGTCTCAGGATACTGAAGCAGAAGTTTGTTCACTCCTGCTTCTCCGTGACGCAAAGCCAATGCACAAGCGCGGTACTGGTGTGCTTTCATCGCCGTGCAACAACATGATTACGTACCACACTCAGTGATGCTGAGCACGATCGGCAGTTTTAGCGAGAAAACATTCTCAGCAATGCATTCATCATATTGCTAAGCCTAACCATTCGTTATACTGCGCTGTAGCAAATGCTGCTTGTTAAAAACGGAGCAAGAATATGGGGAATTTCGTTGATACGATTCTGCATAATACGTTTTTGTTCTGTTCCCAGCCAGTGCCTTATAGGAGCAATGTAATTCGGATAATACGATTTTCGGATGATACATTTTTTCCGCTTCCCGTGAAGATTGTATCAACGAGATTCCGCTGTGTACTGTTTCGGGTGTACTTTGTTCCTGGCACATACGTTAAACAGTAAACGATTCATCATGTTGGCAGATATGCAGTATAGTGTATACACGCAGATGAGTAAATTTCTCCTCTGTCCTTCTGACGTGCAGGCTGTTCCAGCGGCACCCTGAGTACCAGAAGCTGTTCTCTGGCTTCGCGGACGTGCCGCCGGAGGCTCTGTCCACCAACCCTCGCCTGGGCGCGCATGCCATGTCGGTGGCGTACGCCATCACGTCGCTGGTGGACACCCTTGACGACGCCGAGTGCCTGGTGGAGCTGGTGCGCAAGATCGCCATCAGCCACACCCGACGGCCGGTCACCGTCACAAACTTCGAGGTGCGCCCTCATGTCTTCGATCGTCACAGCCTGATCACACAACACTATACGCACTAAAAATGTTATACAACCACCGGGCGCTTATCTTGGCCTTCGACGATAATATTCGTCAGACATGCGAACATTTCCTTTATTTAACGCTCCCCGCATCTCATGTCTGGAACATAGTCAGGAACGCTGAAACGCGCATGCCAACAGTAATCTGAAAGTATCGAGAGCGCAGTGTTAACGAAACGCACAGGAGATCGATGCAGTCATTGTTCTGGGAGAGATTAAGCCCCGTAGGGTGCAAATAACCTTTAGTGTGGGCCTTTCCCAACATACACGAAAATAAATATGCAGAAATTCCACTGGAGTCGTCTAAGTATGCGTAAGCATTGTGCTACTTGCTCATCTCCACGCAGTCCGGTGTCAAACTTGATCTGACCAGTATAAACCCTTATTAACCCTTATCGGTCGTTATCAACCTTATCGGACTCGACGCGACCCTTATCAACCCTTATCAGTTATGAACCTTATCGGACGTGACCCGACCCTTATCGGTCGTTATCAACCTTATCGCAATCGATCCGATCCTTATCAACTCTTATCTGTTTTATCAACCTTGTCGGACATGATCCTAGCCTTATCAACACTTATCGGTCCTTATTAACCTTATGAGAATTCTTCGACCATTGTATGCCCTTATCGCTCTTTAGAACCTTATCCATCCGCGTAGAACAATTATGGACCGTGATGAGATCCATGTAGCCCCTCATCAATCCTTACAGACTCAATCGACTGCTTATTTGTCTGTGTTGCGTGTCGCGAAATGCATGAGCCTTCAGAGATCGGTGGCATTTCGGTCGGTGAAGGAACGCCCCAACGGAAGGAGCATTCCGCGACTAGCGAAACGCATCGGAGTTGTAGCGTGTTTGGCATTAAAATTTTGCAAAACCGATAGTTTCCTGATGCCTACAAGGCTCTAAGTCGGCTCTGCACGTAGTCCTAGAGGTGGCTTTTATTCTACCGTCACCAAATCTTTCAACATAGCCTTCATAGAAACTGTTCTCCTTCGACATTTGCTTTGTACCGCCGGTATATACAACACATTCATATGGTTCAGATATGATTCAGACCTTCTGCAAGCGTGGGTGTTAAGCCCAGCACACAAGCCTGATATTGAAAGCGTTACACCACGAACGCAGATGTCATTTAGCCCCGTGAGTATAAGACACTCGGCTTCTGAGCTTGGGGTCGTAGGCTGGAAACTCACCCCCGCCAACGTTTTTCCTTTCGAATTTATTTTGTTTCTCTTTATGGGGCGCATCGTGTAACGCGTTACGGACGGACAGACAGACCGACGGACAGATTTTCTGGGGAGATGTGGAGATGTGCGGGGAGATGTGCTCGCGCTATGAGAGGGGGGCAGAGTATATCGCGCGTCTCCGCCTCTATCTCCGCGGCTGCGCTCGTCCTATCTTGGATGTAATCTGCGGTGGGTTCGAAGGCTAATTGACCGACCCGATATATAGTTTATGGCTTCGTGTGCGCTGTGTTCTCGCGCGCCTAGTTCGCGTTGTAGCGAGAGGCTGCACGAAGGGGAATTCGTTCGCCACTTCTGCCGCTCTTCATCGCGCCAGTGTTCTGACACCGAGTGTCCGCGGCAATCGAGTGAGATTAGTTTTAGTTAGTAACGAATCTTTACAACAGTTTTCCATCTTCTAAATATACTAACCTTGTTGCGTATAGATGTCTAATAATTTGCTGTCGCAATCAATGCTTCGCTTAAGGGCGCAACTGCGACATTTTCCTCTTTTTTTTTTGCGTTTCTTGTTCGGAGCTTTCCTACCAGGCCTCCCGTAACGTTCTCAACATCCGTGAAAAGCAGTTCGTGCATCACGTTAAAGAAAGCGAATGCACCTAAGGTTGCTGGTTATTGTTCACACACAAAATAAAAAACTCCGACGAATACGATACTCCCTAATGCGAAATTTGAGCGCAGCTCTGTTCGTGTTTTCATTTAGCGATATACCCGTCGTGGTTGCTCAGTGGCTATGGTGTTCGGCTGTTAAGCACGAGGCCGCGCGATTGAATGCCGGCCGCGGCGGCCGCATTTCGATGGGGGCAAAATACAGAAAACACCCGTGTACTTAAATTTAGGTGCATGTTAAAGAACCCCAGGAGGTCCAAATTGATCCGTAGTCCCCCGCTACGGTGTGCCTCATAATCAGATGGTGGTTTTGGTACGTAAACCCCCATAATCCAATTAACTTAATTTCGCGATATATTGGCTGGTACGGACAAGCTGTATCGTGCGTGCGGCACGTTGCAAACGGAGCGAAGTGTGGCGCGACTGCCTCGCTAATCGGGAGATCGCGAGAGGCACGATTCACACGTGGGCGCGATTTTACAGCAGCCGCCGCAGACAGACCACCGCTCATGCAGCGCTTTGTTCCCATATACGGCATCGGTGGACGCGCTCGCCGCATGCTATATCGTTGGCATCATCAGTGAACAGACGACGCGCGCTACTCTGGCGCCATCTCGTAGCCATCGTCGCCGCAGAGCCCGTCTTGCGCGGCGCTATGCTTTTCTTAATCTCACGCGTTCGGCATACCCTCCTCCTCCGCTTCATGGTGCCGCTGCACCCTCCTTCTCCGCGTTTCTTCTCGCGCTCTCTTCGCCATCGCCGAATTGCGGAATTCTCGTTCCTCGGTGGCCATGGCGACTTCCCGTTGACGCCGCTCCTCGCGCGTCGCTCGCTCTTCCAACTTCTGTTACTGTTGAGCCACAGTCACCGCAGTCACCGTAGCCAGCTGGGCCGAGTTGCCAAGTTTCGGCAACTCCTTGCGTGGCGTCAGCGCTTCTCCGGCCAACAAGCGAGGCCTTTGTCTCTTCTCTGGTTAATCACTTTCTGTCCGCAGGCGCCACTGTCTGTGGCAGTCCTCTCCTGCTCTCTGCGGCACGATGCTCTCCTCATTCTATGCTAGAGAAAATCCTGCTGCCGATCGACGAAAACCCGGGAAACGAGGGGGAACAAAAAAGGCCGTTCGCTGTGAGAAGATTTTCCCGCACTGCCTTTGTTCTTATAACGTCCTCCCAAAGACACGCCCTCTTCTTATACAACGATATAAAAAAAAATTACGGAGTTTTGCGTGCCAAAACCAGGATCTGATTATGAGGCACGCCGTAGTGGGGGACGCCGGACTAATTTGGACTACCTGGGGTTCTTTAAGGTGCACCTAAATCTAAGTACAAGGGTGTTTTGGCATTTCGAGGCCATCGAAATGCGGCCGCCTTGGCTGGGATTTGATCTC
The DNA here is from genome assembly GCF_013339745.2 of Dermacentor silvarum. Lineage (NCBI taxonomy): Eukaryota > Metazoa > Arthropoda > Arachnida > Ixodida > Ixodidae > Dermacentor > Dermacentor silvarum. Next base: position 81,890,366 of record NC_051158.1, read on the forward strand.
GCGACCTCGTGCTTACCAGCCCAACACAATAGCCACTAAGCAACCACGGCGGCTATACAACGATATAATTCTGTCCAGTTAGCAGAAATCCGGAGACTTGTGTCAGATATTAGTCACCGAAATGTGCTCCAAAATATATTGGCACTCCACTTGATATTTCCCGATCACGGTCACCAGACGAGCGCCAAGGAACAAGGCTATAGGCGGAACGCGAATGTATTTCGTGCCGCGTTTTTGAGGACGGATATCTCGAAACTGGTTCAGTAGCCTCAGCATTCAACTTCCATTCGGCACTATTATGACGAGTTGATTTTTACTAATTCGTGAATTTGTTAAGCTAATCCGCATTTCGATGGAGGCGAAATGCAAAAACGCCCGTGTGCTTGCGTTGTAGTGCACGTTAAAGAACCCCAGGCGGTCAAAATTGATTCGGAGGCTTTCTCTACGGCGTGCCTCATAATCAGAACTGGTTTTGGCACGTAAAACTCCAGAAAGAAGAAGAAGAATGTTAAGCGATTTGTTGTGCAAGTAATGTTCGCATTTTGGGGTATACTCGACGGCGACGCGCTATTTCTTGAGCGGAAACAGCGCGAAGGAACCGGACGTGAGAAAGGGGTGGACAATAGCGCTGTTGTCTGACCCCCCCCCCCCCTTTTTTTTTTTTTTTACGCCACGTTGTTTTACGTTGTTTCTGCTCAAAGTCATGAAACAGCCGTGCAGCCCAAATGCGTACGCTTCTACAGGCGATTTCTGCCTTATATAACGGATCCCGTTTTGTGGCATAGCGCCGCCTTATCAGGCGCTGTTGACCATATGGTACGGCCTAATCTCGCTCTTGCACGGCTGCTCTGATAAAGGCCGCTGGACGGCGCTCGCATTCAGGTATCCTTATGGTCCCTTGATAAAAAAAGTTAGGCACCCGTTCAGGAGGCTTACCCGTTCAGCGAAAGTGCTGCCCGCCCGTGACTCATTGAGTTCACTGCGAGGAGAAACGAAAATACTTCCATCATTCTGGCTTCTCCCTAATTTGTCGAGCTGGAAACATAGATTTGATTTCACGAAGCCAGAGATCTAAAAAAAAGAAAAGAAAAAGAAGCTCTCGAAATCTGCGTAAAATAATTCAGCAAACTGCACATGTTAGGCATGTTAAGCAACCAGCGCTGAAACTTCGCGTGTTAACTGCAGTGTATATATATCGCTGTAACGCACAACCTAGCACACGGAAGAGGCAGTGCCTAATCTTGAGCCTCATCACATGTGCCTCTGATCTTGAAGCACGTGTGTCCGGCGTCTGACCTTATTTGGCACCCGGCGTGCTAGAACTCGGGCGCATGTGCTCTTGAAGACACGGATGCCCATGCATGGACAGCGCTTCGGGCGATATAACAAGCTTTGATACAGACGCGTGGTTGTCATCCTTCCAGATCGCCATCATCATTATCATCATCGTGATCGTCAACATTATTCAAGATATTTTATCATTTTCCTGGCCTCTTCCTACCGGACCGTGTCAGCATATGTTTTAGTAGTTGCACACTCAAACAGCAGCAGGGCCTCCTGGCCAGCGCAGCCTGGTTTCCTCTTCTCGGATTCATTGTCATGTATTCGTTCTGATACTCTAATTCCTAAAGATATCCCTAAAATTGCGGCACCGACGACAACGTCCTGTTCGAGCGCCTCCTCGCTCGGCTGCCTCAAGCGTATACGCGTCGCAGTGTCTTCTAGCGGGCGCGCAGCGATAAACGAAGGCCAAGATCTTCACTGTGGAGCAACATCCTGCGCCGCAAGATTCCGAAGTCTCGGCTGGCCCACAGGGATTTGTGCTCAAGCCCGCAAAGCTTGTTAGGCGCTTTACGAGCCGCGGGATTAGCTTTAATTCTTCTGGACCTTCAGGGCCTCTCCGTTCGATATCCTGCAGAACAGCGTGTAACCGAATATATACCCGACTAAGCGCGTATTGCTTATCAATAACGAGCACTCCTTGTTTCTCTATAACGTCCATCACTCGTGCAGGTGGCGAAGTTCGAGACCTGTCGGAGTGAGATGAACTTAACGCAACACCTAGATCATGCATGTAGTCAGGTTCAAAAAAAAAAAAAAAACAATGATGCAGCATAAACAGCCACTCACTGTTCAAAGAAATAAAAACCGCTTCTGTCCGGAGGCAGCGGAGTGCGTATTTGGGCGACAGTCTCCATATATGGCTGACATCCCGACGGATCAATCACTTCGGCGATTCACTGTAATGAAGTGATCGGTCCAGGATGTCCGCAGTGCACAACGTATGGCGTGAGGCGCTCACGAAGGAGCTTAGAAAGAGCGTCGTTGCTGTAGCTGTCGCTGTAGCCTAGATTAGTTTGTACTTACGTCTTCATCTGGTGGCATTTAGCGTGTTGTTCGTTGTGAAATTTAACTGGTCTGAAAGTACGAAGGAGCAGGATAAGCATCTAAATAACAACGTGCTGCCCGAAGTTTCGCCGACGGCGGGTCGGTCGTCGGTGAAGACGTCGACACTGACAGGAACGGATCAACCAACAGCGCTCAAAACACGAGTACGGCCAGCGAGGCCTTCGGTATTACTGTGCGTGTCATGACAGAGAGACGTAGCAAAGCGTAGACTGTATACCAGAATACCGGCACACTAAGACATACGGAAGCAACGACATCTTGCGCTGTTTGAAAAGTTCTTTTGTTACCAGGTTACTCGGAGATAAAAGTGTTCAAGAAATACATCTCGGAGAGATATAAAAAAAAAACAGCTGTTCAATGATTACGTCGCTTATCAACATGCTTATGACAACGGTAGCAAATAATCGATCGTTGCAAAAAGAGTTCTGGGTGCTTTGGATGTGTCGCCACCACTACTATTATTTCATCCTATCCGATTATAGTACGTCTACGCTAGCAGGTCTACACCACCACGCCTGCTAAAGCTCTCCAATGATTGCAGTATAGACAAGACACGTCCTTCAATCGAGAGAGAGAGTGCGAGAGAGGAAAGCCAGGGAGGTTAACCAGAGGCGAGTTTCCGGTTTGCTACCCTGCACTGGGGTGGGTGATACAGAGGTTGGAAAGAGGGCAATTCAAAACTTCAACTAAGTGTTCGAGCCGGACTCCAGGTGACCAAGCTTGCACGCAGAACGCGTACGGCTACGTTCTTGACTGTCTCGTCCCTTATACCAATGTGCACCTCCAACATCGGACCGCGCAACGCGTAGCCGTACAGCGGACGACCTAGCGAGCCAGGGTGCTATTCTAGACATCTGCGCGAATTCCGCCATAGTGTCAAATTTTGCAATAGCGGCTGTTTGAGCCAATCAGAAAGGCCGTAGCAGCCCTCTCGGACCGTTCAGAGCTGACAAGATGGCGAATTCGACAAAATATGCGAGAATTCACAATGTCCAGAATAGTACTCCCCTGAGCGAGTGCTAAAAAATGTCGCGATGTTCTGCTCCCACGTGACCGGTATCATAACGTCATGCCTCGGCGGCATAACGTCGTGACACCTACACTTCCCGGGAAACGAAACCAAAACTGGTTCATAGAACATCTGTTGTAGTAAATTAGTTAATTGAGGCGCTCTGAGGCTTCATGCAGCATCTCGTCTAAGTTTTCGAGATCCGGAACCTTCATTTACTGTAGAAAATTAAAGCAAAAAAAATCGCGTACTTATTTACAATTCCGTGGTCTGTAAGATATGTCTTGGACCCACTGTGACCGCTATCCGTCTCTCTCGCAGCACACGATGTCCGTGATCGTGGACACGCTGAAGGACCGGTTAGGGAGCAAGATGACGCCGGCGGCCGTGGCGGCGTGGGAGAAGACCCTCAGGCTGGTGGTCACCGTCACCGCGGACGTCTACAAGGAGGCCGGCAAGAACTAGGCCGCCGCTGCACAGCGCTGCTGCCCCTCCTCGGCTCGCAGAAGACGCACGAGCAGACGGTGTCCTCGCGGTCTCTTGTATACACTGCTTCAAGGCGCGTGCAGGCGCTGGTGGCTGCTTCTTGGTTGCCAGGACGCGAGTCTTCGATGGTCCACGGACATGTCACGGTTGCCGAGCTTTCGTGGTTACGCTTATAGTATGAGCAGGCGCGCATTTTGTGCGGGGGGTTGTAGGATCGAGTGCGTCGTCCCCGCCGGAAGCACGCGTGGATTAGTCAAATGGTGCGGTGTGATGGCTCTTCGTCGTGGTCTTTCGCTGTGCCGAGTCTGGCACAATCTCTTGTCTGAAGTGGATCCCGATAATACACACTGACGCGACCGACGTGTGCGCATTCGACTCGCAAGGCTGCGATGTGAAGAGTATACTGCGAAGAACGCAGATGAGGCGCGAGTCATGCACTCTATGTGCGCGGTAACCGTTGCAGATGTGCTCGCTTTCGCAATCGTAAGTGACGGCCGCTCTTAACAGCCGCGGGCGCCTAGACGTTTCGGCTGGTTTTTTTTTTTTTTTAGGTTTGGAGGTATTGATGCCACTATATCGATGTCAATCAAAGTTACAGGGGCAACATACACCTATCCTGAGCATCAGGCGCCATGCTGTACGTGAAAGTGCGTAATACGACGTCTGGCTGCCCAGTAGCCTACATACTGGGTGTCCCACGTGACTAACTTGTACCGAAAATTAAAAATATGCAAGTGCATGTAGCTAGACAGGACCAAGGTATAATGTTTGCCGTCGATTGGAGCAAGTCAAGACTATTTTTCGTACTTCGTCTAATTACATTATTATATATAATTGAATAATCAACTTCTCAAATATTTATAGTCAGAGTAAAAGTGTTAGTGCGAAAATTGTAGACCACCCTGAAAAATTCCCGATCCAGCTTTTTTTTTTTCTGTTGCTCAATTACGTGCTAAATGAAAGTGTTTTTTTTTTTTCTGGCATTAAAGAAAGCGCGCAAAATACGACCAAGTACCGTGCGACTAGTCAAATTCGTGCTGATAATTACTGTGATTTCAGCTCAAGAGCACCGGTTACCTTCATAACGTGTAAATGAGCACCTCTATGAATGTTACCGTGTTCAGAGTGCATGTTTGCGGGTCAGTGAAAGTACTATCTTCGTATGCAGTCTTACAGGTTGAAGTGCGCGGCAGCGTTTTTTTTTTTTTTTTTTTTTTTTTTTTTTGTCTGGAATGGCAATCTGGCAACCGATGGCGGTATATACGCATGTACTGTATCGCAGGTAATCAACGCGCGGATAACACAGACCAAGAATTAAAAGACACGGCACTTCGCATTTTCTCGGTCTGAGTTGTCCGTGAGCCGGTTTCCGACGATGCAACCACACCAACTTGCCCAGCTTACCATTTTCCTACGATATACATGCAAATCCCAAAAGTTGGCTCAAAGATCCACTCTGAAGATGTTCACGGTCGGTGTTCGAATGTAACTGGTTTCACGTTCTAGAACGACACGTCTTACCAATGGAACGTATAGAAGCAAATTTGTGTGTGCAAAGTCCGGTTCATGGAGACTGCCCTGCTAAGAATGTGCTTTTTCTACGCCACCTTTATCTCATGCAAAACGAACCTATCTGATGTGCGTTTTTTCTTATTCTTCTTCTATCAACGCACGGCATCATACATGCAACGCGGTCATGGTAATTCAGATGTCGTTCAAGCGAACAAAGCGTTCGTCTGCAAAACCTTTCGCCCAATACCGCGTTTCGATGTTTCCGTTACATAATCCGAGATAAGCGGCGAGCGTTGGACATATCCGAGGTTATGGTTTCATTTACCTATCCAAAGGTGTAGACTGCAAGCTGCAAAGGTCACGCCAATAAAAGCTCTCGCGTAATGAAAAAGAACAAAATTTTTAAAATTTCCTAGAAAGAATGACGCGGCGGGGGCTGTTTGCTTACAAATGTACCGTGCTCCTTTTTTTATAACGTGTGCTTTTGTATTTGAAAGACGTTCTTGCCTTATTTCTGAGCTTTCTTGTAGGTACGCTCTTACGCATGCAAGAAGATAGCTCCGTCAGTGAAACATTGAGGCTGTTATCAGCTTTATAGCAGACGCCTGCTTTTACACGAGAGCGATTCCTTTTAGCGACCCATAAGCAGTTTTTAAGCCTACAATTTTTTTTAACCACTAATTATAAAAAAAATGTTTTTAAAACAGGATTTGCGCGCGTTGTTTCAACGGTTTCGCCGAATATCTTTTCATGCCAGAACTGACAGATATAGACATTTCACAGCGCTTTCTGCACAGCGCGCAGCAGGGGCCGCCACAGGCCCACCGTCATTGAATCGAGAGCATGCAAGCGACCATCAACTGCCGCCCGCCGCTCCCACAGAGTTCTGCTGAGAGGCCGGGAATCGCTTAGTACTATCCAAGCGCAGTTCTGCCGTCGTCGTCGCCGTGAGGTTCCGTATAAAATCTAAGGGCGATAAAACCGTCGCCGCGCGCCGTACTTGAAATGTTGAAAAGCAGATAGAAAGCGTGCTCTGTCGTGAACTGCAAGAACTGCGATAGACTTGAATGTGTGTGATGAGACTGTGTGCGAGCTTTCATCCGCCTCAGATGCACGAGCATGTGCTCGTATTTACGTCCGTTCGACATGCACACCTTTCCGCAAGGCAAGCACAACAAGGTCTACCACCAGCGCTGGATAGCCGATTGCCGGCAGCGGCTTCCAGGCTAACACCACCTGCAGCAACAACACAGCGATTCCCGACACCGCTGACACAAATATCACGGAATGCTGAACTTCGATAAGCTTGCGAATCAGCGCTACGCCCTCCCCACGCAAGTACGACTGACATACTCGAGCAGCTTCACTTTACTTCCAGAACAGCGAAGTCAAACGTGAAATAATAGTATTTAACTGAGCTATAGTTGGTTCATAGCCTAAGACAAGTTTGAACAGATGAACTGGGAAAAGAAAAGGAAAGAACATAGGACTAAGGGAGACAGACAAGAACGTCCTTGTCTGTCTCCCTTTGTTTTTGTTTTTTTCAGTTCAGCTGTTCAAACTCGTCTAGGCTGGTACCGCTAGTTCTTTTTCTGCGCCGGAAATCAAACAGCAAGCGCGCGGCCACTTGAACCATTTTTGTCCAAGCGCGCGCGAATGCACTTTTAATCTGCGCTTTAAGTAATCGGAAACCATTGCCAAGTTATCTGATCAGCACTGTCGATAAGAACGACGCGTTCTGAATCAACCACCGTGGTCGGAGCAGGTTGCAAACACGTATTTTTTTGCGCATGCACACACGCCTACATTCCGAACGAAGTTTTTACACATACAGTTAACGACAACAGGCACACGGCCGTATCAGCCTTACAAATCTATCGCTCTAGAGACTAGAATATAAAGAGTAAAGATCAAGCATTATAGGTTGCCTTAATTATACTCGTCGCCTTCGGCCGATAGGCTTGCACACTATTAAGATTGCAGCGCGGACAGAACGGATAAATGAAAGGTATCACTGCCTTTCTGCAGTTTAGGCAAAAGTCTCGTTTACGGCTCGCTGTAGTAGCCTAAATAGCGGCTTTCTGAGCCGTGCCTGCGGCCGCTGTGGCCATTGTAAGCAAGCGAGGAAACGTCGGTCAGAATTAAGGCGCTCAATTTAGCGGGCGCTGTCGCGTGATCAAATATGGCGGCGCCCACGGATTTGGTGCTGTAAAGGTGTGGAGATAATCTGCGATAAAGTGTTGCACTCCGTGTCTCATTTTTCAGCGCTCTGATATGGTTAGCGGACCAGGCATGGTTCACTCAAATGTTGACATACTTTGAGGATGAAATGTCATTCAGAAACATTTGAGTGCATTTCCGGATCAGGTGTTCCGTCAAATAATGTACTATCATGTACATAAGAGCGGTTAATGATTTACCTAAAGGCTATCTTTGCTGTCGTCTTGTCTTGGCTTATAGCGTGATCGGTGTATGCGCCGTGCAAAATCATGCCCTGCTTAAGCAACAAAAGTAACATGAATGCATGAACAGATCCACGAAACTTCTCTCGCGTGAAAAAGACTTCTGGTCGGCCGGAGTCTCGGCTGTTGCATATTTGCGTACGAGCTTGTTTGAAAACTTTGTCTTTTAAAGGATACTTCTGTTCGACGTAGAATCGAGTATTCGCTGGCAAACGGGTGTCATCGTATTTAAGAAAAGCGTTCTGCTATGTGAAAAGCTTCGCGTCTGGCTTCTCGGTTAAAACGGAATATGTCGCTTCTCTCGCGGTTTCCGTTTCCGCTTCGACGCCTCCGCGGCCGCCTAGCGGACGGTGGGCACAGCACAGACGGGAACGGGGACGCAGACGAAACGAAGAAATTAAACGTAGCAGACGACTGGCCAAAGTAGCAGGGATATATATATATATATATATATATATATTGTGCACGCGCACGGCGCTCCAGCGCTGTCCAGACTTAATGGCGTTATTAGCCACGGCCGGATGGGGAGCGAGCGCTGGCCGCTAACGGAGAACTAATTTGCTTCGCGATGCCTCATGCGTGAATTCTTGCAGCTGGCACAGAATCGAGAGACGCAAAAAAAGAAGGCATAGTCTCACAGAACTGTACACGCAGAGTCTATCGAAAATGTATATATCGTCCGACTTTCCACCGTCATTTTCTTCATGGCAACGAGACCGTGAAGGATTTAATTATATCGGCTAGGGCAGCGTTTTATTTTTTTTTTCATTTCCAATATGGTGTCTCTCCGAGTGTAATGTGACCACCCGGCTTATACGTGTTTTTTTTTTTTTTCTTCCTGTCCGCTGTGTGCGTTACGGCTACATGCAAGAAAAGTTACATTTGGCATGAAAAACCGACTTCTTGCGTTTTAACTAGCCACGTTTCTCTCCCTCTCTCTTCCTTAGTATCAAGGCCCGATTTATTACTCAACGAACACTCTCGGCTCAAATTAACAATTTATTCGAGCCGCAGGCACATGCCAGCTGCGGTTAATTGCAAGATGTACAGAACGTCTGAGCAATTACCCGTCACTTTTTCAGGGCAGTGGCTCTTTTGACGAGAACTGTAATGCAAAACGAAAACATATGTAACGCATTGTAGTTCAACAAAGCACCATAAGGTGTCGATACGCCACCTACCACCGTCCCCAACGTGGAGGTATTCCGTAAACGGCGATACTAGTTTTAGCGCTGCTAGCAACACCTTGTGGCGGTTTGTCCAACCACAATGCGTTAGAAATGCTCTTGCGTTGTGTGGGTGTTTTTGCGTTGTGATCCGGAAAGGCAGACGTGCTCGGCATTGTTGGTGGCACCATCTTGTAACGCTGGCGTCAACTGGAGCACATAGAACTATAATTGCGGTTACCATGTCCTGTCAGCTGCATGCTGCAAATGCGCCGGCAGTAACAACCATTAGGGTTTGTGAAACTTTCTCTTTCTCCCTTCTGTTAGAACGATAATGCAAGACAAAAACGTTTCTAAGGCATTGTGGCTGTAAAAAACCGCCATAAGATGGCGCTTCCCAGCGCTGGTGCCTAGGGAGCCTCCATATACCGGCCGGTACACGGAGGCTCCCTATTGGTGTCTTCATGGCTTTACTGGTACCAACTCGCCTTCTACGGTGTTCCGTGTACTCTGGTGAGGCTAAAATTCTGTAATGACTGTCGTCGTACAGCCATCCTGTACGTTGACTTGTATTTTTGCCGGTGGCGGTTGTTGTGTATCGTGTATGCGATCCCGTATATACTGACGAACGATGGCAGCTGTTCAAAACGGAAATCGGTGCGTTTCCTCGCCACAGGGTTCGACAAGGTGTACTGCAATAGAAAAATAGGATTTGATGCGCGCTGTCTGTTGCCTCCATTGCATCGTGAGAGTCGGCACACGTGCTTTATTGGACGTGAAAATGGGGCGTACTTACATACGGTACTCGATGAAATGACAGCATGGCGTCACCGGTAGGACGCTTGCGAATGACCCGGCACCTAGTAGTGGACAGTGTGCAAGTTTGCCACCTAGGTTACCGAGGTTATCGCGCACAATGGTATCGCATGCAGCTATCGTGGTTCCATGGAGTAACCTTACCATGCACAGGAGCAACACATGAACAGTATGCCCACAACGACGCATTTATTCCCGTAATGACAAGGAAAAGCGTATACAAGCTCGTGTTTTGAAAAAAGGTTACGAGGCTTTTTTTTTTTCCTCGCGTGCAGCCGGGTTACATTAACCGAACCGGAAATTTCACATCTTGTAAATGTCTGGGGCCAACAGCACACATAACGCGAAGCTTTTCTGTGTTGCAACTGCTTCTACACAGAAACAAAGTTGGTACTATCGGCAAGCATCCTTTCCGGAATAAATGCTTAATGTGTAAGTGACCACTGCTTCGAAATAGCGTCCGTCAGTGGGCCATTTAATTCATATCACACAGCTTACGTTTAGAGGACAATGCGAAAGGCCAGAGAGGACCCTATGATTATGTGTGTGTTTTTGTTTGCGGAGCTGTCATTACTAACGGCTTCTCGGGGCATTAATGAGTACAAATTAGGCATGTGTTGTTCTGTTGAGTGTAATACACTTTGTTTATTGCGCTTTTTTGTTGTTTTGTTTAGTGCTTACCTGCTACGTTTATTAACCTACATAAAAAAGCGTGTTGTATAAATTTTCCAAGACCTGTCTATACATAAAATTGCTCTATACTTGAAATAAATAATTGTTTTTGAAGAAAAAAAATCTCGTGTGTCCAAGTTTCTCTTTCTGTACACCAAGATGTAATTGATGGCTGATGGAATTTGCGAAAAGTTACACACGTTCTGGAATTTCTTATAGAACTACGCAAGCTTCGCGACGCTGCTAAATGCTGCTAATAGTCTGTAGGAAGAGAAATACTGTCATACTGCAAAAGCATAGCGCAAAGCTATAAAAACGCCGTACAAATGGTTAACCAGCGAAGCTGAAACGTGCGGCCCCGGTGTTTATCACTGGGTTAATCCCGACGGTACATTAAAGTCTTTCTCAATAATCGGTTAGGTCTTTGTGTTTGTTAATGAGGTTACACACACGTTCGGCTGCGACGGACACAACGACGTCACTGACGGGACGCCCCGCAGTCCGCCGTTGTCGCCATTGCCTCTTGCGATTCTTCAAAATTAAATTGCGTCAAAATTAAATCTGTCCGTCACGTAAGACAATGAATGGCTCATGCCCCCTTAAGCAATGGCTATGAGCCCCGTAAACGCGGCCTCTCCATTACGACGACAGAAGTGAAATTCTACGCTGGATTGATGAGCGGCAACGGAGCCAGCTGTGGAAGAAGACGAACGCAGTAGCAGTGGCACGAGCGCTGATGATGATAATGTCTGCGCACATCGGACGGACGTATTTTGGTTTCGCCTGCCATACACAGCTTCGCTGAAAAAAAGAAACATAAAAGGGAGTCTCTCGGAATTAAATAAACGTTCGCGGTTGAGCAAAAATTATTCCTGGTCCGGGGATCGAATCTGCGACCAACGCGTTTTCGGACCCGTAGTTCTACCATATATGAACTAGCCTGTAGGCTAACAGACCGCAAGCGAGGCCGAAATGATGGATAACTCGAAAGGACGCGGAATATGGCCAACCAGTGCCACTGACGGCCGCGATGCAGACGAAGGTTCATGTAAAGTGAAAACAGTCTTCCACTCGAATGTGCAGCACGAAGCTACGAGTTTCCACCGCCTTGAGGATTTCTATAGAATTAATTTGCAGTGCTGCTGGTTCACAGCATTTTGATAACCATACGACATGTTCTGTGGCGCACGTACGCGAAACACACTCAAATGCGTAAAGTAAGTGCTATCTTCCTTTTATTTTTCTCGTGGCCTGCAACTCCTACATGGCGTTTGCTCAGCAAACGCCCCCCCTTCAGCAGTTCCACGAGCAGTCGGATCGTCGATGGAAGCAGCAGAACGCCCTTTTCCAACGACACATATAGAAAACGTACCACACAGCTGCGAATCCCCTACCGCATTTTGAGATATATACCCGCATTTTACATTGCTGCCACCAAAGATCCGCTTGCCCCTGATGTTACAGAAACAATCCGGGCCCATCGCTATTTGCTGCTTGTCTACGTCAAGCAACAACGTAACACTCTAAATGCATCGCACCTATGAGGGTGTTTTATATCAATATTGTTACGGGAAGAAGCGTACGTGTATTTAGAGATGCCAACACGCGTGGATGCTGTTGACCTGCGTGGACGTGGCGCATAGAAAGGCGTTAGGCTTAAGTCTTTTTCGTCGTCTTCCATACCACAATCCAAGTCCTATTCTTACATCGATTCAGGCTGTGACAACATTTAGGGAATGAACAAAAAGAAACAACAGAACAAATACTTTCCGACAACATCTGCATCACGGTCACGACCAGTGCGAAAAAAGAAAGAATCCATCATTATAATCGCCATGCACACTATCACCGATTTGTAACACCGTAACAACGTTAAAGGGGCCATCACACGGTCGTCCAACTGTTCTCAGCTTATGTTTGTAATTGCGAGTAGAGGACCCAATATGGTTATACACATGCACTGTCACGCGGTTTAATTGCACGGCCATGGAGGATAACAGATAGGTCTGTTGGTCGAGCGTCAGGCGCCGAGCGCGCGAGCTGTATCCTCGAGCGAGGCGTTGACGAATGCGCCCGAAGCACATGCCTCGTCTTCTTCGCTACAACAACAACAACAAAAAAGCACCGACAATTACGATACTCCCTAATGCGACAATTGCACCAAATTTGAGCGCAGCCCTATACGTGTTTTCATTTCTCGATATATTGAGGCATCACACCGATCACCGCACCGACTGGCCGAGCCACCACGCGCGGCGCTATACGAGGTGTGTTCAAAAAGAAACCGAACGTTTGCTATAACATCTTCATTGCTTACTGTATAACATCTTAAGCACTAGCCGTCCCCCTCGAAGCAGTCTCCTCTACTGGCAATACTGTTCCTATCGTTTCTTGCATTTTTGCAATGAGGAACGTACTTTCTGGGATGGCGCGCAGGTCGCTTGTCGCATTATCCTGAATATGATCTATGCTTTGGAAACGACGTCCTTTCAACGTAGGTTTTAAGTTTGGGCAACAGGAAAATGTCTGCCGGGGCTATGTCCGGGGAATACGGTGGATGGGTCACAACGGGAGTGTGATGTTTTGCTAGATAGCTGCGGACAAGGAGCGAAGCGTGAGCCCGCGCATTGTCATGATGGGACATCCAAGTCTGGTTTTCCCACAATTCGGGTCTCTTACTGCGCACATCATCTCTCAAACGCGCTAGAATCCGCTGGTAGACTTCATTGTTTACCGTCTGACCACGTGGTACAAATTTCTGATGGACACTGCCTTTCCAGTGAAAAAAACACAACCATCACCACCTTGCTCTTTGACCGACTCATGCGTGCTTTTTTTCAGACGAGAAGACCCTTTACCCACCACCTGCGAAGGCTGCACCTTCTATTCAACATCATAGCCATAAACCCATTCTCATCGCCTGTTATGATGTTCTTAAGGAAGTTTTCATTGTCAGTGGCAGTGGCAAGCAGTTCCTGCCTGTTTTCAACATGGGTCTGTTTCTGATCGTCAGTCAACAAATGCGTCACGGATTTTGCACTGACACGACGCATCTCAAGTTTGTCACTGAGAATTTCATGGCATGATCCTACGCTGATTTCCACTACGTGAGCGACTTCTCGAACAGTTAAACGACGATTTCCACGACTCACAGCACGACCTCTCTCGATATGGTCATTATCTGTTGACGTGGAAGGTCGTCCAGGCTTGGGACCGTCACCGACCTACATTCTGCTGTGTTCAAAACGCTTTAGACACTCATAGCATTGCGTGCGACTGATACAGTCCTCCCCGTATGCTTTGCTAAGCAATTGAAATGTCTCTATGAACGTGTTGCCATTTTTTTTGCGAAATTTCACACACACACACGTTGTTCTTCAAGCTCTTTCATTTACCTTTGGCGCTAATCCGACGAACAGCTTGTGCACATGCCCACTTCAGCGGCTGTAGCTCCCCAACTATGATACCCCAACTAACGGTCAGAACGAAACGCGGCAAACGGCAGTTTCTTGTCTAAACCTGCGGTTACGTATGCTCAGTAGTCGCCGCAGCGCGCTCCCTCGGCCGGTTGGCGCGCTATTTCAAAAGTCGGGTTTCTTTTTTCACACACCTAGTATATAGACCGGCCACACAGTTGCCGCTTCCCGGCTACTGCAGCTTATGCAACCGTAATCTTTACCGGGAGACGCTTGCGGCGAACGCTATGCAGGAAGGCGAGCTTTCTGGATCTTTTTTTTTTCTTTCCCCCGCACGGCCGGTGCTGCCGCGGATGCGCAGACGTGAGTGCCATCTGATGGTGCTTCACGGTGGCTTCCCCGCTGAACCCTCCTCCTCCGCTTTCCTCCTCGCAGTCTCCTCGCTATCGCCGTCTTTCATCTCCCCCTGCGATCCGCGCTCGCTGTCATCCTTCGCTGTGCTCATTCGCTCGGTTACGAGGGACGCTCGCCGTAGGAACGGGCGCTTAAGAGCTGCGCTCGAAAAACTGGGCTCTCAGCGCACATTTTAACCCGGAATTTCAATTTGAAATTGCTGCCTCTCAATTCCTCCCGCTGACAGGAACCGCCATTGTGGTAATGCCGTGTGACGTGAGGAACTGAGGGGCCACCTCTGTGTCGTCTGCTTTGAAACAGTTCCGAGACCACATCGGGCGTCTTTCTCCACACGCTCTAGCACCAAGCAGTGTAGCAACGGCGTCGCCGCTGATTTTAGCCCGCAATTCCTTCACTTGCGGGGTAAAAAGCAGCAGCAGACCACAGAGATGAGACGCACATGTAAAAGCGAAATGACGCGTGGGGGTCATGACGTATTTCCAGCTCCTGCACTCACTTTCAGTATTTGCAGTAAACAAAAGTGTGGCCTTCGAGACCGGCTTTTGTTGCCCGAGGGAGCCGTTTCCATGGGTGCCCATTCATTTCGTCACCACTCAGTGTCGCCAGACTGCTTTACGGTTCAACTGCGACATTAAACAATTCAAATGCAAGCTTTCAACTGCGCCGAATGCACCCAGATCTTGTTAGCTTGCTGTGGGGCGCGTACGGTCTAACGTGCAATGAATAATAAACTGGAAAATTTGGTGCCATTGCCCCTTTAAAGGCAGCTCCTGCGATTTTTGAGCATGTCAAGGTAATGGAATGTTTAGGTTCCCGACAACCCCCTGTCACACGTCTGACGTTAGAATTGTTAATTCGAAAATAATATTAAATAAGAAAAAAAAGCGCTAAAACGAACCCGAAACCTGACCGAGCGGCCGAGCGAACCTCTTCCTGTGACGTCACGAGAGGTATTGGTACATAGCAGGGAAGGCGCACAAGGCATGCCGATCTCGCCCGTAGGACGAACGAAACCGGCACAGAGCAGACGCTCAGCTCATTCGTGACCGCGCCGGACCTTCGGGTGACAATGTCAGCTGCACCAGCTCTTCGGATCTGTCAAACAGTGACAGCTACGACTCCGACGAATTCAGTAGCCACGGATCGCCGTTCGCATTTAACCCACCACCACGAGAGAGCCAGCGCCCATGCGCAACATATCGCGCTGCAACACGATGCCCAAGGGTAGCCCTAAACACTGATTTTATACATGCTGCTTGCTATATTATATGTATGCCCCCTTCTCGGGGAAGCGCTTCGCATACTCACTATAAGATGTGGAGCACGATTTTTCGCATTTGTATCCAAAGCACCGACATTTGTGTACATCGGGAGGTACAGCAACCGCTCGTCGTTGGCTTGAGATATAATGCTAGCCGCTCATCGGTGACATCGATTAATGTCAGAACATAGCAAAACACGCAGGCTTTGTGCATGCACGCACCTTTGCATTACTCTGTCGCGCTGATATGAGCGACCACACACTTTCCCAGAAGCACGCAGCTAGCTAGTAGACGTCTACCTTCCAGCTTGATCTAGCTAAGGCCACAGCTAGTAGCCGTCTATTGTAAGCTGTACTCTAGACCTAGACCTCTACAAGCCAGCTGGTAGCTCAGCTAATGCTCCCTCCACTTACGGCTATAGTAGTCACCTTGGGAAGCAATGCTGTGGCTGCGGTGTAGACATTCAATGTTCAGGCTTGTTTCAGCTTCGCAGGTGCTATAGCTAGCTCTACTTGCCGTGTTTACGATCCTGGAAGGTCGAATTCTTATTTTACATGTCACTACAAAAGCGCAAGAAAGGCAAGGACCGCAGTAAAATTTTCACGTAGACTGTGGTCAGTGTGTTTCTTGTGCCAAGTTTATTCCCAACCAGATGAACATCTGGTTGCCCTTGATTTCGTGCAACTGTAATATTGCACAGACACCAAATTGATAATCACTTAAAAGTAATAAATACAGCGCAACAAAATACGGTTTGTCAGTACACCTAGCACCAGTATACTGAAAGAGTTATCCCAACGTTCACAAAAAAAAAACGTATTTTTATCCCACACCTTCCTTTTAAACTGCAAGAGGACAGTTTTACAGCGAAAGCTGTATATGGCTAAGCGAAACGAAAAACCGTTCGTCCCATGTTTCGCTAAACGTCTCCATTGGCTGCGCCGTCAGTTACGTCGTTCTTTACACGCACGCAAGCGCGCGCGCCATTGGCAGCGCCGTTAGTGATGTCGTTCTCTGCGTCGTACCTGCTCTGCCCGCAACGCCGGCTCCTCGGCTCGCCGTTGTCGCATGCGTTCGATATCTCGAGTTAGCTCGGCGTCGTGGTTAGCAGCATCCGCACGCCACTGGCGCTTGCGTTCCACTAGAAACACAAACATGTAACCAATAATTGAGAAACGCTTCAATACAGCGTCGGGATTAACCCACTGCTAAACACCGGGGCCGCACGTTTCAGCTTCGCTGGTTAACCATCTGTACGGAGTGCTTGAGCGGATTTTTTTCCCGTCTAAACTTGAGCAAGTATAAGCATTTCTAGTGATCAAGTGGCGTCAGCATGCACTAACCAACTTTAATGTGTATCAAAGTTGGTAATGAAACAGGCTTTCATGCAAAGTATGACGTCTGCCGCTACGCATGTGTGGCAGAAAAAGCCACTCTTCATTACGCCCGTTTATTTTTAAGAAGATACAGCTTAAAGAAGTGCCGCACTTCAGCCTAAGCACACACTGTGCACATAATGCATTGCTGTTCACTCATTTTGTTCAGCTATTCTCAACGTTCGAGCACCATGCTTGTAAACAGTTCTACATTTTCAGTCAGCAAATGTTTGTGATACTATAATGGATCAGTATTAGCATATTATACCATGCATGCCGGCTGTGGCATGGCACTTAATAAGCATGTCTGTCTGAAATAATGCAACAAATGTTCGATTCTGTTTCCCTTGTTCTACAGGCCATGAGTAGATTGCACTGCATTTGCATCTTATGTGCCAATAGACTTGCACTGGTATAAAAATGCATGTATCCATACGCAAAAGCCATATTTGCCATTTTCACGACCAAATACAGCCAATAAATGCAACTATTTCCTCAAGTAAACTGCACTCTAAAAGGTTGCACGCAGTACCAATGGCAGCAGAACTGAGTGCAAGTGTGTGGAGAGCACATGTTAAGCAAGATAAAACAGCATGCAGAAAGGCTTTTTCCTGTCTCTACACAGACACAACCTTCCATAATGGCTCATAGATGCTTAAGTGAGCAGTAACAGCAATCCAGAGCCCTTCCACTACTGTGAAGATGGAAGCCAGCGAAGCTGTGACTATATGGTGGGTCTGCTATAGTGAACAATGCTATAGTGAATTTATATACAGGGTGTTTCATTTTAGCTGCACCAAATTTTTAAAAATTGCCTGTGGCAGATAGCACAATTATAACCCTTGATCTAAACTACTCATGAGGCGGCCATTACTTCCACGAGAAAAAAATACGCTTAAGTGAGTAATTAACATAAGTACGCTAATTAACTTTTTAATTATTTATTTTGCGGCACATCTTTCAATCCACGAATTATAGCCGCTGAGTTCGCAAGGCGATACTTGGAACGAATTCTCAGGACTGCACCAGTTTCGAGATATCAAATTTCAAAGTGTGCGACGAAATACATGGGCGTTTCAGTTAACTTTGTGCTTCAATGCATAAAACAGCGTTTTCCTCAAGAAGGTCAACGGTTAAGGTCAGTTGGCATTAATTGTTACTGTGTTTTACTTCAACAAAATTTTTAATATGTATGTATTATAAGCATTTAACCAAAACAATACACGCAAAAGTAACACAAGGTTCACCATGATTTGCGGATAGGCTTTTTACATTTCACACATGAACATTGAAAAGAGTCACACAGTACTAAATTAGAAGTTTCAGTTAGCTAATGTGTAAATGTGATATTTTTTTGCACTCAAACCCACACCCAAAACCCCAGAACCTGCTAGCAACAGCCAAACCGAAGAACTCTCAAGTCCAGCCCCAAAAAAGCGCGCCCTCCAAGAAGGAGCTCCGGGGCAAGTACGCTCCGAAGTCAAGGACATGCTCGTAACACTCCAAAGCACGGTAGAAACTTTACACAATACTCTAATCGCCCTTATGCACAGAGTCCCCGCCATGGAAGCTAATAGTCAAACCCTTTTCACAAAAACCGCTTCCACCGCTTCCACCATAAACACCGCTTCCACCATGGACACAACAGGAACCATCGCCGCCACCCTGCCACCTGTGGCATCCCCTATCCTTCATCATGGCCCACACTAACTCTGACATAATGTTTTGGCAGTGGAACTGCCGAGGCTACCTCCACAAACAACCCGTTCTCCGTCAACGCCTCCATACTACTTCATGTCAACCCGACGTAATCTTACTCCAGGAAACGCACGACACTCCGGCCACGATTCCCGGATATCAACCTTTCACCGCGACCAACGCTTCACACGGAGTCTCCACACTCGTTCGAAAAAGAATTACCGCAATCGAACACGATCTCCACGACCGGCGAATCGAACACATCTTTATTGAGCTCATCCCGCACAGAAAACGAAAGGAAGGAACCTTTATCCTCAATATCTACAATACCCCATCTCAACGCCATAGCCGATTTCTAACCCTCTTCAAAAAGGCCCTGAACATCGCAGGCAGCAGCCCCCTCATCATAGGAGGCGACTTTAATATCCCGCACACAGGATGAGGATACAGACAGCTCTGCTGCAATTCGTAAATTATGGCAAGACTCCCATAATCTCGGGCTTACACTCATTACTGACCCAGCTTTCCCCAATAGCCTCGGCACTTCCACTGAACGAGACGCGACACCAGACCTCACTTTCACCGAAAACGCAGACAACGCGCAATGGCGCAACACCCAACACGACCTCGGGAGTGGTCACTCTATCATCAAAATTACTCTCCCACACCAAACATCCGTTACGATAAGAACAAGGGACTTCGCTTGGACGGACTGGGATGCCTTCCGTAAACGCCGTGTAACAGCAACAACGGACACTCCCATTACCGACATAGACTCGTGGTCATACGATCGACAGTCTGATACTAAATCGGCCACCCGCACTATCGCAACAGATGCCCCGTATGAGCGCATGGTCAGCAGACTCGCCCACCTTATCGAGGCCAAAACATCCATCCTCTAAAGATGGAAGGGACAACGGCTCAATCGAAGACTCAGACGAAAGGTCGCACTTCTCAACAAGGAAATTTAAGCACACTGCCGCGTTCTTAGTCAACAGCAATGGTCAGTGCTCTGTAACTCTCTATACGGGCAACTCCACCACCCCCGCTCGTGGAAAATCCTCAAACATTTGCTTGATAACACCGCCACCCGCTTATATCAACAAGATCACTTCACCAAGCTCTTATTCGCAGAAAGCAAGACGCATGGTCAGGACCATGTTAAGAGTACCTTATGTCAAAAGTACATCCCATCTGGGCCCACTCAACCTCACGGGCCATACGCGGCAGTAGCGCACCCAGGATCTCTGCCAGGGGGGGGGGGGGGGGGGGGGGGGGGGTTGACAGTTTGCCAATACCATCTAAACAGCACTAATTTCGATTTCCTCGCGGGAAATTGTCAAAAAATTGCGCTTTTTGCGAGTGTGCAGATGATTGCGCGTCTTACATCTTAGTTGCAGTACTCAAATGCGTAAGGAAAGAAAAGGGGTTAAACAAAAGGGGGGGTTAAGTCGGCCTCAGGGGGGGGGGGGGGTTACAACCCCCGAATCCCCTCCCCCGTCGGTGCGCCACTGATACGCGGGGATCTACATCCCTACCCTTGATGAGGATTTCAGCGTGGAAGAGATTCATGCTGCCCTGCGCAAGCTGAACAGCCGTTCGGCACCAGGCCCAGATGGTATTACGAATAAAACACTAAGAAATCTAGATGACCCCTCGGTGAAACAACTCACCGAATACATCAACTGCTGGCGCCAAGGATCCATTCCTCCGACATGGAAGACGGCCAAAGTAATTGTTATCCCCAAACCCGGTAAGCCATCTAGCCTCGCCAATCTCCTCCCCTCTCGCTAACGTCATGTGTAGGCAAAGTCATGGATCACGCGCTCCTAACCCATGTAAACACTCACCTCGAAGGTACATCTGCTTACCCCCACTCGATAATTGGCTTTAGAGAGCATCTTCCCACCCAGGACGCTATGCTCAAACTTCAGCATCAAATCCTAGATAGCAAATCCCGTCACACAAAAGCGATCTTCGGCCTCGACCTCGAGCGCGCCTTCGATAACATCAGGCACTCCACCATCCTCGAACGCATCTCCTTGCTCAACCTTGGAGAACCCACTCACAACTACGTTAGAGACTTTCTATCCAATCGAAAGGCCTTGCTCAAGGTCGGAGATATTCGACTGGAGGAACTCTCCCTCGGCAGCGCGGGCACACCACAAGGCTCTGTCATTTCCCCAATACCGTTTAATCTGGTTATGCTCGGATTAGCACAAAACTACAAAAACTCGACGGCATTGAACACACCATATACGCCGACGACATTACAACCTGTGCTGCAAAGGGCAGTGACGGCCAAATCGAAACTGCCCTACAAGACGCCATTGACGTCGTAGAAAATTATCTTCAAGGCACGGGACTCCGATGTTCCCCTGAAAAGTCGGAGCTTCTCTATACCGCTCCACAATACGCGGAGGCCCCCCACGGGGCTCCACGAATAAACGCCAATACGAGGAGATCCAGCTCCACCTGGGGGATGGCAGACCCATACCCGTGGTCCCTGGCATCCGCGTTCTTGGTATGACCATAGAAGCCAACGGCACCAACTCTACGGCTATCTCCAAGATCCTTCGACAGACCGCTAATACAACCAGACTGCTGAAACGAGTGACCAACTGACGAAGGGGTATGAAGGAAGGAAGCCTCATCCGCCTTGTCCAATCATTTATTATCTGTCACATTACTTAGGTTGCGCCCTTTCTCAACTGGTACAAAGCTGAAAAGATTAAACTGGACGTCATCATCACAGGAGCCTATAAGCAAGCCTTAGGACTACCCAATCACACCAGCACGGAACTTCTACAATTAGGTATCCACAACACTCTAGACGAGTTAATCGAAGCACAACGTTGATCGCAACTGGAGCGGCTTACCCTCACGGAAACAGGCCGCAGCGTTCTAACCAAGCTTGATATCACCTACCACCGCCAACATGGAGACAAACACCCAATGCAGCGCGCCATTCAGCAATGAATACACGCCGACTCTACTCCCAAAACATGCACCCAGACCACAATAAAAAACGCAGGAAGGCACGAGCTACCTCCCTGATCAAAGCTTATGCCTTCGTCGACGCAGCTGAATACCAAGATGGACGTCGCTTTGCGGCAGTTACCACAGCAGACGGTGGCTTGCTCCAACATGCTGCCAGCATCGTTACCCAAAATGCGAAGACGGCCGAGGAAGTGGCCATCGCCCTGGCCACTCTTGACCCAGCCTGTCACACCATAGTGAGCGATTCTCGCACGGCAATCAACAACTACATCAAGGGTTCCTCACCAACCTCAACGAGGTTACACACTCCGTAGCACGAGAACTAGTCAACCGTGCCCGAGACGGTGCATGTGCACCCGCAGCACGCGACCGCCTTACAAGATACAACGACCTTGTGAAGTCATTTTACCTCGAAAGAAGAATCTTTCCCACCCTTCCTCGCAAGTTAAACAGAGCACAGGCAACCACCCTTCGCCTGTTGCGAAGGCCTAGGCCCAGCCCACTAAACTGTTGGTTCTCTCTCTTTCAAAATAGCATGCAGTGCCCGTCTGATTTTTGAACCACTTTAAAAATTTATTCATGAAATGTTGCATATGTGTGCTTATGAGCTGATAATGAGCTTCCCATAAAACAGCATCGTAAACTTCTGTTATTTGCTGTCATCATTATACAATAAAGAGGCCTCAGCTGCAGGCGGCCATCGCCTTCGGCGACCGCATTTGTTTACAGCCCGCCTTTGGTATTATTTGCATTGCCTTTCATGCGATATTTCTGTGGTTTTGTTCATTTGTCGTCTGTAGTCACAGCCTGCAAGTGTTATTTACGCGATGTTTTAATACAGTGCGTAGTGATGAATATAGCATCGCAACCGCATATCGAGCCGGTAACAGAATTACACAGCTTCCGTCGTACCGTCAAAGCCAGTAACATATTCAAGTTGCCAACAGGCAAACGAGAAAATATTACTGCTAACAAACCTAAAAAAAAAAAAACTTGCAATCTGAAACAGGATCCGCCGATAACTGCATGAACGCGACAATGCGAAAGGTTAACTGACGTTCGTGCCGTTCAAATCGTGCAGCAAAGTAGGAACCCTTCAATCATATAATAAAATCACTTACCGAACAGAAATAAAGCGGTGTTGTTGCTGCCGTTCTTGCGAACACGATCCGAAGTTCTCCACTCGAAAACTCGTACCACTTTGAACAAGCGAACAGCATGAACGAACCGCCCCCACCGCTGCCGAAAGTTTCAACATCGGCAAAAAAAAAAAAAAAAAGAGCCCGAAGCGGCACTGTAGCATGTGGCGCCACCTGCGCTACCGGCGCTGTGCTTGACTAAAGCTGTATTGACCCTTTTCGCGGACCAGTTTGTTCTAGAGAAACGAGATGGCGCTTACGGCGGCGCGCCATTAAAGGGGCTTTACGCGCCATACTACAGTGGCCATACGTCTCCTCAGCGACCGCGCACGAATACGAAACCATTACCGCTTCTACATTGCTGTGCGATCAGCTGTCAGAAATGCAACTGAGTTTTCGCTAACGCACTGTGCTCCAATCATGCTGGATTGAATTGTGTGGATTGAAGATGTATGCAGTAGTTGGCTGCAAAAATAGTGACTGGCATGTTAAGGAATGTAATGAATATGTGGGGCCAAGTTCGCGGACCGCTGCTGCAACTGTCCGAACGTGTTATCGGCACTTCGTGATGTACGGCTTTCCTCGAGGATACGCAAATTTGCTCATCCGCCAGCGTTGTATTGCTAACCTTCACAGAAAAGGCTTCAGCCCCGGTACTTCGGCAAGAGTGAGTACCACTCGTTAAGCAATGATAACAGGAGTAGGGCCGCTTCCTGTCATAGTAGGTTTCGCGTACAGCATCTACACACATCTACCCCAACCGGCACGGAAACTTACGCCCACTCTTTCGCCAGTGTCAAGAATGAGTGAATGGGCGCACACTTGAATATATGGGCACTATATACGCACAATAAGTGACGGTACTGCACCGATAACGCACGAAGCTGAATGTTTCGTGACGGTCCACAAGAGTAAGCGAGTTACTAGCGATAATACGCATTTGCTACAAGGTCCGAACGGTATGCACAGAACAGCTACGTTTCAAGCCTTGTGCACAGCAAGGTCTAATCTGACGGAATTAAGCACCCCCACGAGCGATTAGGCAGAAAATGATCAGATAGTGACCGCACCGAGGAACCTTACTGAGCCAGAAACGTGACAAGCCGCTGCTTCAAAATATTTGCCAAACAAACAACGAAGACCAAAACGCCATAATCCTGATTCAATTCATGAGCGGAAAGTTTGGATAGCTTCGAATACATATTTAGCCCCGCTTTTAGAGCAAGCACCATATACGCTGCTCGCGCCGTTTGGACATAGCGTAATCAGCTCCGAAAGCGTTTATGCATGTTCTCTGAAACTGCGGCCAAAGCTTCGTGTCGCCCACCCAATCACCATCTACGATATCTCCCGAAACAGAGGTTTGCTAAGCCGCGCCGGCGTCCTACACATCCATTGTAAACACGGAGGCAGTTGAGGCAAGCAATGGACGCATCACCACGTGATCAAACATGGCAGCGTCGACGGGATCGCCGCGAAAAGGGCCAATAATATTTTCTCATGTATACATATTCTCATGAGCAACATTAATGCACATCTATGTTTTTCTAAAAGCATACATTACATTTTTTTTTTACTTGCTCTTTGTGTACATTATAAATTGCCGCCCCCATTGCGGGCTGCAAGTCGCAGCATGCTATGAATGTGGCGCCAGATTTGAACCGGCTAACGTGCCGGTTCAAACGTGCGTAGGAAATCTATGAAGAATCGGTTTCCGCGCGCTCTATTTGTGATGTCGATTATGCTACAATGGGTTTCATATGCCCTATCAACGCAACTATCCCCTCACCTTTTCCGAAGCATGCCGGCAACATCCGCGCTTACAACGTTGACCATTCCGACCCCCCCCCCCCCCCCGCTCAATGTATGTATTGGTGACCCCCCCCCCCTTCCCTACAATTCGTTGAGGCTGCCCTGGGTCATCCCTGGCAATGCCTTCGCAAATCTTGACACATTTTCTAATTGTCTTCACAATGTCTAGAAGCGTATGGCTTGGAGACATCAAGTGCTAGCCATCTTGCAGATGTCTAAACTATATATAGCTTGACATAGATCTAGATGCTTCTAGCCTGCTCAAGCTCTATCAAGCTAGCTAGTAGCCAACTTGTGCTTCCTGGGTTTCGAAAACAACGAGCTGGAGACCGTAGTACGGTAGCGTTGTTATGGTGCTTACTTATCATTCTTCGTATTCTCGTCATGCACACAATTAGTGTGTTTCGTAGAGTAGACATAGATTACGACACGGCGCGTATGATCTTTCATTTAGAGAACGCCCAGTTTTCTCACGGAAACGCCGATGCCAGTACAGATATCGTTGGCAGCTGAAAGAGGCGGTTGTTTACGCTGCTGTATCGAAGCGGCATCCGCTTACTGACCATATGGGATACCAGGCAAACAGTACCTCTCAGAATCTAAAAAAAAATGAGTCAGCAAAACAATATGTAAAAATACACGCATGGATGAAGTCACATTTAACTTAGAGAATTGCCTTCGAGAACGGCAACGTACCGATGTTGACAGCGCGCCGTGTCGTCGCTTCTAGCTTTTTGTGTGCGCACCGTTCGAAATGAGGAATTCTTTATTTCAAATCCGTATGGTCAAAACTGAACTACAGAAGCAGGTTTCTTCATCCTAATGGCTCAATTACCTTAAGGTCAGTCGCTCGATCAGGTCCGCCAGCAGTTGACAGACGGACACGGCGACTGTGATAGGCCTGAACTCGGCTGAACGCAATCGACATCGGCTTAAAACTGTGTGTGCCGATGGCGAAGGCTGAAGTTCGTGCAGCCAACAATGCAACGCCACTTGCCTCCCATCTCTTGCCCGTCCACGCAGAACGTAACTTTTCGCGACAGCAACTCCTCACGCCAAACACTAGCTCACTCCTTCACCCTATCGTCCGCCATTCGTTCCCAGCATGCTCTGTGCATACCGCTTTTTGCGTCGTAAACCAATGTGACCAGTAGCTGAGGAGCAGGCACGGCAGGTGTTTCGAGGGAATGAACGAAATTCGTTTCTAAGAAATCTGCGCACCTCACGAGCCTGATGTTTTCAGGAAATCGCGAAAACGTGTAGAAGAACGCGCCCAGCAAATTTAATTCAGATCCGCTAACCTCGAAAAATTGCCGGAGTTGCCCTGTAACAGCATAACAAACAGCAGGCGTGTGAAAAGCTGCACAAGTTACTGCCCACCTCGCTAGACGACTTAAGCACTAACCAATCGGTAAATATCGCCGAACTTAGGAGAACACCGATGAAAATGGTGAGCACCTGTGTGTTCTATAAGACGAGCTCACCTCCGCATCTTTCCGAAATCTACTGCGCACGCTTTCGCGTGCTAAAAATATAATTGATAGTTAGCATCACTTAAAAGCGGGAAAAAAATGTTGTTACGCGGTCATAACACTTACTTTATTGTCTAAGTAAAACATACCTGCTATAAACCTTAAAAAATATAACCAACAAAAATATGCCCTCTGCACACTCTTGAATCAGGTAAGGGTGCAGCACGGGTGTTTTCTTTGGGGTTACGCCCAAGTATGAAAAGTACAAAAATGATAGCTGCGTCAAGGGTGTTTGTCCGGCATTATACTCTTAAGAGTGCGGGGAATATTCTAGACTTTTAACAATTTTGCACCCTTTGGGGCTTATCTTGTGACACAACAATAATCGCATCTTGCCCGCATTTCCTGTCTTTTAATTAACGCTGCGAGCCCGGTACTTATCAGCGGCGCGGAGTATTCTCGACAGGAAAGTAGTGAGAGCAGAGTTTTCATGAAAGGAACGCAAGCAAGGCAGATGACGATTATCGTTGTGGGACCAGATAAGCCCGAAAGGGTGCACATTTTTTTTTTTAAAGAGTGTAGCGAAAAAATGGCGGGCGTTTCCAAAAGCTGCATGCAGAGACGGGGCACTTTTGCAGTGAATAGTAGGTGTCCTGCTGTGTGAGGGGGGCAAGGGGGGTATGCTTTTTTTTCTTTCCTCGGGAACTGATGACAGCACAATCAATGCGACAATAAGAGTTTATTTACCACGTTCAAAAAATTCTTGGAGGGCCCATTTAAATAGGCGCCCCAATAATACGTCGGAGATCACGTAGGCTCTGCAAACACATTCGTATACCGCACTTAGGCTTGTCTGGATCACAAATTTGAAGTGCAAATGACACACAAATAAAATGCAGACAAAAGTACCACAATCGTATCCAACTCTACCGCCATTTAAGACACGTGCCTTTCTGTGGCCCACTACCATAATTTCGCACCCCTGTGGCCCACCTGGTAACAATTTTAAAGGAACACTTAAGGTTAACACTAAATACCGACCTATATTCTTCCGAACTCTATTTTAATTCATTTGGCCCGGAAAGGTCAGAAAATATATACCAATACTTCAGCTCCTCCGTCTTTTTAATACTGCGCCAAAGCAGCAGCATCGGTACGCCAATGACATCAACAAATTCAAAGTAGTTTCTCATATTGGGGCCGTTTTAGTGCAGGAAAAGTTCTCAAAACTTGCTCATGTTCAACCATTGTCTCCTTAAAATGCAACTGAACTTTTGTAGACTTTTTTTTATAGACAAACAATTAGGCAGTCTCGAACAGACGCTGCGAAAACCCGTGACGTCATGACGAGCTGGTGTGGAAACTTCAAAATGGTGTCGCCACCTGCCTTTCCTTTTTAGTCCTTTCTTACTAAACAAGCCTCCTCTCAGAGTAAGCATAGCCAATTTGCAACTGCTGAACTGGAACTTGCACATACAGCTCAGCATTCCTCTTTAGCATCCCTTAAACGTCCCAAAGCAATATACCTGAACTATGAGAGACTCTATAGTGGAGAGCTACGGGTTAATTTTGACCACAAGGGATTGTTTCAATGTGTTAAACAGGGCCATCTCGGGCTCGCTAGCAGGCCACTACTACAGCTTGCGTGCCATTGGCTGGAAGTGCGCTATCATAAAACATACAGCAAGAGGACTGCTCAAATAAGGACCCGCTCTCAATTTCTAAATAATTTTCAATGTGATTCATCAACTCCACAAGTGCCTACATGCTACCTTGTAAAGCTATCGAAGTTCTCAAATGACAGAGCAAGCAAAAGCACAACCTCTGCCCCAACAATTTCAAATGGTTAATGATCGACACACCATGTTCCTAGACGTGTGACGCTGCCACACCATCACCGAAGCTTTGTACTCATCAGCTTAAAGGGCATATACTAAGCAGCCCAAGGTTCATACGATGGTAAACAAGAGTGAAACTCGGTCCCCATCTTGACGAAGAGTATCTTGTGCCTACCTCCATCACTATCGTTGAGGTTTACCATAGACACGCTCTGCTGTGCCCTTCCCGACTCATTTCAGGATATATAAGGGCATATGAAGTTAAGCTAAACCAGTACCTTACACATGGAGTTGAATATGGAGTGGTTCTACTATGAGCGGAGGCTTGTTACACCAGAAAGGACACAAAAAACAAAGCACGCGTGGTAGTCACCTTTTAACGACCATGCACTGCTTCCCAGTGATGTTACAAATTTTGACAGCATATGTTTTGGGTCGATGCCCGTTTAATGACTAAAAAATGTATTACCCTGCATTTGAAAATCAGTGAGACACTCAATGTGACCTCCATTTGCTTCTGAAAAAAGAAATACACGAAAGTATCCTGAAACCTATGACTTCAAAACGATGTGATCGGCACAATTTTGTGTTTCATTTTCTCTGCCAAGGAATGCTTGCTTACCTCAGAGGAAGTGCAGTGATAATTATCAATTCGAAGAGTACCAGTCTAGGTTGATTTATAAATTTTTTTTAGAGTTCCTTCGATGTTCTCTGCCACTCACAAGATTGAATGGATGATTTCTACAAACAAAAAGGAGAAAAGTTTTAAAGCAATTTCAAAGAGCACTTATTTCAACAGCAAGATTTATTCATTTGTGCACAATGGCACACCAGAAAGATGGCAGGAAACACTTGGTGTACGCAAAAAATGGCGATCATGATGAACTCTGCCCACCCTAGCAATTATCTCCATCTACACCTCAAACAAGCGTCCACCCGCCTTCTCCACTTCCTCAAACTTTTCAAATATTTGGTGGGCTCGGTACTTCATAGCCCATGCAAAACCCCAACAGCCCATTCTTCTTTACTTCTGATGCAAATGTCTCATTGGGAACAAGTTAAGTAGGGTGTTGAGCTTGTAAAGCTGCAGCACGTTTTGACTAGATGAAAACTAAAGCGACTGCGGAAGGATGCAGTGCTTATCAGGTTTGTACAGAACCTTTTCCTTCTTTTGTTTAGCTTTGGCCAAACCAGCAGAGGCCTGACATGCGCAGTTGTTGGAGATTAGGATTAGCTGCCATAGAAAGCTTGCATTCACACAAAATTGTGCAGGCCGCTAGCAACCCCTGGCGAGAAAACTAGACACTGTTGCAAATCCTCTGATTGCTACCTGATGTACAAAATCTCTTGTACCTAAGATCTCCAGTTCCACTCTTGTGCACATGGATGTTGCACAAGAAATGCACCTCACAGTGCATTTCTCCACTTGGCAGTTCTTCACTGTCTTCGCTCATATACACACGTTAATACAATTGCTTATGAGAGCTATTTTGTCATGGTCGTCGAGCAGTGCCACACACAGGTCTTTTTTTTTTTCAAGTAATGACGTGGCTATTAAACCAGAATCTGAAAGCCAGCTAGCAAATTGTCCTGGCATGCCGCATACAAACCAAAAGACTAACAAGTGTCAACGATCATGGCATCGGATGGACGTTGCTAAAAAGAAGGCTGACACTACTAGTACCTGCAGCAGCTGCCAATATGGCAGTTCAGCCGAAACAGTCACAACATAATTTTTTTTTACTGAAGTGGACATAATTTAAATGCACTAGTGGCTTATATTAACGTTCACGAATATAACCTGTATTTTTCGTTCATCTTTGCTTTCCTATGCCACCCAATTCATGCCCAGAGTAGCTATGCGTCATTTCTTGAAAACCACCACTATCTTTAACCAATCAGAAATTCAGTGGTCATAATAAATAGTTAAAGCACTGAACTACAGATTGGTCTATTTGTCAAAAATGGCAACTGAGCGTTAGCACTTAAACACTGCCCAAAGTCCCACTTTCAGTATTACTACTGTGGCACCCTTGCCTGTATACATATTTTGTAATTTTTGTGTTAAGAATAAAATCCCTTCATCTCGTCTCTCCCTCTCTCACACAGTCATTACTTCCTCGATTTCCTGATAACTCTGTGGCAATTATTTCTGGATGATAAAAGGACACTAAAGGCAAATGTAGAATAAGTCTAGATTGCCAGACTACTCCTCGAGAAACCTTACAATGTTTCTTTAATGCCAAAAGATGACTTAGTTTCAGAAGAAATTATTACTTCAGGAGTCACATATTCAAATCATCATCAGCCTATATTTATGTCCACTGCAGGACGAAGGCCTCTCCCTGTGATTCCAATTATCCCTGTCTTGCGCTAGTTGATTCCAACTTGCACCTGCAAATTTCCTAACTTCATCACCCCACCTAGTTTTCTGCCGTCCTAGACTGCGTTTCCCTTCTCTTGGTACCCATTCTGTAACTCTAATGGTCTATCGGTTATCTACCCTATGTATTATATATCCTGCCCAGCTCCATCTTTTCCGCTTAATGTCAACTAGAATATCGGCTATCCCCGTTTGTTCACTGATCCACACCGCTCTCTCCCTGTCTCTTAACGTTAGGCCTAAGATTTTTCGTTCCATCGCTCTCTGTGCAGTCCTTAACTTGTTCTCGAGCTTCTTTGTTAACCTCCAAGTTTCTGGCCCATATGTTAGCACCAGTAATTCAAATCACCTGAGACAAATGGCATGGTTAAGTAAAACTCTTATGCTTTACCAACACCCTAAGAGGCAATACTCTGCCACCACTTCCACATAATATCAGAGGTCAGAGGCACAACCCCCACATAAAAATTTAGTAGTGCGAATGGGAGGTGCCAGTGTGTTTCTGTATACAGAAATCACACAAAGTGCATTTCCTTTCATATTAAAGCATGTCATAACTGCTTTTATGTGTCATTGGCTAAAAATATACAAATGGGACATCATAATTCACACATACATAGTGGGAGTGAATGCCACATTTTCACAGTGGAGCCACCAATCTTGTCCAAAGTATATGTCACTTTCTCAGTTACAAAAATGCTGTCTTCAGTAAATGTGATGTTTTGGATAAATGTAGTATGACTTTATTTGCCTTTAGTGCCCCTTAAGAGATTTCAATGCTCTAAAAAAGGCAGTGTAGTGCACTAATTGGTTTCTATGTTCATTTGCATCACAGCTCATCAAATCTTTAATGCACAACTCCTAGCATCATTACATGGCGCTGAGTATTTTTTTCTAAGTGCAACAATTAACTTTCTAATTAAAACATTAGCAAGCTTTAAGTTCAAATTGGTGATTCGCTACTGAACATTTGTTTTAATTTGAAAATTGGAAGAAATATTAAGACATGCTAATTAATAATCTTGATAGTTTTTCTCAAACAACATGGCCTCTTTGTTGCTTGAAGACACCTCGCATGCAACATCGAAATCTTTTAAATAAGAGTTCATAAGAGATTCTTCAATTTCAGCATTGCTAAAATAATTTTTGGTGATCTACCATGTCCGAAAATGAGAGAAGAGCAACACTGACTGTAAGCTTTGTCACACCATCTTGTCACACAAAAAAAAAGCCTACCCTAACATGTCAGTTTAACATGTCAGTTTAACCACTTTCTGTATAGATGGCTCAACTAGTCTATGGATGACTCGCGTTCCAGAATTTTTTCGAGCATAGCCAAGGGTGTGCATCGGCAGCCAGATGAGTACACTCTGGAATGGGACTTAAAGGGTTAAATAAAGCAATATAGGAAGCCAGATGAGCTTCCTAAAAAAATCCTATGCCCAGGTCAAGAAAGATCCATGTACTGACCATGGTGCTTGCAATAGCTGAATAACCACAGTGTCAAAGTTCCCTTCAATCTATAGCAACAATATATTGCTATTTGTTATGTTGTGATCCATTTTGCACGCCCCCACCCCCTACGTAATGCCTTGTGGCGATGTAGGTAAAGTGTAAATAAAAATAAATAACAGAATCTGCACGAAACTATAGCAAATAATGATGTTGTATGGCAAAGAACCCATACATTGCTGTTATTTACTACCCTACCCTTATTAATAAAATTAAATGTTTTTCCCTTGGGGGGAATGTCACGCTGCAGTCATACAGCATAGTGTAGCAAACTGCATGCAGCTGGCCCTGGTATGGTTTTACACCATGCGATATGAAACAGCTGCCAATGTCCTAAATGTTGAATGACATGCACACTACATCAGTTGAAGTCAATGTTAGCACAGTTCTTCAATATATGAAGTTAGAAAAGCAACAGGCTTCGGAACATCCAATCTACCTGAAATTTAGCTACTGTGTTTGCCATCATTCTGACTCCAGCACTGCCAGCATTATCAAAGCAACTATGTCAACAGCAGCAATAACTTTCTTGAGATATATAATGAAAAGCCTGCAACACCAGTGAAGACAGCTGCTTCTGTTCAGTGAGCACAACCGCAGTGCCAGAAATTGTGAATACATCGACGGGCTATTACGGCTGGCAAATGACATTAGAACAGTTTTAAGCATGGATGACAGATACACCTCAGCAGTGTTACAGGAAGGTCATTTGAACGTGTGGGCTACATCACAAGCCATGTTATTTATGCATGCACATAGCACCCGTGAAATTAACAGCACAAAGGGACTTCTCGTTCAAACCCATTGCATGGCATATGGCCTTACTCACATAACTGCACCACGGGTGATGGTGAAAACCATGAATTGTGGCTCTCAGATGCAGTAGGTGCGGGCCTGCGTAGATGGGCTCATACACAACAAATTAGGCACACCAACACTGTGGATGTGACTTTTACGTCACACCGCACCTGAAATTAGACCCTGTTCAAGCACGCACTGTCAACACACGGTGCAATTGTCCTCAGCACACATTCAGGAAAGCTTGAGCTGGTGGTATTGCCAGGACATGGTGCTCACTTTCCCGATGCGTCTTTCACTTCCCAAGGCTGCCCGTGGTAGACCTAACCAGTCCCTTCACGTCCATTTCTCTATATGTTTCACGTTTCACTTTTTACCCCACTTCTTGCAGTGTGTTTCTGCTGCAGTTTAGACTTATCAATCGTGGACGTCGTAGGGGGGTTGAAAGGGTTCGGCAGGCTCGCACAGAACTTGCACTGCGTCTCGCCACCGTAGAGGAGTAGTGGGCACCGGTCGTGCCTCCAGACGCCAGTTTTGTCCAGCCAAGCCCGTTCAAAGCGTGCGCCGGGCAGGTCCCTGCGGGCTAGCCCTCCCCGACACACGGTCCTGGCGTGAAAGTCCTGCAACGTCTCGGCGATCTCCTCCACGGTCGGGGGCGGGGAGCCCGCCGGCAGCACGGTGACCTCCACCTCGCGGTCGAGCACATAGCACTTGATGCTGTAGCCAGACGAGGCCGACTGGACGATCTGCAGGATGCGCCGCGTGAAAGGCGGGCCCGACGTGGGGCTGCACTGCAGCTCCACGAAGCACAAGCTGCGGGCATTCGTAGACTCGATATCCACGTCGTGATGGTTCCACGACGGGCTCGGCAGCAGCACCTGGTCCGCTCCTAGGGCCATGCTCAGAGGCAAGCGGACGGTGCCCGAGCTCGGCTGGCCCGGTTTAGGCGTTGTTCTCGCTGCCGACGATGTCTTTTTAACCGATGCAGTGGGTTCCGCGAAGCTGGCGCCGTCGTCCGACGAGCCTCCACCGCTGTCTCCGGAGTCGTCCGACAAAACTTCTTCCTTGACCACGACGACGTCGTCGGGCCGCCGCCGCTGGTGGTCCTCGCGCTTGGCAGGAACGGCCGCAGCAGCCGCGACGGGCTTCTTGGTCACCGTATGGCCAGGACCCGTCAGCCTGAACGCCAGGGCGGTCGTCATCTTTCCGGGCGGGTGGTTTCCGGGCAGATGGTTTCCGGGCAGCTGTGCATTGCCAGGCACGACGCGCATCGCGACGCTGGCGGGGCTGTTTTCCCCCTGCTTCGGAATCAACGCCACCGGCATGAGCAGCAGCGTCGACGGCGAGCTGTTCAGCGCCAGAGGAGGTAACGCGCGGTTCAGCGTCAGCGTGGACGGTGCACCAATGTGTGCAAACGGAGCCAACGTGTTCCTGATCATCATAGGAGCGGACGTGGTCATCGGCGAGACGGGAGGCATCGTGCTCGACAGCGTAAAACGTGCTGGCGAGGTCGTCTGCATCATAAAAGACGACGAGCTGTTAAACGCAACGGGAGAGGGCACGGTGCTCTTTGGCGTCGACGTGGATGGCGCGTTCTTTGGGGCTGACGAAGAGGGCGACTGTGCACACGGTGCTCCAGCGATGAGCTCTTTAAGTACGCGCGGTAAAGCGTCCGAGTTCTTAACTGGCAGTTCGGGCTTCTG
Source organism: Dermacentor silvarum (assembly GCF_013339745.2). Taxonomy (NCBI): domain Eukaryota; kingdom Metazoa; phylum Arthropoda; class Arachnida; order Ixodida; family Ixodidae; genus Dermacentor; species Dermacentor silvarum. The sequence goes on from NC_051158.1 coordinate 81,924,721, forward strand.
ATTAACGGGCGAGGTCGTACTGTCCACTCTCGCAGCTTTCTCGGGAGAACCTTCGGTGTCATCTGGTGACTGATCGTTGCTCGTACTGACGACCGACATTTCACTCGGCTTCTCACTACTCCCAGAAATTTCCATCTCGGGCGTCACCTCCAGTGGACGGCAGAGATTCAAGGTCGGTACGGCGTCCATCTCCAGCACCGCCCTCTTAGGGTGTTCGAGCAATACGTTGCCTTTGTATTCGACGAACCACTTCTGCCTTTTGACGACGCTACTCGGAAAGTGCCTCTCGCAGACGTAGCAGTCCGGCGTGAGCTGCCTGTCGGTGCGTCCGATGGCTTTCGCCCAAGCTGTCAGGCGTCTCGGGTCACTCGGCGCCTTGAAGGACCGTATTCGTTTCCCGTTCGAGGCATAACCGCTCTTGCAGTTAGGCACGAAACATTTGCGACCCATTTCATGTCAACGAAAGGCGTCAGAGAAACCAAATTGCTACGGGAGGGCCACCGGCGCACAATTCAAAAGGCGCGCGAAAAGCGAGGCACCTAGCACCGTGGCGACATCTGGCGGGTGGCGGTCGAAACGGCAACGCTCCTACGCGAAACCCCATAACACAAAAACCGATAATGCACGCGCGGCTCGACCGTTACGCCGTTTCACTTGAGACAAAGACGTCATAGACTGCCCACGAAATGAACGCGGCGGGAGCCGAACTTCATATCAGCTGCAATCCCCGCTGATCGTGTTTCTTTCTTTCTGAGGAAACCCGGCTGTGGTTCAAGCGTGGGCTACTTCGCGCAGCGATCGATGCGATTCGTCGTCAAACTCACGCTACATGTGCCTCCGTTATTTTCGTCGTGGCCAGCGATGCCCATGCTGCCTCCTTCCTCTCACGGCCAAGTTCCACGAGGCTTCGTCACTCTAATCGCAGCGACGCTCTGCGAAAAAGATAACCGCCTGTCGCTCCGTTCATTCACAGCTTTATCCATTCGCCGCAAGAGCCCGCAACCAGTGTTCACAGCGTTGCCAGAGGGATGAAGCTCGCCACGCTAAACTAAGCCCGCCACCGAATCAAGGCCCTGAGAGTGGGAAATAAGACGTTCCAAACAAAGAACTATTTTTTTGGTGGACCCATACAACTTCCATATTAGATGAAAGCATAGTACAATTTTTCACGACTACCAGGAGTACTAAAATGACATTTTAAACTTTTCAGATTGTTTAAGGGAAGGATCTGGACATCGAAACTGTAGAAAAACGTACTAGCAAGCCTCAGAGCGCGCTTACCATAAATAAGTTTCGCTTTTGTCTAAGTCAATAGAAAAGGCGCATAATTCACCAGTATTTTTGCAGGCTCTGTGTACTCACACACACACTTATACTGACACTAACACAGGTCCGTAGTGACACACACACACACTTATAGTGACACTAACACAGGTCCACTACGGACCTGTGTTAGTGTCAGTGTGTGTGTGTGTGTGTGTGTGTGTGTGTGTGTGTGTGTGTGTGTGTGTGTGTGTGTGTGTGTGTGTGTGTGTGTGTGTGTGTGTGTGTGTGTGTGTGTGTGTGTGTGTGTGTGTGTGTGTGTGTGTGTGTGTGTGTGTGTGTGTGTGTGTGTGTGTGTGTACACACACGGCACGCATTCGTCCACTGACACCCTTCATCCCTCACTAACATTGGTATATCTCACTCCTGTAAAATGAGTGCGGCTCGAGTATGAGTCAGTGTATTCGCGATGATGAAGTATGCTCAGCCCGCGAGGTGTTCAGGGTACTGCATATTTCGCTGCGTGTGTTCGAAAAAATGTTTTGCGCTCACCGCTTCACTACTGTTCTTGCTCAAATTTTGCAGAACGATCGCATTTGGAGTCTCCTTCGTTTAGGTTAACACTTACCAGAGTTAATTGCCTGTTTTTGAAGAAAAAAGTGCAAATTTACCCTCACTTATGTGGAGGCGACCTGTTGCAGCGAGGGCGCTAGCATAAACTTGTGTCGCTGCCTGCCGGCAGCTGCGGAATGCAGCCGGTCAGGGAGGTTTGCCGCGTTACAGTGGCTAGTAGCCGCGTGTTGCCCGCTCCTGGAACCACGGCCGCTCAATCGTTTCATCGAGTGGCCGTACTGGAACTATGGCACCTAGAGTATAGGGACCATACTGGAACACGCGGCAAACCTCCCTGACCGGCTGCTTTCTGCAGCTGCCGGCAGGCGGCGAAACAAGTTTATGCTAGCGCCCTCGCTGCAACAGGTCGCCTCCACATAATTGAGGGTAAATTTGCACTTTTTTTCTTAAAAACCATGCAGTTAACTGTGCCAAGTGTTATACTAAACGAATTCGACTCCAAATTTCGATCGTTCTGCAAAATTAAAGCTAGAACAGTGCAGCGGTGAGCGCAAAACCTTTTTTTTTTTTTTTTCGAACACGCGCAGCAAAATGTTCAGGACCCTGTACACGCGGTCCACGCTCATGTTCTCGGACAGACCTAGTCACTCACGTCCACTCACACCCTTCATCGCTCACTCACATTGTATATTTCACGCCTGTGAAATGAGTGCGGCTCGAGTACGAGTCAGTGTACTCGCGAGTATAACCAATCTGAACCAGCTATGCTCAGCCAACACCACCATCGGGTACAACTTTAGAACGCAGCGGCATTAGCCCGTCAAAGGCGGATGCACACGAGCCTCCACCAATGGGCGTGCACTGTAAGACTGACGTCATGAGCCGGAAGGCCGGTGACCCCGCCGACGGAAAACAGGCAGCCTGCGCTTCGAGCTGGGCCGAGTCACGTCAGCGGGACTATTTCTTTAGTCGCGGAGGCAATCGGTTGCCGCGCTTCGGTCATCTGGACGGAGCCTCTCCTGTCTTCTTAATAAGTTGTACCCGACCAGTTAGCTGGCTCAGTCCGTTAGGTATATGTGTCGTGACGTCATGACGCAGGTGGTCACGTTGGAGCTGAACATCGAGACTAACTCCAGCACGCTCAGTGGTCTTTTTGCTCCATTCGTGTCGCGCAATGAGTAGAAGCTACTGAGCGAGCCGGAGCGCGTGAGTGCCAAAACGTCGCAATGTCTTGCTCCCAGGTGACCACCCTCTGTGTCATGACGTCACGCCTTCTGGGAATCGAAAAGGAAAGTGGTTCGTAGGAGCGCTACTGCAGTGCTCATTACTATAGTAAATTATTTAGGGCACTCTGAGATCTGTTAGTATGTTTTTCTGCGGTGTTGAGGTCCAGGAATTCTATCAATGCAAAAAATGAAAATAAATGTCATGCCAGAACTCTAGGAGTATAAAGGGACAGACAACTGCTCAGAAAATGAATTTAAATAACCCCGCTGATGGAAAGATCGTCTATCGTATTGCCTAGAACGGGCCCCGTATTTCTCATTAAAGGGGCAGAGAACCACTCAGAACGGTTGTCATAGTGCGCATGTATTCAAGTGTGCGCCCATTCACTTATTCTTGACACGTTGGCGAAAGAGTGGGCTTCAGTTTTCGTGCCATTTGGGGTAGATGTGTGTAGATACTGTGCGCGAAACCTACTATGACAGGAAGTGGCGCTACTCCCTTTATCATTGTTTAACGAACGGTACTCACGCTTGCCGACGTACCGGAGCTGAAGCCCTTTCTTTGAAGGTTAGCGTTACAACGCTGGCGGATGAGCAAATTTCTGTATCCTCGAGGAAAGCCGTACATCTCGAAGTGCCGGAAACACGTACGGACAGTTGCAGCAGCAGTCCGCTATCTTGGCCACACATATTCATAACATTCCTTAATATGCCAGTCACGATTTTTGCAGCTAACTACTGCACACGTCTTTAAACTACGTGATTCAACCCAGCATGATTGGAGCACAGTGCGTTAGCGAAAACTCAGTTGCATTTCTGACAGCCGATCGCACAGAAGAAAGGTAGTAGCGGTAATGGTTTCGTATTCGTGCGCGGTCGCTGAGGCGACGTACGGCGCGCCGCCGAAAGCGCCATCTCGTTTCTCTAGAACAAACTGCTCCGCCAAAAGGGTCAATACGTCGCCGTCCGCCCTGTGAGGGTCCCCTCCACTGAAGGGAGATTTTCAGCCCTGTGTACAAATATGCATATAGTAATTTTCGAGACCGAATTGAGCATCAACCGAATAGTGCCAGAAGCAAATTGAATCACATATCCAATACTTTTCAAATGATGAGCATCCGTTCTCACACTGACAACGTTACCAAGCTTCTGTCATTACACTGCACGTTATAAAGCGTTGTTTATTAAAGGCTCAAATAGAGTATTCGGAGAAAACAAGCAGTTTACGTGCATAACCGGGACTCATGTTTACACAAGTGTGAACGATAGCGGTTTAGCCAGAAAAGTCGAGCTCGTTGAGTAACATTGCAGCGTGCTATCCTACACCGGGTGTTCAAAATTAAGCTTTACATAATTTTCAAAAATCACCTGTGGCAGGTGATTTTAGCATTCTCACATCCCCGACTGCTTCTCATGCTTCCCGGCAACTGCAGCTTATGTAACGGTATTTTTTTGTTGGGGAGGGGGGGGGGGGGGGCGGTGTGGCGAACGCTATGCACGAAGGCGGACATTGGTAGCAAGAGAAATCGGAACACATAATCAACTAATTAACAAAAATTAACAAAAAAACTTCTTCGTTAATTACTTTACGACAGATATATTGCAATTTACGAATTGTAGCCGGTGAGATCCACTTGAAATGAATTTCCAGGGTGACACCAGTTTCGACATATTATTTCCCAAACTGTGGGATGAAATACATGGGCATTCCAGTTACTTTTGTACTTCAATGTATAAAACAGCATTTGGTAAAAAAGTAAGTGGAACAACAGTGCATTTTTACGGAGAGTTTGATGGCGCATATCTCCAAACTGGTGTCATTCTGGAAATTCATTCCAAGTGTATACGCCTTACAAGCTCATCGGCTACAATTCGTAAATTGCAATATATATCGTAAAGTAATTTTGGATAAAAGTAAGTTTGGAAGGTCACGCGCAAGCTGCGCCAGTTGATGAGCGACGCTTCTGAGCTAGTTCGTGGCAAGTCGTGTTTTGTTTGACAGTAGTGCTTTTCTTTCGAGGCACGTTTGGTAAGTTACATTCATTACTATTCATTCCTCTGAGGATACTTTGGAACAACTTTGAGTTTTAGGAACGTTCTGTTAGGCAGAGGGCAGTGTTGGTCTCTTCGGATCGTGGTAGACGCAGATAAATTTTCGAGTTAATTTGATGTTTGAACGCTCGAGAAAGGATAGCGTCAGTGGTTTTTTTTCCAGAGATATGCAGACAGTTAGCGTGAGTTTCCGTTATACTACGACTTTCTTTTCAGATTTCGCGAGTTCTGAAAATAACGCTGTATCGGGTTAGATACTGGTTAGGTGCCGACTACTTCAGCTGATTTTAGAAATCGCCGGATGGTGGTTCCCGCACGCACGTAGAGCGTACCGCGCCTTCAAAAGGGACTGCGCGGATCGCTTTTAGTAATGGTATACTCTACAGATTTCTTTTCTCTTCGACGTATTATGTAAGGGTGTGTCTAAGGCTGTATGGGTCTCGCACGTGTATTTAGAAAACGGCAACATTTGAGTTTCATTTAGTGCGTGGAAGTACTTATAAATAAGCGCGAATCTTCTTTAGTCCTGAGGGCGTAAATTGCGCGAGTTTCTTTATTTTTTGTTTCTTTAATGCGTGAGTCGCACGCAAGAGTTTTGACCGCAAAGTGAGAGCGAGTCGGATAGTACATCCGTGAAGTCAACGAGGCTCTCAGTGGCACTATTACGTGCGTTAATAACGGATGTATAGAGTACGAACATATAACATTACAATTATCAATTATTTAGGGTCATTCTGCAGTTAAGTTGGAGGATTTTGGCGCTGTATGCATAGACGTCCAGTGTTCTATTCGATAATAGTTTTTTTTTGTTCCTTAATGCGTGAGTCGCACGCAAGAGTTTTGACCGCAAAGTGAGAGCGAGTCTGATAGTACATCCGTGAAGTCAACGAGGCTCTCAGTGGCACTATTACGTGCGGTAATACCTGTTGTAGAGTACGAACGGACAGTTCATGGCGTTTGTGCCGCATATGATATTCCAATGACCATTTAGTTAGGGTAATGTTCTGTTCGATTTTTTTATAGTATAGTAATCTGAAGGTCGTAAGTCCGAATCCTCCTCCAGTCAACTACATTTCCAGGCATGGAGTGGCGCCTGACACCGCAAAAAAAAAAATATCGCCGAGAGCTAGTGGGGCTATATATTAGTCAAGGTGCAACCAAATTAGGAAGGCCCACTAAGCTTCAAGTCACTCCTTCACCAGAACAGGAATTGGCCTCCCTGGTGCAGTATTCGGCCACTACCTCCCTCATGACTCCGACAATTAACCCATGGCCCTCAGTTCCCAGTGGCTGCGGATCACCTGACCAAGGCGGCGGTCAGACCTGCTACGCGGCAGAGGGTGCTAAGAATCTCTGGGTCCGGACAGGCCGCCAATGGAAACTGAACCCAGCAACGTTCAACACGCGCACCCTATCGAGTGAGGCTAGCTTAGCAGGGCTATTTGAAGAATTATCAGGTATTGCCTGGGATATTATTGGCCTTAGTGAGGTGAGAAGAACTGGTGAGGCTTATACAGTGCTCACTAACGGCCACGTCCTCCGCCACAGAGGTCTTCCAGATACGAGAAAATTCGGAGTAGGATTTCTAGTCCATAAGGACATAGCGGGCAACATTGATGAATTTTACAGCATTAATGAGAGGGTAGCCTTTGTGGTAATAAAGCTGAATAGGAGGTGTAGAATTGTCACAGAGCTGCATAGTTTCGAGTCATCGACACGCCGATTAACGGTCGCCAGAAACGTCGTGGTCCCACGGTGCGGCATATAGTTTCGAGATAGCGACACGCCGATTAACGGACCCAAGTGTGAGCGTATTCGTCCGTGTGGTACAGTGCGGGGGCGCAACCTCGGACAGCGAGGGGATATTAAACCGTTCCCTCGCCCCTGATTAAAAGAGGCGTAGCCAAGACTTTTGGGAGGAGTCAAGTTTCGAGTTTATTTGAGTTATGAAATAATTAAGTGAACTCTGCATACCTGCAGTTCCCCGACATAAGGAACTAGGGAAAGGAGAGGCTATTTAAGCGCAGGTTTTAGGCCCTGCTAATCAGTCTAGAAGCTGAGCCTGTAATCTGCTGAGAGCAGTCAAGGAGCTAGTGCCGTCCAGTATCGCCTGGGCCGCCTAGCCGCGTCGGAACTCCAAGTAACTAGTTGACGTACCAGACGTCAAACCACCGTCTGCAACGAAGCTCACGGTAGTTCGCCTCAAGTTAGCTCAACCTGCTTGAGGGAAGTCGTCAGATCTAGACTCCCGGGAAGCCCAGCCCAGCAATCGCATCCACCTCAAAACAAGATCGACTCGCCAGCATTCTTCGGGAAAGCTCTGCCCACTGACTTCACAGTTTATGCACTTGCTGCTGCTACCCGGTAATGCGTATGACATCATTTTTTAAACTTTGTTTTCTTTGAACTTTATTATAGTGAACTGCTGTTAAGTATTATTCTTGTATATTTGATCCGCGCCCTGTTTCTTACGTATATGCATTGTTAATTGCTCGTCACATTGCTTTGTCGTCATCATTGAGCTTATATTAAGTTCAGGTGTGTTAGTTTGTCTTGTGTCTTTTTATTTTATTTTATTAATTTGTGCATATTTATCCCAACTCTATCGCCAACGGGCCAAGAATAAGTGACTGGGCGCACACTTGAATATATGCGCACCATACACGCACAATGAATGAGGCCTACACCGACAGCGCACAAATGGTCGAAGCTGAATGTTTTGTGACGGTCCACAAGAGTAAGCGAGCTACCATGCAGCAATAATACATCTTTGCTACAAGGTATTACGATGTACAAAACAGGTACGATTCAAGCCTTGTGTGCAGCTAGAACATATATATCGGAACTGAGCACACCCGCGAGCGATTAGGCAGAAAATAATCAGGTAGTCACCGGCACCGAGGAACTTTACTGAGTCAGAAACGTGACAACTTAAGCCGCTGCTTCAAAATATTTGCCAAATAAAGAACGAAGAGCAAAACACACTAATCGTGATTCACTTCATGAGCGGAAAGTTTGGATAGCTTGGAATAGATATTTAGCCCCATGGACCTTTAGGACAAGCACCGTATACGCATAGCCATGGAGGAAGGATCTTTATTTTTAATGCGATATCAATTATATAGACACTCCAGACGCATTTCTGCCATCGCCGTGAGGTGCCGTATAAAGTCCAACCGCGATCAAATCGTCGCCGCGCGCCGTATGCTGTAGGTGCGAGGGAAAGCGTGAGAGGGTGCGCCGGCGATCGCGGCTTAATCTCGCGCACGCAAGGGAGGGAAGCGCGCCGTCTTCTGTCGCGGACAACGCTCGGGAAGGAGGGTAGGGAGTGTTCTACTCCGGACGGCCGAGAAAACGCAGCGCACGGCGGACTGGATCTTTATTCATATGGCGGACTGTGTCCTCGACGCAGATGGCTTTCAAGATAGAGCGGCCCGCGCCTGCGCGCGCGGCCGCCAGCGCCGCAAGGCTCCCGGGGGAGGATACGGAGGGGGCGTTCTACTCCGGGCGGCCCCGGCGGCCGCGCGCACCCCCGCGGCCTCCAGCGTTTTGACAGCGAGTTTCCGCGGTCATAGAGTGAGATGTGTTCATGTTTGCTTGTGAACGCGTGACACCATGCTTGTTGAATGAGTTAGTATGCCTATGTTTACAAGCTTACACGGCAGATAAAGCTACTATCCTTACTACGTCTAGCTGTTCACCAATTTGCTATCACAATCGATGCTTCGCCTTTCGGGCGAAACTGCGACTTTTTTAAACGTAATTTCTGAGAAAAAAAAAAATCCTTGCTCTAAACCAATATTCCGCTTCCTAAGTTCACTGTAACTCTCTTTATAGAATGCAACACATTTCACTTGTCGGTCCAGCGGTTGTCTCATAAAAGCATTTCTGCATTTTGCATGTATTGAAATACGAAAATTGAAGTTGGCTGTGAGCTTACTAATTGGAATAAGCTTCTTAAAGAGACAGGAGAAACACTGCAGCAGTTGATACTGAAATAGTATTCTTTCAAAACTCTACTTTTGTTACTTTCGCAGTAATTTCGAGCCGGTATTGTCAGTGTGACGTCACGCAATGACACGCATGCTGCATTTTTTTTTATTACTTGTGCCCGTACGTGGCTCAGTGAAAGTTCTTGAATCCTGTCAATTTTTTTTTTTTGGATGCAATGTAATCCGTCCCTACCGATAAAAAATTAACTTGGCCCAAGCAGCCGGCGTCGAAATCCACGGCATCATGGCTGGCTGGTGCAGAAACTTCAAGACACTGGTGCCACCTACCTTTCGCCTTTGCATCTCTTCTTGTTTACCACGCGTCCTCTCATGGTAAGAGTGGACTTTTTTTTTTCACTGTAGAAGCGTAAATTACAAAACTTACATTTTATTGCGATAGCAATTATATGGACACTCCAAGCGCACTTCTGCCGTCGCCGTAATGTTCCGTATAAAGTCCAAACACGACAACATCGTCGCCGCGCGTCGTACGCTGTATGTGCCAGTAAAAGCTTGCGAGGGTCAGCCGACAATCGCGGCTCAATCTCGCGCGCGCGAGGGAGGAAGGCGGGGCGAAAACGCGCCATCTTCTGTCGCGCGCGAGGCACGGGGGGGGAGGGGCGTTCTACTCCGGTGGCTGCTGCTTACGGCGCGGCCCAACGTTGCGCGGCCGCCGTCTTGCAAGCGATCTGCGACGTGGACAAAGTGCGCGTAGTGCCGGTAGCTTCGTTGCGCCGTGCTTTCGACGTTTCGTTCGCGTTGCAGCGAGACAGCACGAAGGTCAATTCGCTCGCTGCTGCCACCGCGCTTCCTCACTCCATCCTGTGGGCTTGCCCTCAGGTGACTCGACAGGGCCGCGAAATAGCTAATGAGGAGCAGTGGGAAGCCGTACCGCTCAGTTCAGACCCGGAAGTACAACTCTGGGCCGTCCAGCTGGCTGAAGACGCCGCCAGGGCCCAAGGGCTTCTGGCCGCCGTTTCGGCCGGGGCCTGGTCCCCAAACTGCTGGACCCAATAAAGTTATTTCTCTCTCTCTCTCTCCAGTGTTTTGACAGCGAATTTCCGCGGTCATCGAGCGAGATGTGTTCATATTTGCCTGTGCGCGCATGACACCGTGCTTGTTTCGTTAGTAAGCGAATGTTTACAAGTTTATACGACCAATAAAACTAATATCCTTACTTCGTAGAGTGGTCTACTAAATTGCTATTGCAATCGATGCTTCACGTTTTGGGTGAAACTGCGACTTTTTCTTTTGGTATAAGATATACCAAAGAAGATTATGTTAAGTAGCATAAGTAAATTAAAATCCTGCAATAGCAAAATGGCCACTTTTAAAAATGAGAGAAAGCTCGGTAAGCCAGAATTGACATAAAAACGAAAGACTAGTGTCAATGCCACCCTGAAGTTCCTGTAACAGCCTGCCATGACATCATGGATATTTACAAGGCCTAATCGGGCCCAGTTATCCACTTATCGGCAACGAAAGACTATAGTGCACACTAAAGGAATTAAAAATAAAACCTAGCAAGTTTCGATAACTTTTCCGCTCACCAAAATGGCCAAAGTACGACAATATACTTGGAAATCTGACATTACTCACATAGTAGCACTGAGGTTCCTGCATAACTCAGCTTTGTCGTCGAAAAAAAAAAGTTTGGCCTTTATTCTTTCCAGTAGTAATAAACCATTTTCTTCCTCTAAATGAATAAACATAAGAGCTTTGAAAGAACACCAGTCTCCATAGATTCAAGCACTACACCACTTTAAATGCTCAAAGGAACCTCCTACTTCTGGAGTTGTCGGTGGTACCAGGTGTGCACAGCATTTTGCCAACGCAAAATTTTCTCAACAAGTATGACTTTGATGCTTTATTGCCATAAAGCGGGTCAATGGCAGAAGTCTCTAGAAACATATCCTAATATAACAACAACTTCCGAAAAAGCAGAAAAGTGTAAATTTACAGGCACTTTTGTAAAGGCTGCAAAGCAGGCATCATATAGCAAAATGTATGCAGATGGCAAGCACCCAGAAGTCATGTGTGGCAAAGTTTTGTTGCCAAAAGGTGCAGGCAAGCAGGATTTCACATGTCAAAAGTGTGCTGCAAGTGTAAGAGAAACTGTTGAACATTGTCATCCACACAACAGTCTCTGAATGCTGTGTTGGGCCTATCTCATTCATCAAATTTTTGTTAGTGCCAGTCACAAATCATAGCAAGCGAACCTCGATATAAGGAATAGGGCTATAATGAATTATCGAATATACTGAAGTAGCTCTGAAATTTGGTTGGCCATGCTTTATTTCAATGAGTATTATACTGCTACACCGGAGCCAAAAATGTGGGAAGAAACACAGCATGTTATAGGAAAGCAAATTTTTGTTTGCAACCAATTCAAAATACTACAGTGGAAGTCGGCAGCAAAAAGCCAGAAGGCCCGCAAATATAACTGTAAATGTGCCCCTCTGGATACGAAAATCAAGTTTTTAAAAACTGCGGGCACTGGTCAAAAGAAGAAAGACATGCACTGCTAACGTTGGCCTTCTACAAACATCTTGCCAACAATCTTGACTTTGAGACAGAAAATTAAGAGGCCTATGTGCAACAAATGCTGTGAAGACCAACGGGAAGCCTGTTAAGCCTTGCAACAACCCGGACGTAGAATGGTGAAGCTTTCTATTCTGTGCTTCTTAGAACCAACTCCGGGTGAAAGGCATATGCATGTTTATTTCAAAGCAAGAATTTTGCAAGCAAGTTTCTTAGTGCTGATTGCGTACTTAGTTGCACGGCCTCAACTGTGACTTTGTCGGCATCAATTATTGTTCATTCGTTTAACAAACAAAATATTGCCCCAAATGCGACTTCATTATTACTGAGGTTCATCGGCACTGTTAGCAGAATGGTTGCAGCACGGTATAATCTGTGATAAGCGGTTAGGTGTAGCATTTCAACCGGGCTAGTTACATTACTCTTGGATGTCTCAATAGCCGTGCGTTAGGTTTGCCAACGTATTTAAGAAAGTGAGAATGGCTAATGACATTTGCAGTCTCTGTTGGCATACTTCATGCTTCCTTTGCAGATGCAATCCAGAACCTCAAGCGCTACGTTCACTGCTGCATGTTTGGCAGGGATCAAAACATGGTTCATAGAGCCAGCATGCTGACAAATGAAGCATTGTCTTTTCGCAACGCTTCAAAGCTAGTCCACACCATAATGGCGTCTCGAGCATCCATTGTCTCCAAATCAGAAAGATATAGTGCAGAATCATTCTGACCGCAATCGAGCGCACACCGAATTTCATTCAGCCACGACACCTTTCATTTCACTTCGCTCCAGAACTTTATAGCAACGGTTTGCAGAAGCCATGCAAAGTTCCCCTCAGATCTAAACTAACACCTCGATCCTTGACAGAGCGAAATAAGGTCCATTAAATGGTCCTTTTCCTCTCCCTACAAAAAACAACAGCATAAGAGCAGGTCAGAAGGATTCAAAAACAGGTGCAAGAACAGGAAGTGCGCTAAATGTACGTATGGTATGCGAGCCTAAAGTCCAGCTGCATTTGAACTTTGTCAGTCCAGGAATAGCACATCACTGGTATGATGCACCATAACACACGCACACAAACAGCACACGGAGAGTGCCACTATGTCCTGGCACCACCATTTTCTCCCTCGGTTCAGTGAGGCTGCTGTGTGTTGTTGCCACTTGGCGCTTATCAAGAAACCATCCTAAGTGGTAGCTTAGGTTGGTGTTAATGCTGCATCAAAAACCAGCCCCGCTCCACTGAAAACGGACCTGAACAGTGACTTCCTGCTTCTTCCCAGCACGGTACGAGTTCTCGTATAGCAGCTTCGATCAAATCCAGTGTAAAGGCGTTTCACAGTCGCTCCTGGCTGGCTGCATTTCTCCAGGTGTTTTCTTGCAGGAGCTCATCAGGTGTCTCTCAAAAATCCAAGACACATGGCTTAAAGGCAGCAGTGCAAAGCTTGTGCACAGTCAGAACTCGGTCTTGCTAAGTCATTGGAGACGGATGATCTGTTACGGAGCAAGGAAGTACTCGGGCACAGCAAAGCTCGTTCGTACGATGGCACGTCACGCAATGCCACAGGCACACAGAGCTGAGTACCTTAAGGAGCTCCACTTTGAGTTTTGCGAGACTGCATAAGATGCTGAGAACTACTGAGAATGCACGACACTTGCTGCTCTTTGTAGCAACCGCAGGCTCTCTTTCGAGGTTCAGTCTCGCTGAAGTTGAGGGGTCGTCGCTCGCCTGACACTTTGCGGCATCACTGTGAGCCGTGCGACAATGGCGAAACCGTAGTGACCCGTCACAATGTGCTTTGGCAAGTCCAAACGGGACTGTTGGCGGTGTTGCACTTGGGTTATGCGAGACCCGGGTGCTCGGCCAGTCATTGTAGCCTAGGCATCCAGCAGTGCTGCACTCCCAGGTGAGGTCGAGTGGCAACTGAGTCTCTGTGGTTGGCCTAGAGCATTGCTGCAATGGCTAGTTGGACGGTGAGGCCTCCTTCTTGGCCGCCTCTGTGCCATCGAGGATCTCGGCAATGAACTCTGAGATCTCTTCAGAGCTTTGAGAGTGATGCTGCAGGAATGGCATGTTGAGTAGCTGCGGGTAAGTCGGCCTCTTTGTCGGGTGCTTTTGTAGGCTGACGGAAAAAGAGAAGAGAGGTAAAGCAGATAGGCAGGTCAATTTACTGCTGCTAACCGACTGATGACATAATAAAGTGTATATTGCAAACTTGCGCAAATGCAGAGGCAATTTCTAGAACTACAGCTGAGAAGTCACAAGGACATCAGATGGAAAACCGAATTTCTTAAATGTGTACAGTGCTGATAGGCCCGGATCCCCACAAGAACAGAACACTAAATGCCAGTCTGTTGCTTCTGCATGCAAGCAGACCTGCCAACCTTTCAAAGTTGAAAGCTGCTGTAGCCAAAGATAAAATATACTAGAATTTGGTGAAAAATACTAAAAATAGTTTGAATACTCAAGATCCTGACTCTGTATTTTCAAAAACTGCAGACTTCATTCTGTAGGAATGCTGTGAATGGGCACTCTGCCCTAAAGTAGCAGCAAGAATTATACATGCGACAGACAGAAAAGTCCATGAAGTTTTTCCTGAAAATATTCCAAGAATGGAGGCCGATATGTTGGCTGCCGTTATGCATTGGTTCTATGAAAGGGTGGCACTGTTCCTGGTATGCCCTAATAATCAAGTGTGTCTAAAAATCAGCCTCTGAAATATTGGTCGGCAAATGTATTTGAATTCTTTTGAAATAAGTTTTGCTCTGAATTCGCTGCAGATGAAAAACAGTTTGTTCTATGAACCCATAAAAACTGAGTGCTCATTTGGTTTGGGGGTGTGACAGAATCGGGAAAATACTGCCAAATGAAGCAGTGGTGCATTCGGACACTTTTGACAACTCTTCTTTCAATCCAGCCCACTGGATAATCCTATAAATTTTGCCAGTCCCGTCAAGATCAAATTAATGTTGGTCGACTGTACAACATTCTACATTGCTTAAATGTTTGCGTTTAGTGTTTCTTCAGACATAGACAGTAGCTGGCAACCATGAATAACTTACAATTAGAAATTTGTGACACACGACGGACCCACTGACAGTTTAGTAATTTTTCTTACCCCAGTACTTGGCTTATGCCTAAGCCTTCTGCAACGACTCTGACCTAAAGGAATTTTACCATCCAGGAATCCAGACCAGAACAAAACAGCCCAAATGACACAGACCACAACTCACCAGGCATCAATGAAATCTTCGTACTCGGGTGAGAACTGCCCCGTCGGCAGCCGGGGAGGGTCATCCTCGACCACGTGCTTGAGCTGTTCAAACGGAGTTCGGAAACTGGGATACGGGAATCTGCCTATAGACAGCTCAATCTGCAAGGTACAAAGTAAGCAGCAATGTTAAAAACAATCAACAAAGTGGTACCAACAAGTGAAATAGGAGACTGCACAGGTGCTGCAAGATTATCATAAAACTTCTTATATCTGCTGCTGCGACCCCCGAAGCTTGGTCAGCAGAAACTACCATTTTATCATGAAATGCAATTTCCCATAATTGACAGTTGCTGCTGAAGAAACCTGTAGTGTACACAAAGAATAACCTAACACATGTGCATTCATGTTAATTTGACTGACTGAAGCAGTTTAATCCTTTGAGGTTTGTTGCCATACACGTAGGACAGCAAAAAGAAATCTAAAATGGTCGCGATTGTACACGTAGAGACAACTTAACATTTGAAAAAAAATTTGCATTTTCAGAATGAAGCAGCGCCTAACACCACAACCTTTCGTGACTTCTAGAAAAAATTCTTATTCTGCTGCCGCCCTGTCAAAACTAATTTTTTTACATCACTCTAAGATGTCTACCACAAGCATTTACACTTGGCCTAGCTATTGCCTTGTGCTCATGCCCATGCCTGCGCATTTTAATTGGCATCTGTGCATTTCGTTTCCAGTAGAGGGCATAGGGAAAACTGATCTCTATCTCGCTCCTTATCACTCAAAGTGCTACCGCGAGATGCTAGTTCGCATGGCTCTCCCGTAAGTGCACGGTGGAGTGGCGCCATCGGCGATCAATGCATGGGGCGGACTTTGTGCCATGGAAAACAAATTTCCAGATGGCCTCAGTGTCGTCGTGCACGAGAAAATGACCTACGAAGCCATCATAAGTAATGTGTGCAAAGCTGACGACACCGAGGACCACCAAGGACCAAAACATCAAGAGAAGAAGACGAGCCCGTGGGATGCGTTAGACGCCTTTGACACAATTAGTTCATTTTTCAGCGAGCATGACGACGACTTGGCAATCGGCCACTTTTTGCAGTGAGAAGGCAGAGCTGTCAAATTGCTGCAAGGCAATGCTCGGGAAAGTAAGCTTACCGACTTACGACAATAAATTTTTGTTTTGCAAGTCATTTTCCTGTCTTTTCTGTCTCATTCTCGCGTCAATGAAATTCCTGCAAAAGCAAATTTTTTAGTTTTCCCCAGCGATTTTGATATTGCGGGTTTTGACTATACCCACCTGCCCGTAAAGCTAAGAAAACCCTTCTGTATTTTGGAGGAAAACTGAAAAGGAAAATTTTCTATGCAACAAGTGATTGTCATAAAACACAGGTTCACTGTGTAACTGAAAAACTCACAAGATATTCAGTATGACATAACTGAACTACTTCAACAGCTTCAGAGGGCAAAAAACACTTGATTCTGCTCGACAGTCTATTGATACAAAAAATATTTTCCCGGCCTTCATATAGAACTGAGTTGTAATCAGTGCTGGCATACTAATTTGATGTTCCCTTTATTAAGAATAGACCACACTGCACCTCTTCGTTCCTAGGTACCAAAGTTACTAACAGCTTGAAACATTCTTGTTATGCAATGCTAGTGCAGTTGACTTCCGTTAATTCAATACCCACTGAAGGTCCCGGCCAAAGACCACACATTTATACGGGTCGAACATTTGTTATTTCGATCCTGAAATTAGCATTCGCCAGATAATTCAGACTTGGCTGGTCATCACATATGCGCCCCACCCCAATGGTAACAGACCACAGTGGCGATGCCAATAGCGGTAGCGTCCGTCTCAGTGGCGCTTAGGGTACAAGGAATGCGTCAAACGTGCTTCATCTCCCGTTGAAGACGCCTATTTCAGACTGCCTCGAGATGATGTTAAAGCAGAAATGGTACAGTAAAAGCTCGATGATACGATCACGGCTAATACGAATTTCCGGATGATACGAATTTTTCTGTGGTCCCGGCCGAGCCCCATTACTTGGCAACGTGCTAGAGAACGGTTGTTACGAATCGATTTTGAGCCTGCGTCGGTTGATACGAATAAACGCCGCCCCACCGACGGCCGCGAAAGAGAACAGCGCGCAGTCACGCGCTTTCTCTCCTTCTCTTTTGGCGCGGAGGCGCGGCGCCGGACAGCGCGGACTCCGCGACTGGGCGCGAAGAGTTTGAGGCGGTGGCGCTTTTGGTGCTTTTGTACTTTTCCTCCTTTTCTGCGAGCCGTCAGATGGAGTGGCTGCTGCGCTTCGGGCCACGTTCTTCAGTGTTTGCGCCATTTTTCCTTGTCGCAGCGAGCTATGTCTCGCAAGCGGAAAGCACTCTCCTTTAAAGAGAAATTAGACATTCTTCGAAAGGTCGATGAGGATCCCAAGAGGAAGCGGACGGAGTTGGCTAAGGAGCTAGGCCTCGCAACGTCAACACCGAGCACAATTGTAGCACAGCGAGACTATCATGAAAAACGTGCTTTCGTTAAACGTCAACGCGAAGCAAGCGAATTCGAACACGCTTATTTTGAACATACCGCGCACCCACAATGCTCTTAGCAGCGCGCCAAATCACGCGACGGCGCCTCCGACCGGCGTTGCTCCGACACCGCCACAGAGCAAAAGCTCAGGAGAGACCCCTCAATGCCGCGCGCAAAGAAAGGAAAAAAAAAAAAAAAAGAACCCGCGGCGGAAATTTCCTTCTCTCTCAAATTGCAAGGTCGCCGTTTCTGCATCGCGCCGGAACAAGCGTGTACGTGCCGTACGTGCCGACTAGAGTGTTCTAGACAACCGTATTCTAGCACACACTAG
This sequence comes from Dermacentor silvarum, assembly GCF_013339745.2. Taxonomy (NCBI): domain Eukaryota; kingdom Metazoa; phylum Arthropoda; class Arachnida; order Ixodida; family Ixodidae; genus Dermacentor; species Dermacentor silvarum. The sequence goes on from NC_051158.1 coordinate 81,942,447, forward strand.
TGCCGACGTCTCAGCCACGCGGATAAAATGGCAGTGAACCCTTCTCCTCTATTTTCTAGTCCCATGTTGACCTTGACGCTGCGGCAGCAGCGCAGAGGGAAGCAGCAGCGGAGGCACAGTCGGCCAACGAAACTGCCACGCCCGCAAACGCTCGCTTCCCAATAACGGCAGAAAACTAAACTTCAGGAGGCGGCTAAAATAAGCTGGCGCCAGCACGGCAGCGCACCGAGATGTGCGCACGGAGTCGAAGGTGAGAGAGCTACGAGGGCGTTGAGAGGGAGGGCGAGGGGAGCCACCGAAGCGGCGGAGTAGACGCGGCCAAATCCGCTTCCCTGCCGCCCTCCTCCCTCACCTTCGACGGTCTCCGCACGCACCCGTGTGCCGGCGCCGCCCGCTCGGTCCCTGAAGCTTCGTTTTCTGTCGTTATCGGGAAGCGACCGTTAGCCGGCGTGGGCAGTTTCGTGGCCCGCGCTTGCTATGTGCTTGCGCGCCGCAATATTTCACGACTCACACCGTTCGTGCATCGTGCTATGGTGCACGAATACTTCAAAAATACGCCCTTTTAATTCGAACAAATTTTAGGGCCCCTTCGAGTTCGAATTATCGAGATTCGACAGTAGCTTTAATTGTGTTTCGATGATACGAATTTCGGCTAATACGAATATTTTTCGTGACCCCGTGAGATTCGTATCATCGAGCTTTTACTGTAGCTCACAATTAATTATTACAACATTTATCCGATTCTAAAGCGCACCTTTTTTTTCTCCAAGAAAATTAGTCCACAAATTGCTTGGGCGGTGCAATCCGATAGGAAACTAGAGACTAACAAAAACTGAAACCATGTTTGCAACAACCTACCATCACAGCTAGCCTCCTAGCCAGCGTCACTGCCATTGCCATCATGAAATTGCGACCAAGGATGGCGACAGAGCACGTTCGCGCATAGCGTGACGACGATGCGCCGCTTTCATTTTCATTACAAAAGCACATTTAAACGATAAGTTATTTTACATGTTAAGCTAGCAGCAACAAGTTGCGTCACATTTTCCTGGTGCTACACAGAATCGCGTGCGTCGCAGGACGAAGTAGCAAAGTCATTTGATAAAAGCAGAATATCAAACGCGCTATGGACCGTATGAAGGACGAGATGTTGTGGTTCTTTCATAGCCAGCATTAAAGTGATGACAATGGACCTTAGTAAACCAAGTTTTATTCTCTGAAGGTAAATTGAGCTGATATCACTATTTTTTTGCTAAAAAATCTGATGTGCATTTGATTTCTACTTTGTTTAGGAGCTCTAATGAGTGAGTGACATAACTTTATTTTAAATCCGGCGATTGGGAGGCCCGGGCCTGGGGCCGCCTAGATGGCCACTGGGAGCTGTTGCTCCCGCACGGCATCCATGGCTCGCTGGACGGCCCAAAGTTGGTCTTGGAGTTCTGAGCTGAGCAGCGTGGCCGACCACCGTGCCCGTAGATTTTCCGGGGAGACTGCCATTTTTTTTTTATATATTGTGCATCCCCACAACATGTGTTGAAGGGTGGCTCTAGCAGACTTGCATAGCTTGCATATATCGCTGACGTATATCTCGGGGTAGAAAGCCTTAACTGCACGGGACTCACATAGGTTTCTGTTTGTAATCGCCTGAGTCCGTTGCTTGGAGGAGCTCTAATGTAATCATTACTTTTCCTCACACTTTTTTTATCTTTCCTTTACCCCACATGCAGGGTAGTCAACCAGGCATGACCATGGTTAACCTTCCTGCCTTTCTGTCTTTGTCTATCTCACTCTTGAAGTGGTACTAAAGCTGCCTGTCTGACCGGGCACTAGTGCAGGCAAGTTAAAGCTAGAGTCAACTGCGAGAAGTAACAGCTGTCTTCCATGAGTTCTCACCATAGTAATGCCCAAGCTCCAAACATCGGACTTGACGTCATAGCCCATGTCTGAGTGCTCTGGATTGATCCGTTCAGGCTGCACAGAGAGAGAGAGAGAGACACTTGTGAAAAATCATGGTCACAGAAGCACGCCACAATGCACTCAAAGACGAGCAGAAAGTATAACATTTTTGCATGGGAAGTTAACAGCGCTGCCTCAAAACTGAAAGTATTAAAGCCTAATCGATCCAGTAGCTTCCAACAGTACCCAAGCCCCAAGATAAGCCAAGCTCAGAATCAAGCAGCTTCAAATGGTGCTAACTTGTCTGTCGATGCATGCGCTAATGAGGTAAGCAATGGCTGTTGAAAATAAAACCCGCGATCATAGCATGGTCGAGCTCAGTTCAAGTTGACAAGGAACCGAGATTTGGCACATGCATTGACTGTACTTTAGTCTAACTGTCATGATTATGGTCGAAATAAGGAATGAACAGGTCGCGTGCCACCGTATGTGCATGCAGCAACACACTGATAAACTTTTCTGACGACTTTTGGAGTAAAGATACTTTTTTTCTGGTGGGTCCATTATGTCAGACTCTTGATTATGCTGACATTTAGGCAGTTCTGGTATTCATGAAGTATAAACTTAATGAAATACCATTTTCACTCTTATTCTATGTGCCCCTGAACCTAAAATTTTCCAAATTTTATAACGGGAAAAACAGCATGTCTCTAATTTTCACCATCAGAATAATATGAGGCCTGCAGAACTTACCTAAAGAGAATGCGATTTTTTTTCACACTTAGAATGTCTGTTCTAGTCAATGTAAGACAGCTCTTTAATGTGGTAGATGGTTCACATCTCATCTTCCACACAATCCCCTGTGCTTGATATTCTGCTTTCTTGAATGACTTCACAACAATCACGAATGGGACGGCGGCCCATACTCGACTAACCATTTTAATAGTTTGCACTGCAGTGCATGCCAGTCTCTATAATACCAAATCGACACGACGCGGCCATGTTACTGTAAGCTTAGCCTGTAGAAAAAAACTTCTTAAATTGAGCTATCATAACGAATACTGCACACAGTCTTTGCTATCTTATGCCAGAACATGCGAAAAAACTTTTCTCCCTATCCCACGATGACCATGGCGATGATGTATGGCCGTAACGGCAAGCTGCTGCCAATGCCTCAGACGCAGTTTTTGTTTTATGCCTGACTGCGATGCGGGGGTAATTTTTAGACACAATCTCTTGAAAATAAGTGTTTGCATTAAAATCAGATAAATGCATAGTTCATTATATTAAAGACAAGCGCTTAGGCAACGCACAAAGATAAGAACGACACACACATTACGCCAACCAGCAACAGTACTAGTTTATCACTCCTTGCCTCATGCAGTCAAACCTCGTTATGACGACATCGCATCTGACACGAAAACGCAGTTGATATATCCAATATTCATTATAAGGAACTGCAGTCAACGACCGATTATTTGGACACCGATAATTCGGACATATTCGATACTTCAGACAGCCCTGCAGCACCGCCACCAGACCTGTAGGCTTAATGCATAAGGACCAGTGAAACTTGAGAAACCTCATAGCATGTTGTGCGATAATTCAAACTCTGACTGCACGACCGTGTGCTAATATGGCCAAGTCAAGCAGAAATAGCGATATTTTCATATTGAGACGCCACTGGCATGGCCACTGGCCATGTTGCCGGTGCTCCGTGAAACCACAACTAGCGAAGCCTCATCGATCTAGTAGTCGCCAATGAGAATTCAGTGCATGTGTTGACTGCACTTTTGTCTACCTGTAGCGAGAGCATGACAATTGTAGAGATACGAGCTGCAATTTTGTAGTGACACCTTCCTCTCAATTTTATGCCACTCTTTATCATCCACTGTCGGCTGATCCTGTTGACAACGCGTGCAGAGCGTTGCTCTGACCATTGACGAAGAGCGAAAAGCGTGAAAAAAAATAACATAAAAGGCATTGCTGGAAAATCACGACCACAGAATCATTACATCCAAATAATTCATTATATCAATGTTTATTATACTGAGGTTCAACTGCATTCATACAATTGCTAGTCAGCCCAATGTGTGTTTCCTCCCTATCCTTAAACTTGGTCTAAGTGTCAGTCATTCAAAGCATGGACTACGCTACACTAACTGGCCCAGGTTTATACCTTACAGAACATAAAAGCAGCATTTCTGTGAGTCAAAGAGACCTTCAACCGCCGCCTTCAAGCTTGCTTGCACCTGGGCAGTCCAGCAACTGCACAACAACAGAGGGAGAGCCACTCACAGCCATATATGGTTTGCAGCCAGCGTTGACTGTCTTGGCCACCGAGTCGACCAGGTAACCGGAGATACCGAAATCGCACATCTTCACTTCTCCGCGTCGGTTCAACAAGATGTTGGATGGCTTCACGTCTCGGTGGATCACGTGCAGCTGGCTCTGGAGGTAGTGCAGGGCGCTCACCACCTGAACGACACATGAGAAAACAACTGAATAGAAAAATAGGAAAGAACGAGAGTGCGTGCTAAGGTCAGTAAATTGTAAATTGTGCTCCAGCAGATGCATGGGTGCTGCCATCGATTAAATTATCTTGCAAAGGACTGGCAATGTGAAATGTTCCTTAACCCCTTACGTGCCATGCTATTATCCCGAATTCTAACCGTGCCACGCTATTATCCCAAATTCTAACCAACAGTTGCCAACATGACTTACTTCCTCCCCCATAATAAACTTGCTCCTGCTTGTGCTTCCCCATGAATAGTGTGCCGCCATCTACCAGAAGCACGACAAAGCACTGAGACGAAACCAGCTCATCCATGGCATTGCTATAAAATGAAAAGTACTGTCGAAGAGCTGGGCTCGTCCTTGGATGTTTTTACTGGAAACGAATTGGACGAACCATGGCACAGAAGGGGTTAATTTGCCCAGCAAAGTGACAATTCGAGATCAGAGATTTACCAAGCCGCGTAAACTGTCTCTACAAATATGGAGGCAATCAACAATACCACAGCTTTTTAACTGCAGCATGACATAACAGAACGTAGTTCGATGATAACTGCAGTTCTCAGAAGACTACCCAGCCCACAAAGACATATACGTCAAAGTGCCCACTTCACCTGCTCCCCATCTGCATCTACCCAGCGATGCACGCTGGGCCTGAACCTAACACAGCTACCAATCTAGGAAAAGGCTCACACAACCACCGTCCGTCAGGCTTTCCTTGCAAACAGCCCTCAACAACGAACCACAAGGTGTCTGCAGACAAATGGCAAGTCTACATCTTGGGTTTCTGTGGTATTGGTCTGCATCAAAACATGACACCAGATTGGGACATGTCAATTACTATGCCACTCACCGAAAAGGCGATTGTCCCCAGGATGCTCTCGGGGATGGTCTTCCCTTTGCTGAACACCTTCTGGTAGAACTTGTCGAGCGACGTGTCCATCACCTCCATGCAGATCCACACATCACCCTGCAGTCACAAGGTAACACGCAAGCATTGTGACATACCGCAAAACCAATTCTTGATTTGGCTTTGCACATTTTAACTGTCTTCCCATCAATGACCTGACCAGGATCTAAATTTTGCAATAATCCACAGCGCCAAGTGAACGATCCCAGAGATAACAGCAGTGTCTCAGCCAATGACCAGGAGCAAAAGAAATGGCAAATGAAATAGATCATCACAGAACATGGCTCGTGGTCAAATAGTGAGGGACATTTTCAACTTGCAACTACAGTTCAAGCTGGCACAAACGCTGTGCAAGTGTAGTGCATCCTGCCTACCTACATTTCAACGAACACTGCAAGAATAACATTTTGTAACCAATGCGACAGACAACATACACACTGTACCAGGCAACAAGGCTTTGGCAACATTGTCACAACGGAGCTCTTTTTTTTTTCCAAGCTTGGATATCAGACAGTGTGCAAAATGGTCTTGCGTGTTCTTTCAAAAAATTGCTGCAACGTGCACAAATAATGTGAAACTACACCATGCACATTGGCTGGCATACCTTCTCCAACCTGATCTGTCAAGCAACAACTGTCCGTGATGATGTATAGTACTACAACCTACAGTGGTGGCTCGATGGCTACGGCATTATGCTTGTAAGCACGAGCTCCCAGATTTGGTTCTCGTCCCTACAGCCATATTCTGATGGGGGCATAATGCAGAAACATTTGTGTACTTAGATTTATTTAGCCCTTTCTGCACTGAACTTTTTTTTTCAGAAAAGTACTAAAATTCCTCAAATTTTTTAATGACTGATTTTTTTACATTTTTTAACAGCTTTGGTTATAGAAATATCAGCAGTTCTTATGTAAATTCCTGTTGTCTGTTACTGTCAATTTTTTCATAATTTTGAGTTGCAGATAGGCATGGCCACAGAAACAGTCTATATGAAGTTTGACATTTCTTGGAACAGAAATTAGGTGTGCTCTGTTGCCTTCCATGTGATGTGTAATATCTGGAGCTGTGAGGAAAGGAGATCGCAGTGGCAAAGTGATTTCATCAAGCCAAGTGCACGCGAGAGAGGCTGCCAGAGGCTCAAACTGTTCCTCCCAATCGTTAGTACTAAGTTGAAACTTCAAACACGATTCACTAGAGCTATCTAGGTCAAATCGTTTACTTGAGGTGAACAAACATACAAAAACACCATGATAGGGGCTTCGAAAAAAAAAAAAACAGCTGGTGTTGCTGCAGCTTCTTAACTCCATGCCACCATTTTTTAAAAACCACAGGATTTCTCAGCCGGAGTGCTGCTTTGGGACATGAAATGCCAACAATCTCCAATTATGCAGTGCATGTCTTCATAGTCAAGTCAGCAAATGGAAATGTCATTCGACTATAAGAGACGTATCTGCTGCCAGGCTTTATCGAAACTGTCTATCTGTGAGGACTCCTTTGTCCCTGCATTGAGAAGCGGCGGCTGAAGAAACGGGAACTGATCACCAGCAAGCATGCCCGACAATATAAGAGCATCCATTTACACTGCCCATTAAATTGAAACTTCATTCCTGAAGGGCAAGTGACCAGCGACCTAGCAGCAAAAGTAGTTCCCCACTTCGGTTTAGAAAGTGCGACATAGTGTGAAACGCGACCAAAGTAGGAACCACGACAGGACAAGCACTTTAACGCACACATTCTGAAATTGTTCGGTCCAATGTGTTTTGTTGTACTCGTGCATTCCTTGCACTTGCTGCAATTTATGGTCACGCAAAATCGATGCTGACCAGCCACTCTGTGTTGAGCCCTTATTGTGGTGAGCCAGTGCCTTCGATGACAGCAATGCATGCGGTAATCAAAAGAAAAGAGAAATGCCCACCTCTCGGAACAGTGCCCCATAGAACTGCACCGTGTTGGGGTAGTCACTGGTGCGCATGGAGACGTCAAGGTCCATCAACAAGCGTTTTTGCTCCTGGTTGCACTCGGTGAAGGTTATCCTCTGCAACGTCACAGAGAAGAAAGGAGGTTAAAACAGCACAAGAGAATGGCACAGTGCACTGCTGCTGGAGGAAGACACAGTGAATACAGAATATCAATCAATCAACGAATCAATCAAGGATAAACTTTAGTACGTCATCAGAAAAATTTGCACGGAGATATTTAGACTGACACCCTAAACAGATAGTGACCAGTTCGATACAGACAATGACTAGCAATACAGTACAAATGTTCATTAGTGATATGATACAATTACAGTCAAACCTCTGTATAAAGAACAAAGACAGAAAAATTATTAGATGTAACGAAGTAAAGCTAAATATTTTGTTGCTGATGTCAGAATGCCACAAATATACGCTTATAAGGAACATTAGACATAATGGAAGTATTTTCACGTGACTTCATTATAATGAAGTTTGACTGCACAATTATTATAGGCAATTACGAAATAGTAAATATGATTTGTTTACTGAATATATCACCAAATGAACGACACAGGACACACTGCATCAACCCACAGAATTTCATATCTCAAGAAATTGTCAGATAAGGTGTCATAGTTCCTTTGTCATGCATCCACAGACCTTTGTTAAGCGCGGACCTTTCTGTAAGTGAAAGTCAGTGCTCTTATCATGCTTCACCTCCACATGTTCTCGCTCCCTTTCTCATCATTGTTAATAAAAGCCGTCTAACCTTGACAGCCATGATGGTGCCGCTGGGTACATGGACCATCTTCTCGACAACGCCATAGGCACCTCTCCCGAGTTCCTCGATGACCTGGAGGTCATCCGTGGAGACTTCGATTTCCTGGCCTTCCACGATGAGCCTCGCGTGGGAGTCCAGGTTGCGCGGAGGGGTGCTGCATGTAAGACATGAAACGTTTAGCGTGTGCCACTCTGACAACCGTGCCAACTAAGCCACAGCTGTGTGGCTTCTTAGCATTAGGAGAGAAACACCACAACAACGAGCTATCCTTGACGCAGAGAATGCTGACACTGTCTACAAAGGTCGCATCAGCTTCCTTTCGAACTGTCCAAAGTTGGTGCCTGCTGAGAAACAACAAAACACACGTCACTGCCACTGCTTTCCGTGCTGCTTACTCCATCCATTTCCAGAGGAATGGCAGCACAGCTCCGGCCAACTGGCTGGGTAGACATTTCCTTTTTAAATGCAAAGCTTGCCTCGCCTCTTTCCCCCTCATTGCAGGTGCCGGCTGCCATCATTCCAAGTAGCAAAAACCCACTGCCCACTACCAAATGCCGTACTACCCACTAAGACATGGCACTAGCCTTGCCTCTACGTAATGCTAGGGCTCCATAAGATAGTGCCACATTGACTCAACCATTGCGAGAGACCAAATGATGGTTACCAGAAGCATCTTCAAGGTGTTACAACTGACCTAAAGAGATTGACAATCGGGAAAACCCCCCTTTCCCTGCCTTTCCGTGCATACAATGGCACTACAGAACCACTTTTCTCCTATAGGTGTATTGTAAGAAGCTCTATGGTGCCCACATTAAATTAATGCAAGCTTATGAATCGCACCTTACGAACAGACAGACATGTTGGATCTACCCGAGGTGTTGAAATGTTCCTGGTCAAACAAAGAAAAAAAAAAGAGTCCAACTCTTACACTCTCTGTTGAAGGTTCTGGTTCGGCTCTGGCATGATGATCTTCCCCACCGTCTTTTTTCCCGCTGAGTAGAAAATCAAAGAAAAACAGCATTTTAATAAAATGAAGCTTTGGCAAGGTGCTTTCAAACAATGCATGTGTCAGACTATGGGTGGAGACAACTGACCAAACTAACAAGATCAGAGAAGATTAAATGCTCACAATACAAAGTTCACCACAGATATAACTAGCAGATGATTATGGCTATTGTAGGTATGAAAGACAACCAAATTACAGTACTCTGTAAGCTGAGAAGCCTCCTTGCAAGGGAAAACTGTAGAAATGTTATCCAAGCTTGAAAAGAGAAATATATGTTGTGATTCTACACAAGTCTAGCCTCAAAGCACATGCTGAGATAAAGCACATGCCTGTACCTAAAGGTGCAAAACAATGTTATCTGCACCTGATAATCACAGCAAAATATACATGACCGCAGTGTCTCATAACAAAGAATTGGAATTTTCACTGCTAGCACATACCCGCTTAGAGCCAGAAAACAATCTTGCCTGAACTTAAGCCGATTACAGAGAGGTTTCTAAAACATCCAGAGGTACACTGGCGGGTAAGAAAAGATACATGTGCACTCGTTAGTAGCACCACAAACAGAATAGCAGATATCACTTAATGATCAAGAAAACATAATAAAACCCCACCAGAGATGTGCCAACAGAAGTCAGGTAATTGAAAAGATGAAGTGCCAATACAGATAGCGCACTTGAGATACGAGTTATACGAGCACCTTTGACCCGGCTTATCAGTACAACAGCCTGCAGCTAAACATTCTTGTCGCACCTTAACAACAGCCTGAAGCCACAGCGGACACTAAAGTGCCTCACAGTGTGGGCTTATAAAACACAAACTGTCTTTACAGGGCTCCAGTGACTGCCAAATATGCATAATTTATTATTACCTTTCAAAGCCCACATGATGTGCAGCCAGACAAATTCACAACTGCATTGTTGATGCTCCTAAATTTTTGGAGGTTGAGATCGAAAGTGTGATGTTTATTAGCCTGAACGTCGTTCACATAATGTATCTATATTTTTGAGCAATTACTTATTACTGTATTTTCATTTTCCTGTATTAGGGTATTAATTGCTCATTCCACACTTTGTCTTTTGAATGTGGCAGCCCACTAGGATTTTCCTAAATTTGATTTATCAAACCATCAACTAACCTCTGGTTGTAGGTGCGCATTCCTGCATAATGTTTTTACATTATGATGAATAAAGTGAAATATCAATTTAACGGACTTTCCTGCCTCCCTATACGTATACCTGGGTGATATCCACATTAGAATTCCCACATTCCAGCAGCAAGGTGGACAGCTAGACTAAAGTCACAAATCTTTCTAGCTCTGAAGGCTAAGATATGGAATTGAAGCACATATAAAGTACCACATCTAGAAATAGTGCCGTAAACTTGTTCATACATTCTAACATGCAAAATATGAAATTGATGTATTGTTCCCTATAACGCATAATTTAAGAAAGAAGTAACGAATGCATGTCACGTATGCACACTTTGAATGCATGAGATAGCTGCCCAATTTCATGCATCCCTAAAAGGCAAACCTCTGTTTTGTTGAGTGTCGTTGATGGGGGCACTTTCCCGCTGAATTGTCTAAAGCACGGCAAATTCAAGCAAGATTTTCATCACCTGTCATCCGACATGTAGGCCTTAAACCTTGGCCATGCACGGCACATTCGAAGACAGTTTCAGTTAGTGCAGAAACCTTATTGCAATCACCATTAAAGGTCTTCAAAGGGCATTATCAACATATTTATTTGATCCTTGGCATTAAACACTATTTGTGTTGTGTTATTAAAAGTTGGCAGCATGCATGTGGCACTCCAGAAAGAAAAGAAACGTGGTGAATATTGTGACGGGGCAACCGTACTTCTCTTTTCATCTATTTGACACCCTATCAAAATATGATATTGGAAAACTACATATAAGAGAGAAGTGCCACTCCAATTATTGCAACGCCTGTAAATGTTAACACATGCCTCGCTTGCTGCAACCTACACATACACGCATGCAGAATAAAATAAAGCCTGTACAGTAAATTAGCTGCTGCACATGTGCACAGTAATAACATGGATACTTCTAAACAAGCAAGTTTTTATACGCAGAGGCTACCAAAGCCACATCAAAAACCACCACAAACAATTTTTATGACATTGTTCACCGATTTCACTCGAAATAACCTCTCGCAAATGTTCCGGCAAGCATGGAAACGTGCAAGTTTCCGTCTCAGTAGAGTGTTCAAATGTAAGTGCACGGCCTGCACCTATGGGGCTTCTCACTCTCTAATTGGATTTAGTAATTGCATTTGGTGCCCCATGGTGGTCTAAATGTACCGTCAGTGTCTACCAGACACAACAAGCAATGACATCAGCACTTTAGGTGGCTACATCGCTCTCCAGCCTTGAAAGATCATGTTACACGGTTGCACCAAGCTCACGTTCGCATATACGAAACCCAACTGCCACTAAGCTCGCGTCCCTTTACACTCACACTGAACAGTATGGCAGATGGTGGGCGCATGCTGTGAAACAAACATTGCAAAAAAAGAAAAGAAGAAAGAAAGAAAGAAAGAGAAAAAAAAAGTGTATTCTGCCGAGGACAAGCTCGTCTCAAATGACAAATGAGTTACACTAACGTCACAAAGCGGCATTCTTTCGACATAACCATTCTACGTTTCGCGGTTCCCGAGGGCCGATTTCAGGGGCCAACTATGACCTCGCACTCAGCGCCTGGACTGCTACTGCGTTCCAGCTTCGCCGGTTCACACGAAAAACAGTGAATTGAACTGGGCATTGTGCGTGTCGACCCTTTGAACTATCACCGCAGTACAAGAGAAAAAGCCACCAGCAGTTGGCCCACGATAAGGTGTTGTCGGTACGAGCCACATATCAATGCGATCGCGGCAACAAGCAAAAGCACACAGACCCTATCTTTTCTCGCTCACCTAATCGCTTCATTTTGCCGAGTGTCCACCACGGAATGCCCCCAAAAATTTTGAAAATGCGTTCTCCGGAGCAGGCCACCGAACTTTTAGGAGGGACACCCGAGGATCACCACCGCAGTCGCAAACGAAGAGGAAACCCAGCGACCGCCAGTGAAGATGAAAAGGAACACGTCGGTCACAACGCCTAACGCTATGAATTCAGGACACGTCGGGAAACGTTTCCGCACTCACGGCTGCCGCCGGCGAGCTCCACGCCACAAGCGGCTGCTACCTCACGTTACACGAGCACACCACACGCACAACACGAGCACGGGCACGATATCGCGGGCTCTTCTTCCCTTCTTCAGCGACAACTCTCCCTTTTTCTTCTCTCCGTCTTGCGTTTTCTTCTTCACTCGCGACGCTGAACGACACCACCACACAACACCCTCTTTCGCGCTCCACAGCGAGCGACGAGCTTTCGGCGGCCACAAAAACAAGCCGGCTTGAATTCACCCAAAACCGAAGGCAGCGATCTCTAATTAGGCTTAAATCCGGTCTCTCTCTCTCTCTCTCTCTCCTGCTCCTGTCTCTTTCCCGCAAGGCTCTCTCGGCGCTGCCGCAGTTGTAGCTGTTGTAGATCGGAGCAGTGAAGAATTTCGGTTTCGGGCGCTTCGGTCAGCTGGCTCGTCCAGCATTCCCGCATGCGACAGTCGACAACCGCGGTGCCCCGAACGACGGCGACATGATGGCCACGTTCTCTCCTTTCCTTTTTTGCTGCGGAGAAAATTGTCGGCGGCGTTCTCCCGCCGCCGCGGCCGCTATGAACACTCCGCTACGCACGCACAAACACGCACCCCACTGCCGCCGAATTCTACGGCCGCCGTCGATGCGTCTAGTATTTCTACTACACTGTCGTCGCAGGACGACGGAACAGCAGCAACGCGTACCGTTGCTCTCGCGCAGTTGGCAGATACGCGTTCGGGATCCACTGCAGCTCGCCACGAGAGTAGAGCCAGCTTCCAGCGGCGCTTGTGCGGTTCAGTCCGTATGATTCACGCAGCGCACGGATGCACGGACAACCAAGTTCCGTCGCGACCGACCGTAGCACCACAACGGCCACAACCACGGTGGCCCCAACTTTGGCCTTTTTCAGAAGAAACATTCTCGTGTTCTACACTTTTTTTAACATTAACATAATAGAAATTATTAAAAGTGTACATACACAGATGTCACGTAAAGTTGCATAACTATTTTATGTATAAAAATATGAACAGTGACGTTCCCGATGCGCTCCATACATGGAGGAATGACTCCATAGTACAAAAACCACCATGACAAAAACCAACCTCGACGCATGACCTCCGAGATCAACATAAGTTTCCTACTTGTAGACAAGAAGGCCTGTAGACGTCACGGCATTACGTCAGGACCGCCATTTTTAACACAACAATCAAGCGTCTCTGTCATGGAGTACACGCATTATACTCAGCTTCTGAAACGGTCGACATGAGCCAAGTATATTAAATAGGTGATGTCCAAAACTCGACGTCTATGACGTGTTACCGGCTCCCCAAATCCCTTTCGGCGCAGAGTCATCAAAAGTATAGCCTTTGAGATTTGCATTTGTTATCTAGAGGGCATCACCACTTGCCACCAAGCTCACTTGGGCGTGGACTTGGTGTCCAAAATCTTGCTTTAAGGGTGTGTTTCTGGTAGTTTTCTGGTAGTTCTGGAAGCAATCGCTTCCGCCGCATGCAGCCAGAAAAACTATAGCCTTCGAGAGTATATAAGTATCCTTACGTGATTTGAATGCGAAAGCATTATGACTTTTCTTAAACGTATTTGTAACCCAAAGGGCGTTACAAATGGGGCGTGGAGCACGAACATCCCATAAAAGACTTGCCTGGCTTGCTCAACGTTGAAAGCTTAAATGTTGTTTAAAATATGGCGTATATGATACACGTCATATACGCCATGTTTTTTCCAGCTCCCAAATAGCCTACGGTGCATGCAATTAGCAAAAGCATGGCATTCGAGATATATTTTGTTATGGACTTGGACACTACCTATTTCACCCAAGGATGCGACGAAGCGCGGAAGTCGGCGACAAAAGTTAGCAGACCATCTGAACTGAGCGCAAACAAAAATGCATAGCTGGCTTGCCTGAACGATTTGACTTACTAAATAGTAATCTTTCTTTTCCCCTCCTCCCGTACTATACCATCTCGGCTCTTCACTAGTCCTTGCTCGCCTACACCATCGCCCTTGCGCAGGCCGCTGTTTAGGTGTTAGCACCCTCAGCTTAGACAGGTACTGTACGGCCTAAGTTATTTTCTCATTTCCTTAAAACTGAATACGTATGCACACCCAAAGGACACAAAATGCGGTACCCAGAGCTCAATTTCTTAGGGTAGTGCCTTAGGAAGGGACTGCGATGACCGAAAGCTTGTACTGTACACTTGCCAGTACAAGCTGTACAGTAGAGTATTTTTTAAAGACTAAATTCATTAAATTCGGAGGTTTTAGGCTGCCAACACCACGATCTGAATATGAGACACGTCAGAGTGGGGCAACAGTGCACGAACGTTTTTGCATTCTGTCCCCACCGGAATGCGACCGATCTTTCTCAGAGTGCAGAACATATCCCCTCACACTGCATGACGGTAACCTACCATAATACCGAGCATACCATTCTGATCATACAGTTTTTGTTTGTTTGTTTGTTTGTTTGTTTGTTTTGTTTTGTTTTGTTTTCTACAGTGGCTTCATTGTGCGTTGGTGCCCCAGTCAACCAGCTCAAGCGTCCAAACAATATACCTCCACTAAGAAAAACAAACAAACACACGTGGTATCGATGGAGTTGTCCCCTTGACTAGCAGCATGCCGTGCTGCGGAGGATGGCCGAACCTCCCTACAATATGTTTTAGGAGCTGCTGGTGCCGTCATGTTGTAAACCTAACTTGCTCTGCAAACATCCCTGATACGGGCTTCAGGATACGTTCTTCCTACCATGCAAAGAGAAAATATTTAACGAGAGCTAGAGATGTTAGCGTAGCGAAAAAAAAAAAAAAAAAAGCCAGGGGCGCGGATCCAGGGTATATAGTATCAGGGTAGCGGTTTTACGGCTCCATTAACAGCTTGGCAGGGCCTGGAAACCCTCACAAGGCAGATGACTAAGATGACAGGCATGATAACGCATAACTTCCAAACTACGAACAATAACTGCACTGCATGACCGCTGCATTATAGCTTCGCAGCTGTGTCTAAACATTATACAATGAATTAACAAAAATAGTAGAAGTACCACGCGAAGTTTTCACATGTCGTAACAAAAACAAGAAAACAATTAAAGCAGATGAAAGCAAGAAAATAACAAGCCTGAAACACTTCAAGTTAAAAACTGTAGAACAGGATAGAACCGTGCGTTAAAACGTGATGTATTTAAACAAAAATACTGTTGCTCTATGTTTACAAAATGCAAGTGTAGGTCCTTCAAGATGATATTTATTACATACTTGTACTGATAAAGTATACATGGTGAGTTGTATTACAATGCCTGAAATTTATATAATCATTTCGAAACTTTGCAACATATCAGCTATAACTGTTTCGATTACATGAGGTAGTGTCTCTAGGCTTTAGGTATGCTGTATCTCTTAAACTACTGAAAAGAATCAGAAGCAAAATAAAATGAACGCAAAATACAAAACGCATGCATGCACATGTGTTCAACTTTGGAAATACCGTAGCTCTTTAATGCAGGTTTAGCTGACAACACGTAATAAATGTTAGCGATATGAGGAACCATTTTGTTTTGTCAAAGCTGAAGTTTTGCTGTGTTTGGTTTAGTCGCGCTTGTTGATACCAACGGCAATAATTTACGTAGGAGATGAAAACGAAGGAGTCGGTCAAAAGCGAGTTAGTGCGCCAACTACAGAATGCGCAATTTTACACACATATTAGTGACGTATGTTGATCCCAGCTCAGGCGAGAAGAAAAGGTGACACCAAGAATGTTGTACGTGTACGTCCACTGACGATATCAACTTCCTTAAACAAATATTTAAGAAAAGAATCGGATCTAGGGGAGCGCTATATATGTTGCAAAGCCTTTCACCCTGCATAATGCGCCGCAGTATTACTGAAATATCCTTACGCATACTGAAGCTACTTTACCACAATGTACTATAGCTATAGGTCATGATTCGTGGGGAATGCAACACTGAAACTTGTGGTCTCGCGTACAGTAAACGAAAACGTTCTTTATAAATAAAAACAATAATATAAAAAGATCACTTGGATCATATACGTATAGCGAAACGCCGGCTACAGTAAAACTTCTGTTGTCCATCCCTAATATAATTCTAATGCTGTACGTGTAGCGTGTATTCCAATCATTGAAGCGCGCGCCATCACTCGAAGCCTGCAGCACGCCGTTGAAATATACGGCAAGAAACCGCGCGTACCGAAAGCAAAAATCCAATAACCCAACAGGTTGATTTCTTTCTGTTTTTGAAAAAAAAAAAAAAAACGAACTTCACTTAATCGACATACGGTTGTTCTCCCTCTCACCTTTGACCAGCCCGCGCATGCGCAGTGAGTACGAGAGACGACGTTCACGTCGAGCCGCCCTCTGCCGCAGCTCTCCTGGCTCACTGCTCCTCCGACACGACTTTGGCTGCTCGGAAATAGATATCCCTCCTAAAGTGCGTCCAGCAGTTATGCATCCGATCCACACGTCACACATCGCACTGCCAGAGCGCCCCCATCTATATATACACAATGCTATTCACACGATGTCCCGCGGGCTCCAGCTGTCCGACTGCTCCACCAGCTCCGCAAAGAGTGACATAAAGCCACGCGCAAATTTGTAAACAGCGGTAGGCGCGTTCCTAGCTGGATTACTCGTAATGCGCCAATTAACATTACCGAGCTCGTCCTCTGCCCCTCCTCTTCCCCCTCGGTCGACGGAGGCAGCGCCCCCTACAACCCGCTTTTAGCGTGCGTTGAGGAAGGAAACGCGGATACACCGGCCGACTGCATGTCTTGCCTCTATGCGTCGTAATAGAAGTGAAACGGAAAAACACGAGGATTGCCGACCGCTTCGCAATCGTCGCGCTCGCCCCAACACTTCTCCCCTGTTGTGGGCATTTGCTTCAAGAGAGAAAAAAGAGAAAGTAGAAGATAAACGGAATATCTATGCGACCATGCAGATCCCCAATCCAGTTTCAAGTGAAATCGTTCCTCCTTAGCTGTTGCATTAATATTTTTTTTCAAGCCCGCAAAGAAAAAAAAAAAAAAAAAAAAAAAAAAAAAAAAAAACTTTAGAAACACCTTGTCCGCATATGACCCGTGAAGTTGATCCAATTCCTTGCAAATGTAAACTCGGTGTGGCCTTTTGTTATCTCAGGTAGACCGGTAAAGCATGCCAATAACGTTTGTACTACTATATAAACGCTTTCGAGCAGTTCACTAAGCAATTTATTACAAAGAGTGTAAAATGTCTGCGCGTCAGACAAAACAGGCCCCCCGTGCGAAGCCACTCTCAGTTCTACCAGAACACCACGCGCATCGAAGCACGGCGCATAACGGCAGTACAACTCTTTAGAGCACTAACGTATAATGTACTGCAAAAATCGAATTAACACAACTAACGCACACACCCGCGCGCAATCGACACACACACGCGCATACACACATAATAAACTCTGTACGCACATCAGCCATGACGCCTCTCCCCCAATTTGCATCAGATGTTACCTGCAGCCTATTTATAACTCTCCCGTGCACAACAGCCGGAAGCATTCGATGCGGTTCGTAAAACACGCGCATAACGCACGGGAGTGCTTGTACGTATAAATAAATTTCTACAAAAGCCGTGATTAATCCGCATGCCCCCAGCTTTGCTACACATCACCAGCCAGCACCTATTATCACCAAATATAAACTAGATGTACGAGCTCGTACCACCTTAATTTTGGTTTACCGAGCATACCGAAAAAACTTGCTTTGGTATAATGCCCGATAATAATTGAGATCGAGAAAACTAATATACAGCAATTATCAGCAAAGCTCATGATTACACGCAAACTTATTACTTTGGGTCACGCATTAACTAACTCATATGCGCCCGATTTCCCACAAATGTAAACTCGGTGCAAGATTCAATTCGGCCAGAGCTCTGGGAAACATTGTGTATAACCCTTCGCTACAGAGCGGCGCGATAAGTGTTACTGCAAAGGGTGTAAATGACTCGTATACCTTAAACTTTTTCAGCACATAATCTTGAATCATTATTCTACCGGCAAGGCTGTAATTAAGCCACGAACTTGAAACTTTGCCTGCAACACACATAACCAAGTTAAAACACCTCTTCGTCCGTGGGACCTCCAAATCACGTCCCAGTGTTCATGCACCACTACTGAGAAAACTAATAGGAGATCGGTAGCATGTCCAATTTTGGATATCCTACCAAGGACGTCCTAAGGATGTGGAATTTTGACCTTTTTTTTTCTGCCCACACGTTAATAGTGGTCCTATCAGAGGCTTGATGTTGCAGCTTCTTCGTGAGATATACATATATGTTGTCTGATATGCTCAACTTATAATCCGAAACTTTCACGTCTGCATTTGGTGGGGTGTGTCGTGCTTTGGGGGGGGGGGGGGGGCATTTTTTGCCGAAATCTATTTTAAGAATTTGGTATCAGTGCAATGTTCCACTTGTGCCTAACGGAGGGCCTAGGAAAAGGAGTAGCACGCTGATGACGGAAATGGTATGACGAATGATGCATTGGACTCTCGAAGAAGCGTTGCAACTATACAGGACAGCGAATATCAACTTTTTTCGAATACGAATCGAGTGTGAATAGTAAGTGTCGAATGTCGAATCGAATATCGAACAGTCACACGCGGATACATATATTTACAGCAGGAATACTTATTTCGGTGTACTCAGGTACCCTGCCTGTACCGTCTAGTGGAGAAAAGACAGCAAACTACAGGGGACAAATGATCAGTTTTAAGCACAAGATCACTAATTGTGATTTAAAAAACTGCACGAAAAGCCTCTTAGCATTTTTAGAGCCTGGTTGCAAACAAACTTTTCAAGAATGAATGGATGCTGTATGACGTAGCTTTCCAAAAACCCTAAATAAATGGTTGCCGAAAAATTCTTGGTCTGCAGTATGAAATAAATAAATAAATAAAAAGCCGGCAGATCCCAAGCCCTGTGGGAATCGATGTTATGCGAAGCAGTGTGCGGGGAGCCTACCAAGTTAATAAAACGACCATGAGAGCACCAAGACGTAGGCGGCTGATTCATGACGTACATGACGCGCATGTCCTGACCTATCATTTATGTCCGAACCCATTTCAGTGGTTTTTGAGTGTTAATATTTTTTTCGCTAAATCATTGTCATTTCTGCTGAGTCATGCTCGTGACTATGACTTCTACCATCATCCTTTAGTGTTTCCTTCACTTAGTACCCACGTCCGAACCCATTTCAGTGATTTTTAGTTTTAATCTTGTTTCGCTGAGTCATTGTCATTTTTGCCGAGTCGTGCTCATGACTACGACTTCTACCATCATCCTTTAGTGTTTCCTACACTTAATGCCCACGTGCGAACACATAACAGTGGTTTGGGTGTTAATCATTTTTCGCAGCGTCATTATAATTTTTTGATGAGTCATGCATGGTCATTGTTTAGTCATTATTGTATGCTACTATCATTATCGTTACTATCATAACCATACTTGCACCCATTACTATCATTAATTCTCGATTCGTTGCCACTTTCGTTGGTTTTTTTGACGCATGAGAGCACCAAGACGTAGGTGGATGTTTCATGACCTACATGACACACATGTCAAGACATTCATGTCATGACCTATCCTTTATGTCGGTCATGCACTCTTGTCAATTTTGATACATACCAAGTTAACGAAGAGACAATGAGAGCACCAAGACGTAGGCGGCTGTTTCACGACCTACATGACACGCATGTCATGACATTATGTTCGTCATAGTCTTGTCATACTATGCTAATTTTAGTACATACCAAGGTAACGAAACGACCATGATAGAACCAAGACGTAGGCGGCTCGATAGATACTCTCAAAGTGGCAAATGTTCGCAAAGAAATGTTTCGCATTTAAAAAAAAAATAAGTGTGGCGCGACTGCCTCGCAAATCTGGAGATCGCGAGAGCCAGCGCGTGGGTGACGTGTGGGCGCGATTCACAGCAGCCGCCGCCGACAGACCTCCCAAACGACGCGCGCGCTACTCTGGCGCCATCTCGTAGCCATCGTCGCCTGTAACACTCGGCGACAAACCAAATTGTCTATATCAGCACCAAAACGCATTAGTAAAAAAAATGTCACAGTTTCGCCCTAAGGGCGAAGCAATGAATGCGATAGCAACACAGCAATGTCATACGAAGTAAGGTGAGCGGCTTTGGTAGCAATATGAATTGTAGTAAACATGAGCTGATTAAGTAAGCAGGTGTGCTGCGGCGCAAGTAGACCGACATGAAGAGAGACTCGATGACCACGAGAAGGCGCATGTGAAACGGTGGTGTTGATGAGAAGCGCTTCCCGTGGGCAGCGCGTGCGAAGGGACACACCTGTAGCGCTGCACTGCCGATCCGGGTAGCATTGCATGTGTATCGTGCGTTGGAAAATGTGGCCCGACTATTATTAACTGAATGAACAAGCGTGGTGTGAGCGCGCACAAACAAACATGAATATAGATCACACTGAATGACTGCAGACAACGACTGTCAAAACTCTGGCAGCAAGCGCATACGCCGCAGCGGGCGAAGGTACGTGCGGTCTATCGCTTCAACGGAAACTGAGCGGCGAATGCACGGCGCATAAAGGTCAGAGCCGTGTGAAGATAAGAGACGGTGCGGGCGAGCGACGAGCGCGGTTGTTGGCAGAGTAGAAGTGCGCCTCCCCCCCCCCCCCCCCCGCTCGCTCCGGCACTGCCTTCCCGCTTCCTTGGTTGCGCGTGGGAAATTGAGTGCGTTCGCTCTCCGTGATAGCGCGCGTCCCCGCACGCTTCCGCTGGGGCATACGGCGCGCGGCGAAGATTTTATTTATACGGAACCTCACGGCGACGGCGACGACGACGGCGACGCCGACGCCGACGGCAGAAATCCCGTTGAAGTGTCCATGTAATTGCTATCGCAATAAAATAAAATCGCCTCAAAGGCAACATCTGGAACTTGACCAGGCACTCATACAACCCTTACAGTGTTGGACGTACACTGTGGAAGGCAATAGAGAGCTTTAGATTAGGGGGACGCAAGCGTTGGGGACCCCTAGCGCTTGAGGCCACGGTACTGCGCATGCGCAGACACCTCAGCGCATGCGCAGTACTGTATCCCCTAGCGCTAGGGGGCCCCAACGCTTGCGCCCCCCTAATCTATAACTCTCTAATAGCTGTACGAGCGACAACGTACGCATACGACGCGCTGGCCTACTCCAGCTCCATTGTTATTAAATGTAGTAAAATGATCCCATATGATTGCGGCGCAATCTAAAACTTGCAGACAACCGATATGTACGCCAGAATACTCGATAGCTCGCCGAAGAAAAAAAAAACAGCTTATGATTTGCATTTGTTATGTAGACAAGCAGCTTGTTCAAGCACAGATAATTCGATATGTGAAGCCCCAGGTACTAATAAGTAGGCAATTCAGATAAAAAGATATCATTAACATTACGCCCGAAATGCAAAGAGCATTTCTTACGCATTGTCTTCAGAAAACAGTTTTATAAAAATTAACTACCATTTGTCATTCCTCGCACCAAGAGGCTACTTTTTTAAATGCCTGGTTCAACAGGTACTAATCAGACGTACTATTAACTTCAGAGTAAAATACGCTATCATCTGCTGCATAAAACTTGACCTTAACAGGAATTAGTTTCACAGTGACATTAATGAACAAAATTAATTCCAGATGGCCCAGAACTGAGCCTCGGGGAACTCCATAATGAACCTCCACAATTTTCAACAATCGTGATAGGAAACAGATTGTTCAATTTTAGTTAACTATGCAGAAAGCGACTATATCAACAGTCAGTTTCTAAGTACTTTGTCTAATTTAACGAGTAGTAAGATCAGTGGCAGCTGCGGAGGGCAGTGGGGACACCGCTAGGTGCATTTGTTGTAATGCAACAGATTAGCTGTCAGGGACCCCTAAATTTCTCCGTTGTACAGGCAAATTTGTTGAAACTGACTTTAACCATGTTTCTGTTAAACCAGCTATGATCAGGACTCTGTGACAGTAGAAGTCCCTGTAAATCAACCACGCTTATTTACAACGCTTCAACAATTAACGTACAGGATCTTCACCGACGTCTGAGGTGACGGATTTCGTGTAAAACACAGCTTGCGAGCGAATTTTACTTTCGAATCATCGCTTTGAGCGCATAATGGCGTGTAGCACCATCTTTTAGCTCGGATTTGAGCTTAATAACGTGTGATATTCCTGGCATAAAAGTTTGCTGTGCGCCTGAATTTTATGTCAAAGAATAAATTACGGCCGAATTCGATCATCTCACGACGACTAGCTGTCGAAGGTGATGTGGTTAGCAATTGAACAATGTATAGCGAGACGCCGTATTTGTGATGTCGCGTTTACTTAAGATATCTAGTGGTCGTTCTGAAATTTACATTGCTTCGGCTATATTCGCCATACTCCGGTAACGTCCCACTTTGTTATATGGTTCTCGCTTGCCAAGATCGCTCGGGAACATGGTGGCATGGACAACCCGATGACGAAGCTGGAATAACGACGATGACACGATCACAACGCTATCATGACAACGATACGACAATGGATGCATAATAGCGACTGTCTGACGATGACACAATGACAGCGATGGCAAGCCAACGGTGGCATAATTACGGTTCAATGTCGACAGCATAATTACGATAGAATAATGAAGAAGGTATGACGTCGAAGGTTCGACGAAGGCGGTATGACGACACTGTGATGAGGTTACTGAAGTGATGACGTCGATGGCAAAACGACAGAATGACGACGAAGACGACGACGACAATGCTACGGCGAGGATGGTGCGACGGCGACGGCGTGACGAGAGTCGGTTGTCTAAAATGAAATGACGATGATGGAATGATTGCAACGGCATCACGACGACGACAGTATGACAAAGAATGGATGACGACTGTATGGCGACAATGACATATGATAACTGTATGAGGACAATGGTATTACGACGAGCGCATGACGACAATGGCGTGACGATTGCATCACGAAGTCGATATAACGACATCGGCGTGATGTGACGATGACATGAAGGCAGTCAAATGATGAAGTTATAATGAAGACGCTGGAACGACCGCAACGGCGTGACGGCAATGATATGCCGACGACTGTGCGACAACGATGGCGTGACAACGGTGCAAACACCAGGATTGAATGAGGAAAGCATGGTTACGATAGACCTGACGACGAAATCACTTGACTTCAGCCAACCAAGAGAACAGGCTGGCTTCAGGAAGAGATACGATGGATCATATCCATGTCATCAATCAGGTAATCGAGAAATCTGCGGAGTACAATGAACCTCTCTATATGGAATTTCATAGATTATGAAAAGGCACTTGATTCAGTAGAGTTATATATAGCAGTCATAGAGGCATTGCGTAATCAAGGGGTACAGGAGGCATACCTGGATATCTTGGCAAATATCTACAAGGATTCCACAGCTACCTTGGTTCTCCACAAGAAAAGTAGAAAGTTGCCTATCAAGAAAGGGGTCAGGCAAGGAGACGATAATCTCTCCGATGCTATTCACTGCATGCTTAGAGGAAGTATTCAAGCTCATAGACTGGGAAGGCTTAGGAGTGAGGATCAACGGCGAATATATCTCAGCAAACTTCGGTTTGAAGATGACATTGTCCTATTCAGCGCAACAGTGGGGACGAACTACAGCAAATGATGGAGGACCTTAACCGAGAAAGTGCATGAGTGGGGTTGAAGATTAATGTGCAGAAGACAAAGATAATGTTCATTAGCCTTGCAAGCGAACAAGAATTCAGGATCGCCAGTCAGCCTCTAGAGTCTGTAAAGGAGTACGTTTATCTAGGTCAATTACTCACAGGGGACCCTGATCACGAGAAGAAAACTTACACAAGAATAAAATTGGGTTGGAGTGCATACGGCAGACATTGCCAAATCCTGACTCGCTTACCACTGTCGTTGAAAAGAAAAGTCGACAATCATTGCATTCTACCGCTACTAATATATGGGGCAGAAACTTGGAGGTTAACAAAGAAGCTCGAGAACAGGTTAAGAACCGCACAAAGACCGATGGAACAAAAAAAAAATGTTAGGCCAAACGTTAACAGACAGGAAGAGAGCGGTGTGGATCAGAGAGCAAACGGGCATAGCCGATATTCCAGTTGACATTAAAATGAAACTATGAAGCTGGGCCAGCCATTTAATGCGTAGGATGGATAACCAGTGGACCATTAGAGTTACAGAATGGATACCAAGAGAAGGGAAGCGCAGTCGAGGACGGCAGAAAACTAGGTGGGGCGATGAAGTTAGGAAATTTTCAGGCGCAAGTTGAAATCAGCTAGCGCATGACAGGGGTAATTGGAGACCGCAGGGAGAGGCCTTCGTCCTGCAGTGGACATAAATATAGGCTGATGATGATGATGATGATGATGATGACGACGACGAAATATTGACGTCGATGGAAAGACGAGAGCGGTATGACAACGACAGCATAATGACCATGGGAAGACGTTACTGAAGTGGTGACGATGGTAAAGCGAAATTAAAATGGAAAATGAGACATCCACCCAATCGTAGCAATTGCTACAAAGAAAAACCATACGGGTTCCTCGAAAGAAAAGCCTCGTAATTGAAGAAACATTCGTCCTGGTCCAGGATTCGAACCCAGGACCACCGCCTTTCCGCGGCAGCCGCTCTACCATCTGAGTTATCCAGGTGGCTATAGCAGATGGCAGGGCGAAGTCTAATTTGTCAAACTAGGTGGAGAGAGGTAATTAAAATGGAAAATGAGACATCCACCCAACCGTAGCAATTGCTACAAAGGAGACACATACGGGTTCCTCGAAAGAAAATCATCGCAGTAGCTTTTCCTTCCTCGCAGAAGTCTTTCCTATTTTTTTTTTCGAGGAACCCGTTGTGATAATATATTGCACGCGGGAGTGGCAAACAAACATATGAAAACAGTGTGCCGTGCGGTGGCGAAGAGGGCACCGACTCTTTACCCATAAGTGGGTATGTACATTAAGGTCGTCATTATCATCATCGACACCCATTGGTGAGCGTCGACAGTGGCGCCTCGAAAAGCGTGGCTCGAGAGAGCGTGGCCCGTGGCGTGAGCAGTGCGCGAGGTTCGGCGTTCGATGGCGGAGCTTCCTCGCTGGGCGCCCGGCCCATAGGAGCTATCGCCACCCGCGTCACTACGTCTGCACCACAATCAAAGCTGTCACCAGCTGAGGGGCTACCTCGTCCAGTTCTTCCGCTGGGCAACTGGTCCAGAAGGGCTGGTGGTCCTGAGCCTGGCTGATCGAGCGGTCGGGTGAGCGGCCACAGGGCTACCTCGCCAGCTGTGGACGTGATCCGGTGGGCTGCTGCAGTGTGCTCTGGGGCGCAAACCCCGCCATCGGGTAACCGGGCACGCGGAGGCTCCGGTACATCGACTGTGGCGCAGGGCCACCTGAGTTCCACGAGGCGATCCAACCCTGTTGTCCGACACTGCTGTCCGACACCGGCTCCTCGACGTCTCCGACATGGCGACACCTGGTTCTACGTGAACTGTAGGCAGACTGCATTTAACTAGCCTATATATATCTGCATGTCTTCTAGAGCGTATTTTGGGGAACTGTTACGTGTGTGCCGTTTCAATGTATTACGTGTCCAATACAAGTCTGATGTGTGTTTGTGCTTCTGCGTGCTGCTTCTATCTCTTTCTGGAGTGATCCTGCACCCAATAACATCACAAACTGGCGAGCCTGCCAGGATTCACTCGTAAAATCAGTGAAAGAGGGCAGTTTCGCTTGAGCGCAGACACACATTAGTAGACGGCACCATGGATTTAGAGAAACTCGCCGCTATAAGACTCCAACTAGGATTGTCAGGCGCAGAACTTCACATATGGATTGAGGCCGAACAGGCAAAACAAAGGGACGAAAGAGCTGCGGAGCGAGAGGCAATCAAGGAAGCTGCTGAATTAGCGCGCTTAGCTGACGAGAGGCAGCTTGAGATCCTCCAGCTAAAGCTACAGCTTCAGGAAGGAGCTCGGAATGTGCCTGCAGTGGCTTCTGAAATTTTGCCTGCGCCCAGCACTTCCTCGTTATCCCTCAATCCACAGAAGCTAATTCCTTTGTTTGACGAGAAACGCGATAACTTGCACGCGTATTTACAGCGATTTGAGCGCGTAGCAACAGGGCAGGACTGGCCACAAGAAAAATGGGCTCTTGCTGTGAGCATGTGTCTAACTGGCGAAGCTTTAACTGTGATCGGCCGGATGACTGCCGCCGATTCGTTAGACTACCAGAAGGTAAAAAAAGCATTACTACAAAGGTTTCAATTCACGGCTCGAGGCTACCAAGAGAAGTTTCGAAAAGCACAAGCAGTAGATGGCGAAACTGGAAGACAGTTAGCAGCAAGAATTTCAGCCTATTTTGATCATTGGATTGAGATGGCTAGCGTGCCGAAAACGTATGAAGGTCTACGAGATCACATGATCTCTGAACAGTTTCTGCACTGCTGTCAAACAAAGCTTGTCATTTTCTTGAGAGAGCGAGAGTGCAAATCCCTTGACGAACTTGCTAGCTTCACAGATCGCTTTCTCGAAGCGCAGAACTTGACAAACTTAGGAAAAGGTTTCGATGACACAAAGGATTCCGGTGGGAAAAACATTGAAGCTCCCAGGAAACCGCAACTCAAGTGCATACTCTGCCAAAGGTTTGGACATTTGGCACCTGACTGCCGTAACCTACCTAAGCATACGCAAAAGTGTAAGTTGTGTGATGGAACGAGACATACAGCTGACAATTGCCGAAATCAGTACGGGGAAAACAAACCGAGTTCTTCCTGTGCACTTACCGAATCCCAACCAGTTCGGACTCGTCCAGTGAAAGCATCAAAGCGTCCAGGAAAGAAGACTCGCCGATCAAGTGACAGCGACGACGAGAACCCAGGGAATGCTGTACCTTTCCTCGTCGACGGGATGCCAGTGGTTGAAGGCCGACTGCTAGGAAGAAATGTTCGAGTATTACGAGATAGCGGTTGTAATACCGCAATTGTCAGACGAGAACTCGTTCTAGAGGTCTATATGACGGGAAAAACGAGCAACGTTGTTCTTTTGGACGGCTCAACAAACAACCTGCCTGAAGCTGTCATACAAGTGAACACGCCGTACTTTACAGGCAAGTTAACAGTAGCATGTATGAATGAGCCCCTCTACGACCTTGTTCTGGGAAATCTTCCAGGCGTCAGAGGACCATACGATCCGGATTCTGACTGGAAGCACCCCGTTGTTCCCAACGACGAGTCGGCATCGATAGAAATGAAGCTGACTAAGGCGCCCACGAAGAC
This sequence comes from Dermacentor silvarum, assembly GCF_013339745.2. NCBI lineage: Eukaryota > Metazoa > Arthropoda > Arachnida > Ixodida > Ixodidae > Dermacentor > Dermacentor silvarum. The sequence goes on from NC_051158.1 coordinate 81,970,036, forward strand.
TCAGCATGTGTCTAGCGTGGCTAAAGCCAAAACTGAAGAGCCAGAACAAGGCAAGACTCGTCCTTTGTGCGTTCCGACGATTGTCTTTCGTGACGTAACTAAAGGGCAACTCATTGAAGAACAGCGGAAAGACCTGACGCTGAAACATATTTTTGCCAAAGTGAGCAAGTTGTTTAACTCCGGAAAGGGTCACAGCTACGAATTCATCGAAGAAGAAGGTTTGCTGTATCGCCTTTACCGCCTAGCTACTGGCAGAACATTTAAGCAAGTGGTCATCCCGAAAGCATTTCGACATGGCATATTAGAAGTGGCACATGAAAGCATCATGGCAGGACATCAAGGTATAAGGAGAACAACCGATCGTGTCCTACAAGAATTTTATTGGCCAGATGTACACGGAGACGTAAAACGCTTCGTGAAGTCGTGCGACAAGTGCAAAAGGACAACCCCTAAAGGGAAAATAGGAGTCGCCCCACTGGGTAACATGCCTGTGATCCGTACACCTTTTGAAAGGGTGGCTGTCGATTTAATCGGGCCCTTTTCACCAAAGTCGGACCGTGGGAACCGATATGTTCTTACGTTGATCGACTTTGCCACTCGTTATCCCGATGCTGTGGCACTCCCCGCAATCGACGCAGTTCATGTTGCCGAAGCACTGATCGAGATTTTTTCTCGCGTCGGTTTGCCAAAAGAAATAGTCACTGACCAAGGAGCAAGTTTTACCTCAAAATTGATGAAAGAGGTTAGTCGACTGCTCTCAGTGAAGCTACTCAAGACGACACCCTACCATGCGATGGCAAATGCTCTCGTCTAGAAGTTTAACGGCACCCTGAAGATGATGTTGAAGAGAATGTGCCAAGAGAGACCGCGATCTTGGGACAGATACCTTGCCCCTTTGCTTTTTGCATATGGAGAAGTCCCACAGGCAAGCCTCGGGTTCTCTCCCTTTCAGCTTATTTACGGCCGGCACGTCCGAGGACCATTGACTGTATTGAGGGAACTATGGACGAACGAGGAACTAGATGCAGAAACGCGAATGACATACAATTATGTCTTTGATTTGCGCAATCGCCTGGAGGAGACATGCAAGATCGCACATGCACAGCTGGAGAAAGCGCATGGCAAACAAAAAACCAACTATGACAGGAAACGTTGCCCTAGGAAATTACGTCCAGGCGACAAAGTACTCATTTTGTTGCCAACTGACGCAAACAAACTTCTAATGCAATGGAAAGGGCCATTCCAAGTCATTGAACGAAAAAATGACGTTGATTACGTTATTGAAGTCTCTGGAAAGAACAATATCTTTCATATAAATATGCTAAAAAGTACGAAGAACGTGAACCTACACAAACGATTGTTCGCCTGCCTGAGGAGAGCCACAAGTCAAATTGTAAGGCTTCCCGTGGTTTCCAACCTCAGCGTAGTCCTCCAAGGAAACCAGGAAGGATCGTGGGAGCCAGCGACATGGTCGGGTGTAGGCCCGACTATTAACATACCTGGTGAGAGCCACGTGTCGGAGCGTAAGGCTTCGCGTGACCCCAAGCCCCGCGTCTACCTTCTTTAACTGACACCGAAGCAACATCGTTCCAGAGCCTGACCATTTCTCGTCGAGCTGCTGCAACGACGGAGCCGGCGTCCCATTGATAGTGAGCTGTGCAAACCAATCGTACTCCCCTGTGAGACGCTTTGGTAACAGAACTGCACTTTGTGTTTTAATTTGTACTTTAACTGTGCGCAGTGACCTATGAACAACTTGTGCCTTGTGCTCATATGAGTAATCGGGCAAACGTACAGGACATTATCCCTTTTTTTTGTTTTCATCCCGCGTCCTTGTGTTAGAATAGTTGTGAACAACTTTCTCGGAAAGGGGGGTATTGTGATAATATATTGCACGCGGGAGTGGCAAACAAACATATGAAAACAGTGTGCCGTGCGGTGGCGAAGAGGACACCGACTCTGTACCCATAAGTGGGTATGTACATTAAGGTCGTCATTATCATCATCGACACCCATTGGTGAGCGTCGACAGTGGCGCCTCGAAAAGCGTGGCTCGAGAGAGCGTGGCCCGTGGCGTGAGCAGTGCGCGAGGTTCGGCGTTCGATGGCGGAGCTTCCTCGCTGGGCGCCCGGCCCATAGGAGCTATCGCTACCCGCGTCACTACGTCTGCACCACAATCAAAGCTGTCACCAGCTGAGGGGCTACCTCGTCCAGTTCTTCCGCTGGGCAACTGGTCCAGGAGGGCTGGCGGTCCTGAGCCTGGCTGATCGAGCGGTCGGGTGAGCGGCCACAGGGCTACCTCGCCAGCTGTGGACGTGATCCGGTGGGCTGCTGCAGTGTGCTCCGGGGCGCAGACCCCGCCATCGGGTAACCGGGCACGCGGAGGCTCCGATACATCGACTGTGGCGCAGGGCCACCTGAGTTCCACGAGGCGATCCAACCCTGTTGTCCGACACTGCTGTCCGACACCGGCTCCTCGACGTCTCCGACATGGCGACACCTGGTTCTACGTGAACTGTAGGCAGCTGCATTTAACTAGCCTATATATATCTGCATGTCTTCTAGAGCGTATTTTCGGGAACTGTTACGTGTGTGCCGTTTCAATGTATTACGTGTCCAATACAAGTCTGATGTGTGTTTGTGCTTCTGCGTGCTGCTTCTATCTCTTTCTGGAGTGATCCTGCACCCAATAACATCACACCCGTATGGGTCTCCTTTGTATACCAAGTGCTACGATTGGGTGGATGTCTCAATTTCCATTTTAATTACCTCTCTCCATCCAGCGGGTTTCCGCTGAACTATTACGTAAAGCGAAATCATGACGGTGACGGCATGGTGACAATGGTGTGACCACGACTGTGTGCTGATACTAATTAATACGTTGTCATGGCCATCGTCGTCATTGTGCTATCACAACATCGTCGCCACATAGTCATCATACCATTTCCGTCATGCCGTCGCTGTCGTTCCAAAGTCTTCGTTATAACTGCGTTATTCGACACTCTTCATGCCATAGTCGTCACGCCATTCCATTCATCGCCATTCCATCATCGTTTCGCAATAATTAGCAGTGCCCAGCTAGCATCGCGTGGGAACTGTCCTCCGACTATCTTCCAAGCGTGGTTCTCGCATTCCGCTCTGGCACGTGACAAACAGCGTGTTAATTGTCTACTGCAGTCATAGCAACGTACCATAGTGTGGGTGCGAACGTCTGTTTGATGAGTAAGCGCGCATGGTGTATCTGCATGAGTGCTCTTTCGTAGCGTTTGTGCTTGCCGTTCGTATGCTTGCCGCAATGAAAACGGAGAAGCCACAGGCAATCATTGTAAAAATTTCACTATTCCTTGCTTATCGAGTTCGTGCTCAGTTAGCACGCGGTTCAGCATGCGGGTCCTCTGCACGACACCTACCTGCCGTGTGAAAAAGCGTACACAAGAATCCGGTAAAGGTATCATGACATCATATGTATTTGGCGCTCAGAATAGTTCGGAGTGTAGTGACGTGTAGATAAGAATAATACACTGCTATACCAAACGCAATCTTATAAAATGAGCCGTTAGTACATTCAAGAGACCAGTCACTTCTCAGTGACGTGAATTGTATGACAGTCATTGATTCATAAAACAAGAAAAAAGTATGTCAGGAGTATGAAGATAAGGTGGCATTGTTTAACGTGCAGCCCACAAACAGGTTAAGGTCGTGGCAACGGTGCATTTCAGAGGGCGGAGCAATACTCGGTCTTGAAAAGGACCTGATCCTGTTTGCAGTGAAACAGCGACGCGAATTGAGGCACATTCATGACTGCAATGTTGCACTTCAAGTTGGGCCATCTCGTATCGTCGAAGGGATCTTCGGCACGTACGCAAAGGTGGTAGCAGTAACGCGCGAAGAAGGTCTGCAACATGACCGATTCCACAACCTCCTGCGGCGCCCTGGCCCGCTCGAGCTCACTGGCTGTTAGCGCGAGCCGGAAGCCGGTCGCCCACGAGATCACGTCGTCTAGCAGCATCTCCCTTTCGTGCGATGTCCCGCTCTCCAGCTCAGACACATGCAGGGATGCAATCTCCGCGGCAAAGCAGGGCCTGGCTGGGCGCACACCATCGATGGTCGAAGCGGTCGTCGTTAATAGATTACCAGCGTCCGAGAACAACCCACCAAGTGCCTTGAAGACTTCCAGGGCCACGGAAACACCGAAAGTGGCGTAATTCAGAAATCTGAAGGCGCCCTGGCAATAGGAAGGAGGCGTGAGATCTTCCACCGGGACGCGCAATTTTGCCAACTGGCCACGTCTGATGGTGTCTTCATTCGTGCTATTCACGTTTTCGCCTCGTCGCAACGCCCTCCGGAATATGGCAATCTCGATGATGTTCTTGTAGAGGCTTCGAACATCCATGCTTCCCAGGGCGTCCATCGATCTCAGTTCTAAGGAGTTCTTGTCACCTGACAGCGACGTCAAAAGCTTACCGATTTTGTCCACGCTAACCGACGTCGAGTGCTTGTAATCGTCGCGATGCGTTGACATGTTTCTCAGCGTCGCGAGCATGGCCTCGGTGATGAACAGTGCGTCCCCGGTGTGGTTGACCGCGAGGGACATGCGCGTCGCCAGGAATCCCCACACGTCCGGAAAGTGAACCGAAGTAGCTTGTAGCAGATGGTCTTGTCCTTTCTATTTGCGTACGTCAGCAGCAGGTCCTCTGGCAGAAGCATGTGGGCAAGCAGGTAGACGGCGGATTCAGCTGCATTCATGTCCACAAACAGTGCACGCAGGGCTCTTCGGACGGCTCCCTAAATCGCTGACTTGAACTCTGTACTTCGGAAATGGAAGAAAGGTTTTGATGATGTCGCCACCTGCCGAAGAAACAGCAGAATCTCGCCTGCTTTCTTGGGGACTTAGAGTCGTTTCCACGCCACGACTGCCGTGGTATTCTTGGCCGTTCCTCGATGATACAATGACGTGCCTTCCGGTGCCAGAAGTTCCCTGTTTGTCTTTTCCTGGAAGCAGAAGTAATTTTCTCGTGAACACCGCTGGAAAACTTTGAAGCTATGCGAGGGTTCTCTTTCATGCTGGCTTTTCGAAGCCCGATCCACCCTAAGGTCGTGATCTATTTCTAGGAGTCTCTGCACGGTATGTGCGGCGACGTCATATGCGAACTGCAGGATCTCCACGGTGTCGGCTAACGCCAGGCGTAGATCGATCTCGTCGAGATGCGTTCGACTAGCGGAGAGCGGAGGGCCGCCAGATTCAGAGTCTCTTTCGGTCCAGGGGCGAAGAACAAGAAGGCCGAGAGGCCGTACTTGAGGGACACTACGGATAAGAGTTCTAGGATCCTTTCGGGGCTGTTCATTTGTCGAAGAACATTGACGCTCACCTCTGGGACGAGAGCGAAAAGCACGTCCGCGTTTTCTTTGACGTAGACTGTGGGCGCGGCGACCAGGCGTCGACAAGACCTGAAGAGTCGGGCCACCTTGTTCTCCACGCCCTGCCTGTCCGTTTCCCAGGGGACACCCGTAAGCTTCCACTGAATCTCCTCCCAAACAACCGCCGAGCCTTCGCCGTGCACGGGGCCTTCGAAATCCCTGCAAAGCAATGATATATGGAGCACGCGAACGCTTCAGGGAAATTTTCATCGACGGCTATAGATGATTGCGAAATCTCGTGCGTTCAAATCTCGAACTGCCTTACAGAAATCGGCAGCCTGGGACTAAAGAAAAGGCTTAGATTTCTTTGTTCTTTCCTGAGCGGCTAGATTCATCTACGAGATTTGGCGTCCCGAAAGAACAGATGGGCTGCGAGAGCCAGATGCCGTGTCCGCGGAAGTTGCGGAAGAAATAAATTGCCTAGATTAAGATTATTAAACGGTAAAGCGAATTAAGAGGCACGCCATAATTTAGGGGCCCCGGATTACGTGTCGCCACTCAGGGTTCTTAACAGTGCTCCGAAAGCACGGTTCACTAGTGCTGACGTGCCCCATTCACTTCCCACTCCACTCTTCCAACGAAATGCGGCCGCCGCTGCGGGCCCTCCAGCCCGCGAACTCGTGTCAACAGTACACATACAGTCATAACCACTGAACCATCTCTGCGATTGTTTCGGAATAATCCTGATCATGCACCGGACTATCCTCAATTAGCACAGGAACATCAGCGCATAGAAAATAGGGATGTGGCAGAAGCGGCAGTGAATTGAACCCGCGACTTCGTGCTCACAGAGACGCCACCGCTGCAGCGTGTTTTTCCGAGCTTATGATGCATAATTATAAGCACGTATACGTCAGCATGAACGGTGACCAGTGAGATTTGCTATGACCGGATCGCTGGCGTGATAATCGTGCGATTGACTGATGCATTAATTCAATCCCTTCATATTTGACGCCAATACTAACTGGCCTTATTCAAAAATGCACCTTTAACTTGAATGCCATGCTTGGCTTGATCTAAATGACGCCTGACGTCAACGTGCCCAAGACGCTCATTGCGTTTCCTTCGGCGCGTTCACGACCGGCATCACTTAAATCAAGCCTAGCATGGGCTTCAAGTTAAGATGCATTTTTGAATAAGGCGGTTAGTCTTACCTATACATCGGCTGCCATTGCATATGGACTTTTCGAGGCAAAATATCTGCCTATGTATTTTTTTATGTGGCCCCAGTTGAAGTATGACTTCATCGGCAGGTGCTTAAACATGGTGTAACGTATTCAGCAATATAGCTTCTGAGTCAGTGCGGCTAGTCCTATACATGCACCATCATCGTCACCATCAAACTATTCAAGTCAGGCTGGAGAAAAGGAGGCAATGGCTGTACATAACTACTCCAGTCCTGCGGCAGCCGAATGCATACTATGCCAGTAGAATTACGTACCTTATTCTACCTAGTAGTCTACCGCCATTGACTGCTCTTCTGCCCTGCCCCCCCCCCCCCCGCCAAGTACACACAGACACAAGATGACTTTTGCGCTTGGGCGTGTAACACTTCTTTCATAATTAACTGCATTTTCGAGAGTCATCATGAAAGCAAAGGAGCTGAGGTTACTCCGATTGAGCACATGCCCATTAAACGTACTACATGGAGGAGCACCGGAATTCTCGAAAACAAATGAAGTCAAACGTCTCGATTTGAACTGTGCAAACCATAATTACGCATGCAAAATGTGATACTCCCGCGCGAAGGTTACGCTAGCACTCCGTTGTTTCGTGACTCCAGCACTCGGGATTGTCGTGATTTTAGCGGCTATAGTGCGTATTCGTTCGATCAACCATCAACTCGCCTGCCTTGTTCCGTGACGTGACTGCCCGCGCTGCAGACGAACGCGTAGAAGTCGTCGCAAGGGTCGACGGTGAAGTTGAGGCTGGCGCGAACCTCCTCGGCCGCCTTCGAACAAAGGAACAGAGGCGGCCGCCGGAACAGCTGGTTAGGGTAGAAGATATCCTGGCGGAGGTACGCGAAGACCAGCACGGCCGCGGCCACCGCGGCCAACGCGGCTGTCAGCGTGCACCGGCACATCCAGACACGGTGCCTCTGTAGCCAACGGCGCATTAGCACCACCGAGGGCGACTCCCAGCCATCAGTGGCAGACTTGCCAGGGGCACCATGGCCGTGGCTGGTGTCCGGTGCTGAAGTCTTGGCGGCTTTCGAAGGCTTCACTGGTACCGACCGAAGGGGCAATTTCGATGGCGATTGCGGATGGCAATTTAGACGAAGAGCTTGGCGGCGATTTGGACGGCGACTGTGCAGGGAAATTGGACGGTTCCGACGACCCGGGCTTCGAATGGGCGCGTGATTCGGTCGACGAGCTTGGCGGAGGATCTGGACGGTGACAGCGGCGGGGAAGTGGATGACGGGGACGGCACCGATTGGGAACATGACTTCGCAGCTTGTTCCGGCGGCGAGTGCTGCGGCGCCTCTGGAGTCGGACGCTTGGCTTCAGAGCTACCGGCGACGCCGGGAACTTCCGCTGGCACAAGACTGTCGGTCATTGGGGGCAATGTCCATTCAGAATACTAAAAATATATATATATATCGGCGAAAGCGCAGGTGCAAATGGCCTTCCCTCAGCGAAAACGCTGCTTCTTCTTCTTCGTCTTCATCTTCTGGTGACGACGATAAATGACGGGTCATTTGGCCACTCCGGTTATTCGATGTTTCTTCTAGAATTTATGCATCTGCGTATGTTCACGTACGTTTTAATGCGTTGGCATTCTTTGCGTATTTCACGCTCTTTTGAGGAAGGGGGGCTATCTGTTTGTATATTTGTATCTAACCGTTTTCCCGCCTACTTTGGGCACTGGGTAGTCAGTGGTCGAGTGGGTAGCACATCGGGCTGTTGTGCTGAGGTAAAAGGGTTCGAAATCCACTTGGGTCACTCAGTATTTGGCAATATACGCGCCGCTCTTCAACGAACTTTTTTTCACACCGGCATGGGTCACTGTAGATGCGGAACTGGGTAGGGCACCGCTGTTCGAGGAAACATTTTGACGCCGACTTGGAGTGCTGGGCATGTGCCAAACGGTCCGTGCCAAACGGTCCTCAAATTAACCTCTTTGATGCCAACTTGGGTAACTGTGGGCCACTGAGAATGTGCCTCTCTACAATGAAGAAAAATGTCCCTTAAATTTCTCCGATGTGGAAACAAGCCCACGTCACAAGGACTCTTCAGGGACAGCAACCCGACGCATTAGCAGGCTGCGCCATAAATGCCCTGGGTATATGTGCCGCTTTTCAATGAACGCCTTTCACGCCAACGCTTTAGCTGAGCTGCACCATTAATGCAGAGGCGTATGTGCCCCTCCTCAGTGAATCTCTCGCCAGCTTGGGTCACTGAGTGTGTGGCCGAGCGAGGGAACAATTCTCAGCGTTTCCAGGCACCGGCGCGCGACGCTTCTCGTATCGGAAGGTCACGCGAGCACTTCTCGGCCGTGCCACGCAGATATATATGTGTCGGGGAGCCGTAGTTCGTGGGCAGACAGGAAGACTTTGGTTAAGCGATACATCGAGCAAGCGCGTGCTGAGTGAGGGAAAGGTGTACCCTCAGCGAAAACAACTCTAAGAAATGGACAGAAAGTTGATAGAACGGATATTTGTGGAATACTAAAGCGAATTATTCGGGATGTTGCTTTTGCAAAGTGCATACGCGGCGGATTTCTTATCCCTTTTGCTAAGGTGCGAGGATAACATTCAAGATAGTATCGAAGTGCCGATTTCTGAAGGGGAACTCGAAAGAGCTATTGGCGAACTATAAGCATAGGGAATGCCCCCGGACCTGACGGTATTAGTGTCGAGTTTTATAAGATGTTCAAGAAAGAGACTTGGAATGCTTTGTGCCTCGTCCTTGCGAAGCGTGAGAGAAAAAGGTTTCGCCACTATTGTTTACACAGGTGCACATGGTATTGATTCCAAAGTAAGATGGATCCCGCCCAAACTCATTGCGATGCCAAATATATGGCCACTACATGCGCATATCTGCTGTCGCCGTCGCCGTGACGTACCGTATAAAGTCCAACGCCGATAAAATCGTCGCTGCGCGCCGTATGCTGTATATGTGCGAGTGAAAGCTTGCGAGGGTGAGTCGGCGATCGCGGCTGAATCTCTCGCACGTAAGGGAGGGAAGCGAGAAGGAAGCGCGCCGTCTTCCGTCGCGTGCAACGCTCCGGAGGCAGGGTAGGGAAGGCGAGGGGTGCGTTCTACTTCGGGCGGCTACTCCGGGCGGCCCCGGCGGCCGCGCACGCCCGCCCAGGCCGCTGCGTCTTGAAAGCCATCTGCGTCGGGGACACCGTCCGCCACGCGCTGTGTTTTCGGGGCTTAGTTCGCGTTGATGCGAGACGCAGCACGAAGGTCAATTCGCTCGCTGCTGCCGCCGCGCTTCCTCACTCCAGCGTTTTGACAGCGAGATTTCGCGGTTTGCTTGTGGGCGTGACACCATGCTTGTTCATTTATTTAGTATGTATATGTCTTCAATTCCGTGCAAGACCGTGCACAACGGTCGCTCACGGAGATACTGGATGAGCCGTGAACGAGCCGTGAACCAGCCGACGACCCCGTCTAAGCCATCCTAACCATGCAGGACGAATCATGTCCGGCAGTTGGGCTCTGCCCGGAGGAGGTCACTCGTCATCCACCCGCACTTCCGCGCCTGAGACGGGGTCAGGGTGCTTCCCTGTGATTGGCATAAAGCTTTCTTCGGAGAAAAAGTGCTACCCACCTCCGGATTGGCGGGACATGGTGAAATCCGTCTCCTGACGCCGGATTGGTGGAAGGCAACGGCACAAGGAGAACGAAGGTGTTAAAAGAGGGGATGCACGCTTGGTGATTTTTTTTCGACAGCTTGAACTTGAACGAAAACCTCTTATCTTCAGCATTTTTTTTAAATACTCTTGTAAATATGTAATATAAACACGTGTATTTAAACCTCTTGGGTGTCGAGGCCTAGCCCCATGTTCCCTTACTCCGCCTGCTGAATGGATAACACAAATCGTCGAACCCCCAGTCGCAATAATGCATGTGGCATGGTGGCTGCAGGCAAAATTAAAGCCCGCTGTTTCCGGGAGCATACACTGGGCAGACCAGCCCAACAAATACTTGGAGGTACCGTTGCAGTACTACCGTCTAAGCAAGGCATACTAGAACGCGGTAACAGAAAGGCTAAAAATGCAAGCGGAGGGTTTGAGGGGGTGCGATCTGTTCATGTTCGCGAGAGCGACCGTGTGCAATCTGTTCCTGGCAACGAGTGTGTGCTACGGTTGGCAATTTTATTGCGATAGCAATTATATGGACACTTCCACCGGATTTCTGCCGTCGGCGTCGCCGTCGTCGTCGCCGTCGTCGTCGCCGTCCCCGTGAGGTTCCGTATAGATAAAATCTTCGCCGCGCGCCGTATGCCCGAGCGGAAGCGTGCGGGGACGCACGCTGTCACGGAGAGCGAACGCACTCAATCTCCCACACGCAAGCAAGGAAGCGGGAAGCGAGCGCCGGAGGGAGCGGGGGGGGGGGGGGCACTTCTACTCTGCCAACAACCGCGCTCGTCGCTCGCCCCGCACCGTCTCTTATCTCCACACGGATCTGACCTTTATGCGCTGTGCATTCGCCGCTCAGTTTCCGTTGAAGCGATAGACCGTACGTACCTTCGCCCGCTGCGGCGTATATGCGCTTGCTGCCAGCGTTTTGACAGTCGTTGTCTGCAGTCATTCAGTGTGATCTATTCATGTTTGTTTGTGCGTGCTCACACCACAGTTAGTAATAGTCAGGCCACATTTTCCAACGCACGCTACACATGCAATGCTGCCCGGATCGGCAGTGCAGCGCTACAGGTGTGTCCCTTCGCACGCGCTGCCCACGGGCAGCGCTTCTCATCAACACCACCGTTTCACACGCGCCTTCTCGTGGTCATCGAGTCTCTCTTCATGTCGGTCTACTTACGCCGCAGCACACCTGCTTACTTAATCAGCTCATGTTTACTACAATTCATATTGCTACCAAAGCCGCTCACCTTACTTCGTATGACATTGCTGTGTTGCTATCGCATTCATTACATCGCCCTTAGGGCGAAACTGTGACATTCTTTTTGCGTATGTCGCGGTTTCATATACAGAAATGCCAACGTGTTTTCGTGGTATTTATAATGTTTCGGTTTGGGAGCGCAGCAGTAACGTAACCTATATTCAAGAGTGTCGAAACAGGGAGTCGGGACTTAATTGTCAATTTATCCATCAGACAAATTGCTTCCCAGTCCCTCTTTCTAAAGAGACCAAAACAACGCATTTTTTGCGAACCGTTTTGTAGAAGCGACTGCAAAGCACGTTACCAGAGTTCATTGTCTCGTCATGCAGTATAACGGCCAGACATATCACCGGGTATTTGCACAAAGTTATCTCCTCTTTTCGCATTCTCAAAATGCATTTCTTAATGCATCACCTAGAGTCTATGAACCGTAAGCACCTGTATAAAGATCTCATTGATATGCTATATTTCCGATTCAACTGTACTTGATCTCTCCACTGTGAAGGTTTAGGACATGATGTTTAAAAACGAGTCAAGCAAATGTCAATTAAATCCGAGACAAAGGATGTTTTCTTCAAATTGCATGCCGACACTTCCAGTCAAAATATGGCTGCAGGATAAAGGCATCTTCGTAGCATGGGCACTCAACTGCATCCTCCGCAAAAAAAAAGAAAGAAAACGAAAAAAAAACGAGAGCGATAGAACACGTGTTCATAGATCGCTGGGATGCAATATTTCATTAGGACGTACTTTAGCGCACACTTAAAAAAGAATGTCACAGTTTCGCCCTAAGGGCGAAGCAATGAATGCGATAGCAACACAGCAATGTCATACGAAGTAAGGTGAGCGGCTTTGGTAGCAATATGAATTGTAGTAAACATGAGCTGATTAAGTAAGCAGGTGTGCTGCGGCGTAAGTAGACCGACATGAAGAGAGACTCGATGACCACGAGGAGGCGCGTGTGAAACGGTGGTGTTGATGAGAAGCGCTGCCCGTGGGCAGCGCGTGCGAAGGGACACACCTGTAGGGCTGCAATGCCGATCCGGGCAGCATTGCATGTGTAGCGTGCGTTGGAAAATGTGGTCCGACTATTACTAACTGTGGTGTGAGCGCGCACAAACAAACATGGATAGATCACACTGAATGACTGCAGACAACGACTGTCAAAACGCTGGAAGCAAGCGCATATACGCCGCAGCGGGCGAAGGTACGTGCGGTCTATCGCTTCAACGGAAACTGAGCGGCGAATGCACAGCGCATAAAGGTCAGAGGCGTGTGGAGATAAGCGACGGTGCGGGGCGAGCGACGAGCGCGGTTGTTGGCAGAGTAGAAGTGCGCCCCCCCCCTCGCTCCCTCCAGCGCTCGCTTCCCGCTTCCTTGCTTGCGTGTGGGAGATTGAGTGCGTTCGCTCTCCGTGACAGCGTGCGTCCCAGCACGCTTCCGCTCGGGCATACGGCGCGCGGCGAAGATTTTATCTATACGGAACCTCACGGCGACGGCGACGACGACGGCGACGCTGACGGCAGAAATCCGGTGGAAGTGTCCATATAATTGCTATCGCAATAGAAGAACTTCCCATAACACCGCCTGGGATTTTATTCATAACTGTAGACAACGAGAGCGGCGTCTCCCTACGACATGTTCGTGGTGCCTGCGGCCTTCACAGCCCTGGAAAGCAAGGATGCAAGTACGTCATGCCGGTGTTAACGCACGTTGTGTAAGACAAAACTTCATTGAAAGCGTTACAGGCAAAGTATGCTATTTGCCACCCCTCCCACTTTTGAAAGCGGGTACTTTCGGCTACACGCTGGAAAGTTCAACAGAACTACTGCTGAAACAAAATTATATTTCTTAATAGAGTGACCACCTAATTAAGTAATGCTTTTCTTTACTACGTATCCCCTGCTTGGGCAGCGAGGATTGTCTTTTGTGCCTCCTTGTGACGACCTGTAGCGGGCGATGCGCGAGATTCGCCATATGCGCTCGCATTGCACAGAAATCCTGGCGCTGTACAGTTCCCGCCGTAACAAATTTCCGCTTGCGCTACTTGCATCATGCCCAGTTTTTTTTTTTTTTTTTTTTGGGGGGGGGAGGGTACCGCCTAACCATATTTGAAAACAAAAAGTAATCGGCTGGCTATATTTAACTTGCGGGCTAGGGAAGAGGTCCGGATAAAGTATTGTCGCGTATACCCTGTTGTAAAATATACGCTGAATGAGGATCCAGGTAAGCGTAAGCGTCGACGCGCGATGGCGAGACGAACCTCGTTCCCTTCGTCTATACAGTCCCCTAGCTGTGCTGTGCCACGCCATGTGGCATTACCCCCTCTTCAAAAAAAAAAAAAAAAAAAAAGTAGGAAAACACACACAGGCTTGACGTGAGGGCGCCGAGACGGCCTAGACGAACACATAGGCTGTAGTCACAATCACTGTGGCATGCGATATATAGTCACAGGGCACTGAGGGACGAGAAACAACCAAATTTATCCTAAGCGGCTGAAAACGTCGGATATTAGGGGCTATAGGACGGTTTCAACCGCACAACGTGCACAATCTCAGATTGCGGTTGTCGACGTCGAGGAAGGTGGCTTCCGTCAGGAAGGACTTCGTAATTCACGTCACTAATTCGCTGCAACACTCTGTAAGGTCCGAAGTATATATATATATATATATATATATATATATATATATATATATATATATAGCGACTCAAAAGCTTCTCAGATAGTCCCTTTCGGCGCACGGGAGTCCAGACCAAGAGTTGATCAGGTTGGAACTCGACTTGTCGATGGCGGAGATTGTAACGGTGCGCATCGATGCTCTGGTGATTCTTTATGGGTTCTCTTCTTCTACAGTCCCCTATAGCTGTGCTGTGCCACGCCATGCGGCAGTATTATAATCAAACGCGCTCAACGATTGGTGTGCTTTACTGCATGAAATCGTTGGATTATCACATGCTGGAACTATTGAATCTCCGTCTAAGGATATTCTACGTAGCGTTGCAGTATAAATATATTATCACCATAAAAAATGTAATCAAACCACTTACATTTCTAACTGCCCTAAGTTCGTTGTACAATCACGACTTATCGTATATATCTTCGTAAAAGTGACCTTTGTCGAACGCGCAGATCCATTTGAATATCAATAGAACACTGAACTGAATTTTTTCTAATAGCCTGTGTGACTTCTGATTTTATTGATTTCATTTTCAGGCCGTTTCTAAATAAGAGCTACACTACCACTTGTTTCCTGGCAGGAGCAGGAACAGCAGATATTTCATATTTTGAAGAAACGAAGGCCACCTTTTGGTGACGTGTACCGAAAATTTTAACTATGTAGGTTGCTTATGTGCTCGAAAACCGGCAACGCTCCTGCGCCGCTGCGCCAGTGATGACGTCACTGCGCGTTGCTTAGCGTAGCTTGCAACACCGACACCGCGTTCCAATGCTGACACCGCGTTCCAGCAGACCCGCTCCGTCAATGCGGTCGCCTAGCAATTACTCAGCTTCGCCCAGCTATGTCATTGCTTCGCGCCGCAATTCTTGCTTTGCTTAGTCATGACAATACTTTGTGAAGCTTGGTCATGACGTCACTCTGATCACATCGCCGCAACGGCGACACACACAACACTTGTAGACTTCGCACTGAGTAAATGTAACATGAGACGGCCGAAGAAGTACAAGACTCCCGAAAAAGAAGCCGCTCAGCTGGAAGCTCGTGCCGCCAGACGAGAACAAATGCGGCAATTGCGTGCTAATCCGGAGTATCACGCCTCTCAGCCTAAACTTAGCAAAACTTAGACAAGCCTAGTAAAACTTAGCCAAGACTAGCAAAACTTAGCCGAACCGAGCAAAACTTCGCCGAGCTATAGCGAAACTGGAAGTATAGCTAGGTGATCAACAACTCCGCTTTTTCTCCAGCCTTGCAGAACTTAGTGCAAGCTGCGCTAATTTTTAGAAGCGTTACGAATAATTATTGAACCCCCCTTTTTTTTTTACTTTTTCATGCGTGATATATTGGGTTCGCCTGGTGTCGTCATTGAACTAAAGGAAGCAGCTTCTTTATGTTTTGTGACTCTGAGGACCAGGTAATGTTTGATGTGTATAGGTAAAGTTCAAAAGAAGTGGTAATTGGGGCTCTCGTAATAAATTACGTATGCAAGCACTCCAGAGTGCTATGAGCCTGTCCAACGAGGGGTGCAGAATTGAGCCCATTGCCCTGACAGAACTATGGGCACCACATACTCCAAATTTAGCCACAAATTGGTGGTGCGCTATGAAACTCTCTGTGCGAAGTTCAAGTGGTTGGATCAAACACAGTCTTTGTAAAAAAATCTTATTAAAGTTTAGGGGGTGTGATATGGCAGCTTTCAGCTATGCTTCCCATTGTGCCGACATATATAGCTGTTGGTTACAACAGATTTATATTTCGTGGAGAGGAGGGAGGGGTCATGGTAAGTGCGATGTACGACAAAATTTTTACGTTTCTGGTGTAGTTATAAGCGTTCCAAATAGTTACTGAGCCGTCGCTTACTCCCATTATATTCATGCATCATAAGGCGTTCCTAGTTGGTTTCAGCGATGTCCTCGGTGAACTGTTATAGTTAAGTGTAAGTAAACTTCAAAAACGGAAGAGTAATTATCATATTGCAGTAAATTACGCAAGCAAGCGATGTGGAGTTTTATGAATGTATTTTGCGAACAAACCAGAATTTCTACCGCTGCCCCGGGAGAACTGTGAACTAAACCGATATCAAATCTCGCGGAAATTGGGCGGGAGGAAAGACATCATGAAATTTCTGGTGAAGTTGTCTGTTGATGAATCACTGGCTTTTTAAAAAAATTTCCAACAAGGGGTGCTCCAAAGCATTACATGGGGACAAGGTTTCAAATGAAGCAGTCATATACGGGCAACATTTTAAAGCACGCGATATAATTACAGGAAACTGAAATATTTACTGCATATATACTGTTCGAAAAAAAAAAAACAGCTTCGCTGAAAAATTGGATTGTAATGCTCCAAGGTCGCACACATCTACTGCCTTTCTCTTTTTAATTTGGTATTGAGAGTAATTTGTTGATTGTACTTCGTTCCGTATAACCTCGACTACCTTAACTAGCGATACATTTGTGGTGTAGACTTAAACACCAAGTAAAATTCTTTTTTTAATTAGTGAAATTGCGTGCAACAAATGTGCATTTTTTATGTGCGCTGTGCGCTCCTGGACACTCATTGCCATTTGTCCCTGTATCACATATACATATTAGAGTGTCAAGAAATGAATGTTAATTCAAATAATTTTTTGGGCCCCCATGAATCACCATGCGTGATTGAAAATAGGTCCATGTCTGTTAAAGATAAAAGTGTCTCACAGATGCATATCCAGGCTTTTTCACTTATTGTAATAGTAATTCAATATATATATATATATATATATATATATATATATATATATAGTAGAGAGAGAGAGAGAAAGTGAGAGATATAGTCACATCATCTGCGGTTTGCCCCCCTCCCCTCCCCCCAATTCGAGAAATAGTTGGTACGCCACTGCATCAGCGCTGGATACTAGCAGTGTTACCAAACACTAGTGCGAGAAATAGCAACAGTCCCTTTAGTTTTTGACTTCCCCTGGCATATAAAGACAGTCGGGCGAAAGCTATAGAATATCAGTAACAAAAACTATAGCTGCGCTCCTCCAAGGTACGGCTATAAGTACTCCTGAAAGCACGTGTTGCGTTGTACCTTCGTTGTTCTGCATGTGCGCTGCTGCCGGTTACTGGTCGTTCATGAGTTTCTGTGCATAGTAACCTGAAGCTGTACCATAATGTTGTCCTTGGCGGGAGCGCGTATACTACGCCGCGCGCTCCCGCCCGGGCGGCTGTATCTTGAAAGCCATCTGCGACGGGAACAGAGTCCTTCATCCCTGCGCTGTGTTTTCGCGTCTTGTTCGCGTTGAGGCGAGCGGCGGGACAAAGGTCAATTCGCTTGCTGCTGCTGCCGCGCTTACTCACTCCAGCGTTTTGACAGCGAGTTTCCGCGGTCACCGAGTCAGATGCCTCCATGTTTGCTTGTACGTGCGTGACACCACGCTTGTTAATTTGGTTCGTATGCCTATGTTTACAAGTTTATACGGCCGATCCTTACTTCGTATCGACGCATCGTAGTTAGCTATCGCAATCGATGCTTCGCCTTTCGGGCGAAACTGCGACTTTTTTATATGCGTGCAAACATAGCTAACCGTCACAATATTTGGCACGCGGAAGCAACGGTCCTTCCTTAATTTTCATGGTGCGCGCATCATGCCTGAGAGCGCGCCCGTGTGTTAATAATCCTGCAGTTCATCAGGATGTCAATATATCCGAGATGAAATAATGAACGCATTACTGTACTTTCACAGCAGAAAGAAACGGAGCGAGAGGGAAACGGCATCGTTCGCCCCGGCACCGTTCGCCCCCTGCGTAGCAGACAACCCATGTATTTTACAGCAAAGCTGTATGTGTCTAGCCGATTTGTCCGTCTGTCGCCTGTACGTCGAAAGATCATCATCATAAGCAATTGCTCGAGCGTCGTCATCTTCTTCAGCAGCTGGCTCATTGGCGCAACGCGCTCGTGCCACTACTCCCGCGTTTGTCTCCTTCCACAGCTGGCTCCGTTGCCGCTCATCATTCCAGCGTTGTCGTAATAGGGAGGCCGCGTTTACGGGGGTATGAGCCATTCATTCTCTTACGTGAATGACATATTCAATTTTTAAGCACTTTAATTTTGAAGAATCGCAGGTGGCAATGGGCGGGCGAATGTTGCTAACTACGCCGCCGAGCAAACTCGAGACATCGAACGCAAGCGACAACGGCGGACTGCGGGCATAACGTCAATGATTTCGTTTCCTCCATCGCAGCCGAACGTGTATGTAACCTCATTAAGAAACACAGACACAACCAATAATTGAGAAATACTATAATGAACCGTCGGGATTAACCCAGTGATAGACACCGGGGCCGCACGTTTCAGCTTCACTGGTTAACCATCTGTACGGAATGCTTGCGCGGTGTTTTCAACCGAAGCTTGTATTGGCTCACAAGTTTCGGTGGCGTTGTAGTCACGCAAAAGTCACGTTTGGCGCATACCCGCATTGGATATGCGGGTATGTGCCAGGTATATGCGGGTATGAGTCATTGACAAGAAAGAAAGAAAGAAAGAAAGAAAGAAAGAAAGAAAGAAAGAAAGAAAGAGCATGTGCGGGGAATGCTGCACCGGCGCCGGATCACGTGACGCGCGCGACCAATCAGGGTCGTTTGGTGCGTCGAGGGGAGCGAAAGGAAAGGAAAGGCGGTTGGCAGGTTGGTGGTGGTGAAAAGCATTTATTGGTCTATCTATACAGAGAGGTGCTGGGGGAGAGGCCTCTAGTAGGTCGTGCCCCTTGCAATACTGGGCGGAGTCCCTCATTCCGGGACCCCGTTGGTCTTGACCGCTGCCCAGGTCCGCCGAACTAGGGCTTGTTGGGCCGATAGTTCCTGGCAGCCGAGCAGGGCCGCCTCCCAGTCCTCTCGGGTAGGGGAAGGGGTGATGGGGGGGAGAGAAGGATTTTGCCGGCATGCCCAAACCATGTGGAAGGTGTCGCGCGCTCCGCCGGGCTTCCCTCGCCTCAGATCAGTTGGCACTGAGCCGTGCTCCCTCAAGGGCTGCAGAAGATAGCGCTAACCTTTCCTTTTCTCATAACGAACCACTTAGTAGTAGATCAGTCTCAGCGTCCGGATGGGAAGGCCGCGCGTGGTGCGTTTCCCCGAGTAGCAGGCTGCGTTTGAGCGACAGCGCCACGAACGCGCTCGGGAAAGGGCTCGTCGTCGACGTGCCGATTCTAGCGTGAGGGCTTCCGAAGCCCAGGCGCAACGTCAACGAAGAGTCGCGGACCCCGAGTTGTGGGAGCGCGATGTGGAGGCCGAACGTCAGCGTCGTCTTGCCCTCCAGGAACCCGACAACAGTTATGCACGCCTCGGCAACGCTAGCGCCAACTTTCCCGGTGCGATAGGTTTCAACGCGAGTTTCTCAACCGTAACTTCGGAGCCAGCTGCAGCGCGTGTGACCGGTTGTGGTATTCTAGGCACTGTAGTTGTGGTTCGAGCACAGCGTGGTACTCGTCAGTGCAATTCGTTCCGAGGAACACCGAAGAAACACATGACAAGCTTCGCTTTTTTTTTTTTCCTTCGTCCATTTCTGAGACAACCCCTCTCTGACTCAAGAACATGGTCAAGAAAGTTACGACTGCTGCGCCCCTGATTCCAGCAATCACCACTTGGAAATGGCCTCTGAGATTTGCGCGCCAGTTGGTTTTTCACATAGAGTTTCTAAATAATATGAAACTCTATGGTTTTTCAGGCGCGGCAAATCTCGGAGGCCATAACTCGGGAAAGGTTTTCCTGTTGAGCTGTTAAACTGAGCTACGGTGGCTAGATGGGCATCTAGCCACCGTAACTGAGCTGCTGGTTCTATTAACGTTGATTGTATTCTGGTTTGCACCCTAGCCGAGGAAATAAAAACGAAAAAAAAGAATGTAGCGTCATTTATTCGACAAGGGAACAAACCTCACAAGCCTTGAGCTCAGAAGTTGTCGCGCTTGCCGGCCTGCCACACAGCGGCGGTTAAGTGAAACCGCCTAACTGTCAGCTCGAGGAGGATGCGGCGGTTGATATAAATGACTACCTGTGAAAACCGTGGCGACTTCTTGTTTCAGCGCTTCTAGCTCGTAAATATTGCTTAACGCCGTACCGTTTCTTCGAGGAATCCCGAACTCCAAAAGCAGAGGTGCGTCCGGTCTGTTATCAAGCGTTTGAATTGCTGCTGTAGGCGAGCGACACGGCTGAGCTGTGCCTTGGTTTCGCCCGAGTTTGTTGTTGGACTACCTGTCTGGTGCTGTCCCCCAGAACTCGTTGCCAGATTGCTAAGAGCCCAGATTTCGCGTTTTGCGAAGCATTAGACTCAAGCATGCACGCGGTGACAGCAGTTCGAGCGTAATTTTTGTTCTTGCTTTCTGTACGGCGTTGCGCGACTTCGCATCATCGAACGCTTGTTTTCTTTCCAGAGCCATGTTCATGTCTCCAGGCGGCTCGCAGCTTTCGCTGGTCGCCCAGTTTGACGACCTGTGTCGACGTCATGCCGCATATACCGACACCGCAACCGAAGGTGCGTTTCTTTTTTTCAGCTGATAACAGCCAGCTTCAATTAAGAGGAGCGCTTGTGCCAAGCTAATCATGTAGTAACTCTGGAAGTGGCCGTTGAAGTATGAGTTGAAGTGCTAGGAAGCCAATGGGCGTCAACCTGGCCTTTAACATAGCCGGCTTGACCGCGCAGGATGGCGGTAACTGGTCGTCGTTTCTCAGAACTTAATGGACTCTTTTGTTCTTTAGCACAAATTGTATTTCGTGTGCTCTTATGTGTATTTCGTTAAGTGACCTTGTTATTGTGTCGTGTATTCTTGTGATATGTCCTCGCATCCAACTCGCGCATTTACTATGTGGTGTATTACGTTATATCTACCTGCCCATACACAATCACTGTGCAGTTAGGTGTAGCAGCACGTGCTAGTAAACTTTTTGTGGACAATGAAGTCTGCCTATTATATTAAAAAGTATTATTACTGATTTGCACCTTCAAAACCACAAATGCTACTGAAAAATCTTTTCGATCCTTTGCATTCAACTTTAAAAGCTGAAGTGTCATTTAAAATGTATTTTGATGTACCATAAGGCCATATGTAGAAGTTTTTATAGTCTTTTTGTCAATGTTGCTAAGAAATAACTTGACTGACAGTCTCGGGTTGTGAAACTCTGGATCTGTTTGCAGCGGAATTTTTTTGAGGAAACGGAGTTTCTGATAGCGTAGTTTTATCTTGTCTGGTTATTTATACACTATAATGACATGCCTGATGTAGCAGTCGCAAATTTACCTCTACCACCGATGGAGCTGTGCTTGTATTGCATTTGATTCTGACCACTCTGCTGCACTTATGGGACTGCAAATACTTCATGTGGCAAGTCAATCTTGCATATAGTCATCTAGAGTATCTGCAGAAGACTACAGTAGCCTTACAATGGCTCTTCAGCTTGCTGCTTGACTGAGAGTTTTTTTGTTGTGCATTTTTCAGAACTGATGTTGGAATTTGTGCGTAACCAGGAAGCATGCCGCAGACAGTGGCATGCCGCCATCATCGAAAACGCTGAGCTCAAGAAGCAGATTGCTTCGTTGACCGAAATGAACGTTGAACTTGAACGAAACCTTGCCCACACCAAGTAAGCGTTGTCTTGCCATGTAGCGCTTTTGCTGAGGTGACGTGTTCTACCCTGTTGTGAATTGGAACATTGTGTAACAGTATGCACACATACATCATTGAAAGCCTGCACCTATCGTAGGAGGCCATTGCCAATATGAAACTTTCACATCGAGTATGAGTGGCAGGAAAAACAAGAGAACCGACTGGGTGCATTGCATTGAATGTGGGATAATTTTTTTTTTTTTTTTTAGTTTTCTAATTTGCAGTGGTAGTTCAGTAGCTGCGGCATTCCACCACCGTTGAGGTCATGGGTTTTTCTCAGCTACAGTTGCCACATCTTAATTGTGGTGACATGAGTGAACATACGTGTACTTCGTTTTATGCAAGTTAAACAACCCCAGATTTTCCAGAATAATCTAGAGCTCTTTGTTGCAACACTTTGCGTAACACCTGTGTTGCTTTGAGACAATGAAGCCAATCAATCAATCGAGGCATTTTAGTTGACTGAAAAGCGGTTTGAGAAAAGCCAAAACAAGCAGCCCATTTACCTCCTTTAAGGGGAAATGCCAACGAAGATGCCATCATTCTTAACCAGCGTTTGTGATCTCCCACTTGACGAGGTCTACTTGAAACATTCGAAACATTTTGGTGGAAAATGGTAAACAGCTTATCGAATGTATTCGTGGTGGCTGAAGCAGCCACAAGTTGTCTTTCGATGTTTAATAACAAAATGCAAGATTCTATGTGCTAAAACCACAATCTGATTGTGAAATACGCCACAGTGGGGGACTCTGAAATAATTATGACCACCTGGGTTTCTTTAATGCGCACATAAATGCAATTGCACAAGCATCTTTGCATTTCATTCCCACTGGAATGTGGCGTCCATGGCTCAAACTGCGACTTCAGTCTCAGCGCTGTAGCACCATAGCCACTTAGCTACTGGGGCAGTGTTCACCCTCTGCGCTTTCGTGATGGAAAAGCCTGACCAAACTAGCTATCACGAGAAATGAAATGTGAACGTTAAAATACAAAGTAGAACACCTCTTACTAGTTACACCATGGAAAAGGTTTACTACGTTGCTATGTTCCTAGTTGCAAAGGGTACCAGCCAGAATCGTGCCAACACCGCAACAAAGCTGTGGAAAGGAAATACCTCTTAACTTTCAGTAATGTGAGAAGTCGGGCGAGTCGGTGACTAATCATCGCACTGTGTGCGTGAAGCTGAACAGGGGGGGGGGGGGGGTATTGTGTAAGAGTCCACCTAGTGGACTGTCCACTTCGGCTGTCGTCATTGGCTGCCGCTTCACGGGCGCGAAGGTGCCAGCCAGTCTCCTTTGCGCTCGTGAAGCGGCAGCCAATGGCGACAGCCGAAGGGGACAGTCCACTAGGTGGACTCTTACAAAATACCCCCCCAGGACAGAGCGGAGAGAACACAAGGAAACATGACACTCGCTTTGTCCTGTTCAGTGCTCTACTTCACCTGCACGGTATGATGACCTCTGTAATTTCCTGCATTCCATTCACCAATGCTAGTAGTACGTACCACCATACGCATGGTAATAGCCCTTTGGCTAACTATTCAACTCTTCGTTTGCCACAGGGAAGTGCTGCGCAAGGAATTGCTCCGCAGAGAAAGGTGCGAAGAAGAGACGCTGCAAAAGGTAAAGCTTGGTAATAAAACATTAGGATTGCACGTCCCATGCATGTGTGGTCTCTTACAGGGTGAAAAGATTTTTAACAATTTTTGAATATAGTTAGAAAACATTGCCGATCTGTCGTAGATGCTGCTGTGAACATGTGATCCAAATGTTGCTGCACTGCATTCCACAGGGAATTTACAATCTGCAATGCCGTCATGCCAGCGTGATGCAAAGCTGCTGGACTTACTTTTTTTTATTTGTTACAAAAACCCGCATTCGCTCCAAGAGCATTAGAGCGAGGGACCAACTTACCAACACTGTTGGCTGATTTCGTGATCGCAAGAGCATTCTCAATAATACATGATTGCTAATTTTGAGTTAAATGAATGAAAAATATATGTCTACTATCTCAAAGGCAGAAAAATTGTTTCATTTTTGCACTGTGCATGGCCTCAGAGTTGGCAGTGGCAGGCTGCGCAGTGTAGTCTACTGCAGCCACCACGGGCTGCTGCAATGAACCCTTTTGCAGTATTTCGCCACCGCGACACTCAAGTTTTGGCCAGGGCCTTGCCCTCTTGGCTTCTCCACCGTGTAGCTTCCAGCACACTAGTGGAGATGAAAAGAGAAATCTGGGTATCAGTGCAATAGTTGAAGGATTTGAAAAATGTTTGCAGGGTGAGGTTCGGGTCACAACATCCTTTAATAGTGAGGGCACTCTATGACTAGTTATAAGTGTTTCAGGGCCCCTTTAAGGCCCTTAATGGCCAGCACTTCTTGCAAGAAATGGTCCTTGATTTTTATGGCTCCGAGTTATAAACTGTGTATCCCAAAGCTTCCTTTGTGGCCAGTGCCAAGTTCAATGGGTGTGGTCTTGCACCAACAGCTGTTTCGTTCTATGCTAACTACAAAACTGTTCTATGTGCTACAGCTCTGAAATATATTTGATGGGGCCGGGGTGCTATTCACTGTCAAATTCCACCGTAATGTCAGATTTGGTAATGGTGGCATTTTGAGCCAAACATAGATTTCATAGCAGCCCTCTGGGCCTGCTTTGTCCAATCAGAGCTGACAATAAGCGAATCTTACAATATGACAGAACCACAGGTTTGCTTAAGGTGGGGGGGAATAAAAAAATAAAAAAGCAGTTCTTGCTCATAAATGACTGAACTCCTCTCAGGCCTTTAAAGGAACATTAAGATGAAGAAAAATTTGAGCTGTGTTAGTGTATTATCTTTCTACCGGGAGAAGAGGCTTGGTAAGACAAAAAAAAAGTACAAAAACTGAAAGACTGGTAGCAATGCAGTCTTGAAATTTGGCACCAGCCAACAGAGACAAGCAGACACCGTCGAAATCCATGTCAAGTGTAGTTAAGATCTTGGCAGTCAAGTTTGGCCACATTGTATTGTAAAAGGAGCCAAAGACTGTACTTGGCTAGTTTGGAGAATGTTCACTGCACTGCAACCACTGAAATATGAGCAAACTTGGGAAAACAGTGATATCGCACTGACGTGCCAACACTTGATTTTGGCGCAAAATTGAAAATCGTATCTTTGACCTTCATTTCCTCTTTTAATGATGAAGCAATTACTGCGAAATGAAGTAAAATGGTGCCTTGAAAGAATACTTTATCAGTTTAAACTGTTTCATTCTTTCTCATGCAATGTGTGTTAACATTTTCTTTGCCCATCCTTTTTCAGCAACGCCAACTGGATCAGGTTCGTAGCCTGCTTGCCAACAACACTGAGATCCGCGATGAGACAGCCGAGAAGCTCTCCATTCTTATGCCTGCTGACAACGGACCGCAGGATCGTGCCGCCAGGTTAGTTAAGGAAGAGCACTTGAAGCATGTGCACCGAAATAGCTTGTCATATCCCATCACGCCGGTGAAAACCACGTGTGTCTTCGCAAAATGACATTTAACCTCTTAACTCCTATATTCATTCTTTTAAAAGCATGTGAAATTTCATTTTTTTTGCGCTTGCCATTTTTTAAAAATTTATAATATTCTCGTATAAGCTGGTCCCTTGTATTGAATGGGAACAATTGGTAAAGTGTCGGCAGAGTTTTTTTAAAGTATGTAAACGTTGGAAGTTCCCTGATTGATTTTAGACACTAGAGCAGTGACTGAAATCTGGAGCTGTGGCCTATCAATCACCAGTAGCTAGGTTTTTGAGGAGAAAACTAGCTCGGAAACCGTTTTCTGCGCCTGGATGGAGTAAGACGCGGCGGTGTGTATGAGGCCTTAATGGGACACTGGAGAGCAAGTTGTTAAAGAGACTATATAGAATCACGAAATCAGTCTAGACCAATAAACTATCATTTCAAAACTATTTTCATTCATTTCATGATAATAGGTTTATTACTCACAGAGAAAATGAAATTCAAAGTTCAGATTTTTTACTTTCACGCCCAAACTCCAGCAATGGTACATCACTGCAACGTCGCGGATTTGGAAGCATTTTTATCGTGTTTGGTTCCACATTGGCTCTTTGAAAAGTTTCGAAACTTGCAGTGTTCAATCTTTGGCTCCTTTAGAACACAATTAGTCCATTTTTACTGATAAACAATTAACGAGACTCTAGCAGACACCGTCAATATTTATTACATCATGGCCAGCTGGCGCAGAAATTTTCGGGCAGCGTCGCCACCCATTTTTTTTCTTTCGGCACCTTTTCTGACTTTGCCAAGCCTCATCTTGTGGTAACAGTGGTGTTTCTGGTATTGTGGGAGGATAATTTGCTAGTATTGATGAAACCATTTTTTGCTGGAGCCTATTAAATCGGTTTGCATTGGCAGGGTAGCCTTTCAAATTTATTTGGAGGGTATTTATACAATTCCAATTTGCTGGCCAACCTAAGCACATAGCGCTTGTCCGCCGGCCAGGCAGCTGGGGTAACTCCAGGGTAACTGTTTTACAGAACTGTTTGCCCAATGCAGTTACTTGGTGGCTGTGGCATTGAGCACAAGGTCAGGGGTCAGAATTCAAGTTGTGACGGCCGCGTGTTGATAAGCGCAAAACGCAAGAGTGCTCGTGTAATGTGCTTTGTGTGCACGTTAAAGAACCCCAGAACTTGCCCGCTTTTCAATCCTTCTGCAACCCCAGGTGATCGCAATTTAATTTCAAGTATGTTTGCACCTACTTGGTAGAAAAAAGGTTGGTTCTAATACAGTCGACTTCCATTAATTCGACCCTGACAAGATCGACGAAATTGATCGAATCATCCGGAAGGTAGAAATAAACAAGATGCTGAAAACGCCGGAACGCACTGGTAGTGTTTGCCCGATTCTAATACACCTCCAAATCAAACGGGCGCTCACTTTCTCTGTGTCCGATATCCTTGGGACGTCCATAGTATGATATCTGAAACTGGACATCGGTGGATGTCCTAATTGTCTCTGAAACAGTGCATCAACATTAGGGCACGATTCAGAAGTCCTATGGACTATGTGTTTTTACTGGGTTGTCTTGTCGGGGCAGCTTGGCTTGACTGGCAACTTTTCAACAACGCTGTTAAGGGGACTTCCACAACAGTTTTCCTGCGGCGGCGCACTCGGTATTAAATGTCGAGGAGCAGCCAGCAATGCCGTCTGCATTGGTCTCGAATTGATGCTTTGGAACATAATTATACTAATTATCAATGATTATGAAATAAGTTACCTCGTTGTCGCTCAAATAGAAGTGAACTTGCTTGCGCAGTTTATTTTAGCCAGTAATTTGTTATCTTTGTTTCTCGCGTCTTGTTTTACTGGCTCCGTGTTGGAGGTTAGCTAGCTAGGAGGCCGTGTGGCTGTGGTTGCGAAAGCTGACTGTGTGGTCCGACAACGCAGCCTGCTTGGGGGACCCGAAGGGGCCATATGACGAGGGCATCAGTGAGAATGCACAGTTGGCATCAATGATGAACCATCCCTAACAACTGCCAGCAAACAGACCCCTAGTACTTTCGACGAAGGGTTTAAGAACTCGCTTCTACAGCTTCACTGTCTGATGGATCATTTGCTCAGATCGGCATACGTCTGGGAAAGTTTTAATTTTCTAGGGACGCGAGCAAACCTCTTGAGCTGTCGCACTGGCGAAAATGAGCCTCTTTGTCAAAACGTTGTTGTCCAGGCTGAAGCTTCCTCGTTGATCACCTCAAGTGTCCACCTTCCTGTGACACCTTCCTTTGTCTTATGTGGATTTCTGTCGCTCTAATAGAGTAGTCGCATTGTTTACACGATGGATGTACATTTGCCTTGGTCAAAATTGCTTTTGGATCGCATTACCTCGGGAATCTGCCTAGCAGTGTTCCTTTGGGACCATTTTTACTGCGAAGACACTGCTTACAATTATCCAACGTAGAACCCAGCTTTGCAGGAAGAGCAATGTTAAATTGTGGAGGCATATTTCATTTATCTCTGCTTACTTGGGCAGACACCTCCACATGGGTACCCGAAGCAACAGTGGGGGTTGCATAAAGGCAGCTAGTTTTGTGGAAATTTATAATGGTGCCTCTTTAATGTTGGTATTTCAGGCTGAGCATCATTGATGAGTCCGTAGGTTCTGTGCTTTCACCTTCCGGAGATGACCTGGATGTCACCGATGAGTCTGCCGAGTTCTTCAACATGCCCAACTCACAGGGCAAGCGTCGACACTGTTTCTTTGAAGGCATATCACCAGTTGAAAAAAAGTCCAAGGTTAGTCTTTAAGCTTTCTTTTTTTTTCTTTTTTTAATTTATTGACGTTCTCAGCGCCAACCTTGATGGGTCTTTTAGTTGATTTGGCACTATTCAGTCTTTTTTGCATGCTTTCAGTGACATTTAAATGAGACATTTCCAATGTTTAATGGGGGAAAAGGAATGACCTTGTAAAAGAAGACAGGAGCATAATCTTGGTTTGAGCTAGTTGGTGGGTCATAATACAACGAAATTCACGGCGCAAACTAGACGAGGATAAAGAACACGACAGTTGTTTTTTGTCTGTCTGTGAGTGTGTGTGGGGGTGGGTATAAAAGATCTTTTTTCTCATTATGAATAAAATAAATTGGAAGTTTGGTGCCCATCCTGTCGTTGTGTTCTTTATCCTCGTCTAGCTTGCACCGTGAACTTTTTGAAGGCAGGAAGGACGGTCTAGGACCTTCATCCTTCCTATTCTTATTTTTCCATATTTCTTTCCCCTTTCTGAGCTTTGAAAATGTCTCAAATATCCAACTTCCGACTAGCCCATCTTTCCGACTTTACTGCTGCTTTCGGTGTTGCTTTGTGATGTTAAACCTCATTAGTCAATTGTTCAAGATACCACCAGTGTTAGCACACAGAAGCAGGAGATGTTGACCTAACACATCTCTGTCCTCTTGTATGTCTTATGCCCTAAGTTTACACACATAGTAGTGTATCAAATAGACCATAATAAATTTGCCCAACAAGAAGTGTTTTGCAGTGAGTGTTGATTGTTGGCACAGAACAGACACACATTTGCTTTAGCAGGATCCTGCGCTTGTATTCCAGGTAAACGATGAACGAGACCGCTCGTTTACGAACATGGTGCACACTACTGTGACAGTCGCAGATGGCAAGGACCTGGTAGCGACTACGCGGGTGGTCGCTCAGCCATTGACACCGGCGGCGCCACCACCACCGCCACCAACACCAGCTTCTTCGACACCCACAATGACACCGTCACCCTTGACGACACCCAAGTACTCTAGCGGTCAGTAATGTATTGCATGCTGTGCTTTCAGCAGCCACATGTCGTGTGTTGTTCACTCCTGACTTGGTCTGTCATTGAAGTGTCATATTTGCCCGAGTAGTAACGCCATGATTTTCGATAGAATAGACAGGCTGATAATACCTTGCATTGCATTCATGCTAACATAGTACCTCTGTGCCTTGGATTGTACTCTTGATCAGTTCTTTTCAGCAATTACTCTAGTTCTGCATAATAAAACAACCAGTGCAATTGCATGATGTAACAATGCCAATCCACTGAGATTGCAACATTTCTGCTGCCTGTATTTTTTTGTTCAGTCTGTCTATGCAGCCTGTTAACAATAAATTGGAAGTATGCCTACTTGAGTTTTATTTACGATGTCTGCTCTCCACTGCTGGTATGCACTGGTCTATCAATCGCGTCTATATGGTCTATCAATCGGCAAAGAGAGATCGAACACACGAGCAGGACTGCACTTTATTGCATGTTCCTTTGATTACAATACATTAAATAGGCGGACACTGGTTAGACCCATAGCCATAGGCTAGTAGGGGGTCTGAACTAAAATTCTGTGACGAGCACTTGTCTTTGTGTGGGCCCAAAGAAATCCATATACTACAACATCCTTGGGATGTCTTTGACAAAGATATCTAAAGTTGGATGACTGGTGGAGCTCATATTTGTCTCCAAAATCATGCGTGTATATTGTAACATGATGTAGATGTCCCACGGATGAAGTGTTCTTGTTGGGTTGTTGTCTGTGGTTGCCCATGTTACTGCACCAGATTGTTGCAAAAAGATTGGAGCGGCAGGGGATGGAAGTTCATATTGCTATCTTTTCTTTCTTGTGGTCTGGGCATCGAAGGATCTGCACCGAATACTCCGGTGTCCCAGAGGCGCGGCAAGGTTGCAGCGAGCGCCACCATGCCTAGGCGGAGCAACTCGGCCGAAAAGCTACTGTCTCGACAGCACACCTTCTGCCCCAAGACGGTGATCAAGGCGGAGTCGTGCGGTCCCTGCGGCAAGCGCATCAAGTTCTACAGGACGGTCTACAGGTGCAGCCGCTGCAACGCCATCTGCCACCCGGAGTGCAAGTACCAGGTCAGTTGATGCTGTTTCAGGCAGCTCTTACAAGTTTGTAACAGTTTCTGGCATGCGTCTTATGTGTGCGAATCCTAAAACGAGACTTGCCTGCATGTGCATGAGCTAAGTGGATGACAAAAAAAGATACAAGGATAAAAGAACACATAACACAATGCCTACTTCAACAGAAGTTTGTACTGGTGAACAGTCCATAAGCTCGTGACTAATAAGGAGTTTTAGACTTCTGATTACCGTATTTATTCGATTATAACACGTTAACGATTATAAGGCAAGGGTGCCAGTTGGAGGACCGAAGAAAAAAATATTGCTTTATAGTGTGGCTTCACGGCATTGCGACGCGCGCTGCCGTGAAGCCACACTACGCGGCGCAATTCGTGCTGCCGTGAAGCCACACCTAAAGGCAAAATTCACGTATATGGTGGGGGCTGACTTCGAAGCTAAATATTCTGGGGAAAAAAACCTCGCCTTGGTATTCGAATAAACACAGTGTAGTTTGGTAGAAGTGATCATGTTTGTCAGGCATTGGTTCCAGGTTCAATTCCTGGACTCCGATGAACTTTTCGTCAGCTGTGAGGTTTCAGTCTCTGATAACCATGTCCATTCTAATTGTGGAATCTCTCTTCATTGCGATATTCAGCAGAGGTAACTTCCTCACTGTGGTGACTGCACTGAAGCCTTACCTGGAAGTTCGCATTTTGCATGAAGTAAGATACTTACCGAATGAGGCACCACCAAGGGGTGGTGCTGAAATTGAAGTGTTCGCATCTAACAGAGACTGGGCTGTGCACTTCCTATGCTTTCCCACAATTGGCAGCATTGTGCACTTTCAAGCAGAAAGATAGGTTGATCGCTTTTTTTTTCTTTTTTTTCATCTGCACCTAGCAAGCAATTGCCAAACTGCAATGGCATCGTGCTTTGTAAAGGCCACCATAATTTACAATGCTGCTGTACTCCTACAGGCCTATCAACTCCTTTCAGCCTAACATGCTCCAGATACTTCCTGCGTTGTCCACACATTGGTGCACCGATTTAGTGCTAACAAGCAAACGAGAACACAGTAGACAGCTCGGTGCAATCCTTTGCTGAGACATTAGATGGTGTTGTGTTGCTGAGCATGAACTTGCTTGTGCAATCCCAGCTGTGGCGGCCACATATAATGCAAAAGCGCTTGTGTATCCTGTTTTGGGTGCATGTTCAAGAGCCTAGAGTGGTCATAATTAATACAGACTCCCCCGCTACAGCCTGCCTCATAACCAGGTTGTGGTTAAGGTGCATAAAGCTCCAGAGTTTAATTTTAATGCTGTGCAAGAAAGTGGAGTAAGCTCTCCTGTCTACCTCGCTCCATGCCATTGTGAATACTTGTCCTCGCTTCTTTACCAGTTGTATTTGCTTCAGCCAGGCCCGTAGCCAAGAGGAGAATTTTGATCTTTCTGTGCCCATGTCCTATGGCGCTGAGTAACGCTGTATTTTTATTAATGAAATCTATTGAGACGAATCGTCCGTATAAAAATATACTATTAGGAAGATTCATTGCGAAACTAAAAATATAAAACTATTAAATAGTATTTAAAAAGGTCACATAATTTACATACTGCGATGTTTACCAAGAATAATTACTGAAAAATAGGTGCTTTCCTCAAATAGTCAAGGCCTTCAGCAAGTGCCCCCCCCCTGACTGCAAAAAATTCCTGGCCACTGGCCTGGCTTCAGCCATGCAGTACCGACAAGCCTGAACCCATATGTTGTTGCTGCATGTGTCTCATTGCATGCTTTACCACACCAGGTGCCGCTGCCCTGCATCCCGGTGTGCGAGACCCCCAAAAGTACAGGAACGGGCTGCCGTCGGGGCACCCTCATCTCGGACCACGTCCCCTCCACGGCACCCATGGTGCCTGCACTTGTGGTCCACTGCATCCAGGAGGTGGAGCGCCGAGGCCTCGACTGCGTGGGCCTCTACCGGTCAGCGCGCATTCGTGTCTTCGCAGGATAACAGTTGGCGGACAGTGAATGCCGTCTTCCTTCCTTTTAATGCGATCAGCATTATTTGGGAACTGCACGCACTTTCACGGGGCTATCATCTAGTCTACGGTCTAATGTTTACAGCAACGGGATGTTGTGCTGAGGGAACTCTGTTTGAAAGCAACCGTCAAATCAACTTGGTACTGGCTATGTGCCACTGAGAATGTGCCGCTCTTCAGTGACAAGAAAAATGCTTCGAAATTCATTCAGTGCTGAATGTAATTGAACCTGCGTCATATACATTCAATCATATTTGAATATAGATTCACACACGCCACGCACAGACATTGTGGCGGCGCCGCTGTGTGGTGCAGCGTGTCTAGAGGGATGAGCGGGAGAGGTGCTTGGCTGCATACATGCCTCGTGCATGACTCGTTTTGGCGGTGCCAGTAAGGTGTGTTGATACCGTATTTATTCGGTTATAATGTAGTCACGATTATAAGGCAGTGGTGCAGCTAGGAGACCTAAGAAAAAAAACTGAAGTAGACACACTAATATAAGGCGATATACAGTAGCCGGCAGATTATTCACGCTCGGCAGGGATTGCCTGAAGTACTTAATTACTAACTCCGCCGAAACGCAAAATGGCGACCACGAAATAAACGGGAATGAAGCTTCAGCATGCGGAGTGTGCATTATATCCTAATATTGCTTTAGGTGTGGCTTCACGGCAGTACGAATTTCGCTAATGTTGCTTCGCAGCTTGGCGGCACGCGCTGCTGTAAAGCCACACTATTGAAATTCGCACCGCCATGAAGCCGTACCTAAAGGCAAAATTCGCATATCTGGTGAGGGTGAGATTGACGCTAAGGAAACTGATAAAAAACCTTGCCTTATATTCGAAGAAATACAGTACATTGCTTCAATGCTAATCGCATTAACATCGACATTCATCGTGAAATGTGTTCTGCTGGCATTTTTTTTTATTAGCAGACCCGCATGCAAGAAACAGTTAGTGAAACAGACACAAAAACATGCTGGCCATCCAAGAAACAACAATTTCAAATGCACACGTGCACTTGAACACTAAAGTTAATAGGATATGAACGTACCCAGGAGACATACAATATAAAGACTTTTTGCCAGGTTGAAACTATCAAGGCAAAATTAGAAGCTCAACTTGCACTGCCAACAATATCGGGCCACTATCTGCACCTAGCTAAGATAATTAAGAGAAAAAAACAACAGATAATGTGCTGATGCAGTTATTGCCGTCTGGCAGTTTCCGCCCTCTCAACTAGTTCTTGCGACGTCTGCGTTGTGCTTCTTCCTTGCGGTGCACTACTCATACCAAGGCCCATGTTCACTTTTTTTTTGCGCACACACTTTTTTTCTTCCTCAAGACTCTCGTTAAACGGCATTCAAAAATTGTGAGGATGTGTCGAATCTTTGTGAATCCAATAAATATCCTTTACGAAGACCTTCAACTAGAACGAAAATGGAGTACATAGTAAATAGCTAGTATTTTTAAAGCCTGGAAATGTCTCTTATTGTGGCAGCAGTACTGCAAATGCAGAAAGTGCTTATCGAGTTCCTTTCAAAATGTGCTTTGCGTTTTATAAAGTGTGCCAGAATAAATGCACAAATATCTGTTCTGTTGCAGCATTCAGTAGTGAGAGACAGGCACTGCAGATCGCTGCTGTCATTATGCTAAAGCACAAGATGCAAAAATACTCGCTAAATGTTCTTGGTAACCTGCTAAGAATGTTACAAAATCTACGTGTAAAATACATACGCATTAGTTTGTTATTGGCTAAAAGCACATTTTCACTGCTATGCAACCCAAGAACTTGCTACATTTTGCGAGGGACGTGCTAAAATGGATGCACTCATCAGTTTCTCATTTGGTAAAGTTGCGTATAAAAAGATACATTCTTACACTTTCATTTTCACCGACATCTTCAGCGTTATTGTCCATTGCTTTTGTGATAAAAACGGCTATGGTGTATGCAGTCCTTTACGAACGACTTGTGTGTGTGAATAGCTTAGTAACACTTCAAAAGGTGCCAAGCTTTAGCTTGTTTGGTGCTTTTTTATCGCTCATTTTGTCTGTGTGCCAAGAACAACCGGGGCAGCCTAATTGCATGTTTTATAATCCAGGGTATCTGGTTCGGAGCGTGAAGTGCGTGAAATAAGGGAACGCTTCCAGCAAGGCAAGGGTGTCCCAAACTTGGTAAGCTGTTACGTTTTCAACATAATACTACAATGCAACTAAATGCTGCAAATGACATTACTCACTCTGGTGTCTCGGCACACACTGGCACTTTATCAAAGGCGTATTGGACTGTAGTCCAAATGCCCCCGAATGTGCAACATTTTAGAAAAGCTATGTAGTATTTTTTAAAGGGAGCCTGTAATTGTGTGCACACAATATGCAGAGTGCCATGAACTCAGGATGGCTAATCGACACATCGCAGAGGCTTTTCCTAATAAATAATCTTAGTTGCAGTGTCTATCTGCAACCATTGGTCATATGTCGTACCTTAACCATGTTTTGACCAATATTTTGGTCGTGCATTTTGCTACTCTGCATGTACCATGGTGGTGTCCACCGTGTAGATGGATCAGCTGATACTGATGTCTGTAACAGGCCAAGAGTCTATGATCACTAGTATTGGCAACATCGCTAATGATGTTCATGCACATTCCTCGTGAAATACAATGAAGAATGCAAGCACTTGACTCTCGGCACATTTTACATTTAACCTCAGTGGTGTGAGCAATTTTTCGTGTACAGCTTAGTCAAGGAAACAGTAATGAGAATGACTGCATGTTTCTCATGCTAAAGTAGTGAGAGTGACTGCGTAATTCTCATGGTCTTCACTGCCTTACAAAGCACATGCTTTTCAAGATGCAGCTGGATGTGAAGGGATGGATTCATCGCATACCATACGCCGAGCACCGTACATTTCTTCGAAGAGAATATTGAGCTCAGTTGGCTGGCCAACTTGACGGAGCAAAACAAACAAAACGCATCTTTTTTTGTTGTTCTTGCTGCATCAAGATTTTGCGCTGTCGAGACGTACAGTCAACTGTGAAAGATTTTGGAGTGCTGAATTTACAAATCGATAATTTCCTCGTGCTTGCATAAGCCTGAGGCTTATGTAAGCATACTGGTTGTCATATGGGCCGCATCCACTGCATCTTTCAATAACAAGGGTGGATGGATTGGCTGCCATGAATTTAACTGCTTCTTGGATCTCGAGCTCCAAAAGCTTTTGCTTTTGGTGGGGTACACTCTTTGCCAATATAAAATGGAACATCAGTTTTGTGTTCAAAGCTGATAAATTTAATTGTATGTGCACTGGTAAGAAAAGGAAGTTCCATGAGCTGGATTTTTTAACAGGAGAACAAAAGAGTGCAGTGAGTGTGGTTCTGACTTGCAAACGTGCAAGAATCTCTGAACATGAATGAAGTGTTCCCTCTCATATTGGCGGAGAGTGTACTATCAGCGTCAAATGAAACGCGAACGGCGGAGCGCATGGCCGAAACATAACTGAAGGTATAGTGCCCCCTGTCCAGACATCACCATTAAAGGGTGTGCACGTCCGGTTTGACACCACTGTGCGAAGATGCTCCCCCTATGCTGCAATGTTTTGTTTCCATTCTGGTTCTCTTTTATTTGAAAACAAGAAAAGAGTAATGACAGCACACACTGTACCATGCACCATTGTTCGCTTTTCATTTGAAGCCGATGACACATATGATTTCGCCGCACTGTGCATTAATACTCGCCCTACACTGTGATATTTCAGCTTCTGTTTTCTTTGATTTTTTTTTTTCTTTTCTAGCTTTCAAATAAAGAACTAGAACAGAAACGAAAATATTACATCATAGGGGAGCATCTTCATGCAGTGCTGTCAAATGGATGTGTGCGCGCCTGTTAACGGTGATGACTGGATGGCAGGCACTATACCTTCAGTTATGCTTTGGCCACGCACTCCGCTGTTTGCCTGTCATTTGACCCCGATAGTACATTCTTTAGTTCACCTGTATGCGTTGTGCTCACATGGTTGTTTGCACCCTGACTTGGGGAAAAACAGTCTTTGTTTGCGGTGCGGCATTGAGTTGCATTACCCGTTGTTTGTCCATGTTTTTTTTTTTTTCAGTCGAAGGTTGACATCTACGCTGTGTGTGGAGTCCTCAAGGACTTCTTGCTCTCGCTCCGCGAGAGCCTCGTCACTAAGTCACTGTGGCACACTTTTGTCAGTGCAACAGGTGAGACTTGACCCCTTGAGCAAGACTTTGACGGCTCTGTTTTCTTCTTATTCTTTTATGAAACATTCGTTTCCTGTACTTTCGTTATTATATAGACACCCCAGGCGAATTTCTGGCATCAGCGCTAGGATGTGGGGGGGCGAGAGGGGCAGGGTGGCTCATGTCTCTGCTTCTACTCCAACCGCAGGTGGTTGTGGCGCGGCACAGCGTAGCCACGCTTGTCTTATCATTGAGGTAATCTGTGCTTGGTTCAAAGGCTAGCCGACCCGAGATAGCTGATAGCTTTGTGTGAGCTGTGTTCTTGCATGCCTGGTTCGTGTTAAAGGAAGAGGCAGCATGAAGGGCAATTCACTCGCCGCTGCTGCTGCTCTTCATCACGCCAGCGTTCTGACAGCGAGTGTGCACGGTAATTGAGTGAGATGTGTTTGTGCGTGTGACAATGTCCTTGTTAATTGGGTTAGTAAGCAAATGTTATGCAGTTTATGCAGATGATAAAGCTACTAACCTTACTTCATATAGCTGTCTAATAATTTGCTATTGAAATCAATGCTTCGCCTTTCATGCGAAACTGTGACTTTTCGTCTTCACATTGTTCTTAGCAAAGCAGTTTAGCTCATTGCGTGAATGCAGTGCAAAGCACTGAAGTGCGGGAAAATAGGTGTATGGGTGAGTAGAAAGAGGTGGTGCTAACCACTGACATATCTTCCCGCACTTTGGTGCTTTGCGCTGCATTCACGCCATTAACTCGGACCAACTCGCTTAAATAGCTGTCCTAATTCATTGCAGTTTAGTTCCTTTCTCTAAAAGCGGTCGCTTAAATGGGTGCATATAGCATCAGCCGCATCTCCTCACTCGCGGTACATCGAACTGGTCATTTTTTGAGCACTCTGGTGGTGTGATGTAGACTAGGTTAGTCAAAATTTAGTCAAAATTGAGTCGAAACATGTTTGCTTAGTTCATTCCGAGTGCTACACTCCAGCCTGGAGTGTAACCAAGATCTGGCAGAATTTCAATCATGTGACTCATCTGACTTCTTTGGGAACAGTTGAACGTTTTGCTCTGTCAGGCCTTTCTCTGGCTCCCATCTCAAGAGGGCTCTTCGTGGCTGCAAACTGAATTAGTCTTAGAAACCACTCCAATGTGCTGTAATGTTGCTACCTTCAACCACTGTGTCTTTGACAAGGAAGACAAATAAGTTGTGAGTGGAGCACGAAGAACACAGCCTAAAACCACAAGGTGCTTTGAGACATACAGGATTGACACCGAATGTGGTAAACTGCAGTTTTTCACTGTGAAAAGCTCCAATTTTTAGCCAATGTTGGCTTCTGCAGATTACGCATGTGGTGCAGATTGTACTCTGAAATTTTTTTAGTTCATTCCAGAGTTTTCTTAATGGGCAAAATTGAGTGCTCATCTCCGAGTGCACTGACAGTGCTAGTAAGATCATCAAAGGCAGCTTTAAAGCTGTATTACAAGCATTAAGTGGCTCAAAAATTGTTTTTGATGTTTTTTTTATTGCCATTTGAGCCCACTTATGCTTCCAGTAAAGCTTAGTTGCTGTCTTGCAATATGCTTGATGCACTGCCAAAGTGCTCTGCAATAGCCATTTGAATGCAGTCGACTTCCATTAATTTGACCCTGATGGGACCAACGAAAGTGATCAAGTTACTTGGCAGGTTGAATTAAGAGCAGAAAAAAACTCAAAACACACCACTGATTCATTTGGCAGTATTTGCCGATTTTAACACTCCACTGAACCCAACATGCACCCACTTTTTGCGTGTCCAAAG
Source organism: Dermacentor silvarum (assembly GCF_013339745.2). Lineage (NCBI taxonomy): Eukaryota > Metazoa > Arthropoda > Arachnida > Ixodida > Ixodidae > Dermacentor > Dermacentor silvarum. The sequence continues at coordinate 82,008,256 of NC_051158.1, forward strand.
TAGTTAACGTAGAACTCGCATCAAAGCTCCTAAACAAAGCTGAAACCTAATGTGCACCTGCATAATGATGGTTCGTTTCCTAAAGTTGGTTTTGCTGCACTGTTATCTAAAATTAGCTTTGCCACTATACAGTGGTGTTATGCGCAGAGGTTGGGATTCCTGCACTAATTGCGCCATTTTGACACAAATGCAAATTCCTGCGCGAAACTGCGCCAAGCACAGAAATTGACCGAAATTGCACCATGCTGCACCAGAACGACTTCGGCATGTGTGCTCAGGTAGTGGCAGTGGCCCTCGCACGCTTTCACTCACATGTACAGTATATGGTACATGGTGACGCTGTTATTGCCCCTGGACTTTATGCGGAACATCACGGCGATGGCAGAAATATGCCTGGAGTGTCCATATAATTGCTATCGCAATAAAAGCAGATTGGAATAGCTTTACGTTATACCAGCCCAGGGTTGATTGTGGCTCTGGGTCTGCGATGACATATGGTGACCCACAAATTATGTTACCACGTCGATTTGACCGCAATAATTTGATCATTTTCCACTATCATCATGACCGCCGGCACGGGAATATATAGTTTGATCGTAGTGTCACCGATGTTTTCGGTTTTACAGGAAAGCATACGCCGTGCCGCTGCTTGACCCAACCCTCTCGTGTCTTCCACATTCTAGTACGCTTAAGCTACAAAGCACGCTTCTACTACATGCTTCGTGTTGGTTTATTCTGTGTTTCGTTGTGGTTTCGAAGTGCGCTGCCATATTCCATTCCACCAAAATTCGGATTGGCCTGCTCCATACTGCTCCGAAATGCACTTTTACTTGCTCCAAAAATTGCTCCAAAATGACTCTGGAAAGCATACGACTGCCGTGAATGTGGTTTTGGCTTTGTATCTGGTTGCACCACGCAGGGAATATATATGGCCCAACTTTCTTGGAAAAATTACTCCCCTTAGAATCGGCGTAATTGGACATTGTAAGGTATCATAATTGCTTGAAAATCTCCCTAGGGCAGGCTGAATATAGCCATCTTCGATGGAAAAGTTTTTGGCTTGTGTTCATTGTCCCTTAAGTTCCACCGAGACATACTGCCACTAAAAGGGTTACTATTGGAGTTACCATAGGTGTCAAGCGCAGGCATGGCGACTGTTAAAGTTCAAATTATGTGGAGAATGGCACTTTTGGATCAAAATAATGAAAGTTTTGGCCCATATAAATGCATGAATGCTGTCTGGGACCTTCGATAGGGATCAAAATAACCGGAGTCAAATTAATGGTAATCTACTGTGTTCCATTAGTGTTGTCCCCAGTAAAATGGCATTACTCAGTTTTATTTTGTCCAGCATAGCACAGAGTGAGACACACAATTACTAAAGAAAAAAAAAAGAAAGCACTAAAGAAAAAGGCAGCCTTGAAGTGGGTTTCTGGTGAGGTGCCTAGATTGGATCTATTCTCTAGCTTATGAGCAGGTAGCGTAGAAATCTGGCCTAAGTGGCATCTATCTATAGGAAGCTCATCAATCAACTGACCATCCACAGTTTTCACCAATGATGTAGTTAAACCTCATTATAATGAAGTAGTGTCCAGCACAGATACCTTCATTATAGAGTGGAATCTCGATACGATTTTCACGGGAACCGGAAAATAGTGTATCATCCGAAAATCGCATCATCCAACGTATTATCAAACCAATCGTATGATCGGGAAAAGAAAGAGGCGTATTATCCCGAAAAACGTATTATGCAGATTCGTATATAAACGTAATAAGAGATTCTACTGTATCTAATATTTGTTACATTCGTTACATGCAGAATCGGTGATGAACATTTGAAGCTTACTTCGTTAATATATCGTTAGTATAGCTTGTTTTATCGAAGTTTGACTTTACTATAATGTGCGGCTTGTGGAGAGAGCGTTGCAACTGGTGCGATTAAAAAAAGTGCCTTGCTGTTCATGTGTTGTCAGGTTCCCTGTGTAAACCTGTCTCGTTCTTTGTTCCTCCTTGCCCGTGCAGAGCTAGAGCACGAGGACCGGGTGTGGGCTATGTGGCAGGCAGTGACACAGCTTCCACCGGCCAACCGGGACACCCTGGCCGCACTGGTGCTGCACCTGCAAACGGTGGCCGCCCACCCCGAGGCCAAGATGCCCCTGAGCAACCTGGCGCGCATCTTCGCCCCCACCGTCGTCGGCTGCTCCGTCAACGACGTGGCCACGGTGCCCAACCTCCTCGCCGAGATGGAGCAGCAGAACCAGGTCGGGAATGGGATAGTAAACTGGGCGGGTCGGCGTTGATGCATACTTGTGATTGGTGCAGAAGACGCAGGGCAGAGGAAAGGGAACAAATGCAGATGCACACCTCCAAGTGAAATTTCCAGCAATAGCTTTTATGGGCTCGCTTTTCAAGGCGTTTTGATGTCCGATGAAGTCAGTGACCATTACAGGAGTTCCGAAGTGCTTTGCGATAAATTTATCAAACAATAAAGATTTATAGTGCATGGAGGGCTGGAAGGTTCTCAGAGATGCACAGTGCACTGGCTGCAAAAAATGACAATGCCAAGCGGACGTACAGTCACGCTCATCTCAGTTGGCTCTGCCGGAGCCAGGGCAGCACTCTGGCTTTCACTCCAGTGTTGCATGCACACACTAGCGTTCCTGCTGAGCACCTGTGTGCATAGCACATCGTGTTGCATACACTGGTCAGAGCAGAAATTTCATTGGGCACTGACAAGCAATGGCGGTTTCCCATTGGTCTCTTCTCGAGGTGCGAGGCCTGTAACATCACTGCTGTCTTTCCTCACCTCACCAGTGTTGTGAAACGCTTGGAATCTGCAAGGATGCCGTTCCTGCTGCATAGCAGCAGTTGTCTTGCGTGTTACGTTGCACCATGTTGCCTGGACGTATTGTTTAAGGGGGGACGCGGGGATCAGATCGCGAAAATCACGAGAAAAATCGGTTTTTGGAAACCCCGCATTTCGGTATCTGCAACGCCTAATCTACGCTGTATCAAAATGATTTGGCTGGAAACGCACTAAAAGTGCCCGAAAAAAATTAATTTGTCAGTGCGCAGGGCGAAAAAAACAGCTTTAAATCGCGCAAAATCACCGCAGTTCACGGAGCCATATCTCGTATTTCCCGCCACCGAGCGCCGCCATCTTGGTATCGTTCGAAAGCTCAAAGTTTCGCCGTTCCGCTTCTCAATTCGTCGGTCTTCGCCATCTTGTAACAAACGCACAAACACAAAAGAATCGCGGGTCTGCTAGAGGTAGTCACACGGGCCCTCCGATGAAAGCGGGCCTGCGATTGGCTGCCGTGCTGAATGGCGTCTTCCCATTGGTTACTGCTGCGGCAGCGGGCAAGATGGCTACCGCAGTTGTTCGCTTCGCAAACCATGCCGGCGTCTTCACTTGACACGCAGAATTCGGATTTCTGAGAGCGCCCAGTTTAGTTAAGGATCGTCGCTTGTTGGAGAAGAAAGTTTGGACGAAGCACGTCTTTGGAATACGGAAGCGCAAGCCTCCTACGGCGAGAAAAATACGGCGATTAGCGGAGGAGCACCCGACTGAACGTGCCGCGCTACCTTGCACCGTGGATTACGTGCCGCGCTATCTTGCACCGTGTGACTCAAGCAGCGAAACCGACAATCGCCCTGTGCCATCGGTACCGATAACGCAGTCGACGGAAGACGCGCCAACGGAAGCTCCCGCGCCTCGGCGTACGGCCGCGCGAACCAGCCGAGATCGTATCGACGCGGGTCGAAGGTCACCATCGCCGGCGAAGACGGTGTACTTAGTTTGATGCATCGTGCGACATGAACACGCCGCCTGTGAGCGAGCCCCAACCGTCGACGAGCTACAGTGTAATAACCGAAAATTCACCGGACAAATAGTCGCCCGAACGGTGCACCATTTAGACGCGCCTCGAGCCGCGTTTCGCGTCAGCGGTGACGGCAGAATCGCGAGCATGCAGCAACAAATCAAGGAAGTCCGACTCGCCGCGACCCGATAGCGAGCAAATATGTTCACCCCATGCTGTGACACCATCACCTAGTCATTCACGTGTGCGGTCACGCGAACGGTGGCGCGTTCGAACAATCCGTGTTCGTCCATACCGGTGCCCCGCTCCAAGCCACGCGAGACGTCTCGCGAAGCGTGGATTGGCGCACGCACGGGACGTCCCTGGCGCCCACCGATCCCAACCCAAAGAGGAAGCGCCCTCGACCTTTCTCTCCCAAGTCACCCCGCCGTTCGGCGGCGTTAGCATCGCGACACTCGCGCCATCACCCGCAATGCGCCGCAACCACCACGACCGCCGCCAGGCTTAGCCACGCGGAGAAGCCGGACTACAGGAGACATGCGGGGAAAACAACATCAGGGGACGCGTGAGAGTCGCGCATCCCCACAGTCTTGGTGGAGCTTAGGGGACAGTGAATTCGTTCAACACACATCATAATCTCCTGTCGAAAACACCTCTTTTCAGCCTGCCCTAGGAAGATTTTTCAAGCGAGAACCATAGCTCCACCAATGTCTTATTACAATATTTACCCAATTATAACGCACACAATTAAAAAGAAAAATTTTGTTTTTCAGGAAATCTGGGCCGGAAATTGCCTGTGCAGTGCAATATAATACAAAACCAAAACCACCTTTGCGGCGTTCATATGCTTTACCACATACGGGAAAGTGGACTTTGCAGAGAAGCTGGGTTTAGGAAACCCGCTGCCATGGTGCAACATATACTAGACTCTTGCCCATTTTTCTTGCGATAAAATCGGGCACGCGTTAGATTTATACTTTGTTTAGGAGCTCTAATGTCATTTCTTCGTTAGTTTGCCTCTTTGGGCAAATAAAAATTGGGTGCACATTTGATTCAGGGGTGTGTTAGAATTGGGCAATTCCTGCCACGAATAAATGGCGTTTTGCCATTTTTTCTTTTCTGCAACTTGTTTAATTCGAGCCGCCAGATAATTTGATCACTTTTGTTGGTCCCGTCAGGGTTGAATTAAGGGAAATTGACTGTAATTAAGAAGTTGAAGCCGAGGAAGTCATGTCTGCTTAGAATTCTAGGACTAGCACCACTTTCAAGATGCCCTTCCTTGAAATGGGCTGCAAATACACTGGCGTTTAGGCTTAGCTGTTTCCAACAGGCCTCCCTCCATTAAATTATAGGAATGCAACCAGGAGCACGGATAAAGGAAGAGGACAGGATGAGTGCTGCACTGTCAACATGATTTGATGATAGCCGCTTATTTACATGCATCTTTACTCATGCACAAAGAGATCCACTAAAATCAATACGTGCTTAAAGACGGGAATCTAGAAACTACATTTCGCTGCTGCCTAGAACCACCGATCTGTCACTGATACACATTTCTCCTTTTTTTTTTTCGATGTAAAATGCTTCAACCAGCTCTCAAGCTGTTTTATCACGACTATTCAGCAGCACCTTGCACTCGTTCAATCTTGGCTCACAGGCGACAGGTGCTTCCCTCAAGCAGGCGTGGCAGTTATCAGGAAGAGGGGTGCCTTTTCTTTTTTGTTAATGAGCACTTATGCTCACCTGGGCGTTCAATGAGGGCAGACGGGGGGACGTCTGCCCAACGTAAATTCTGCTACATGCGAGTGGGATTTCATAAACTACCCCTTTTCTACATTGTACGTAGTTGCGTGCGGTGCTGTGTGCTTTATTGTGCACGGAGGCTAGCAAGCTTTCGGGGAGCCAAGAATATTACGTTGGCCACCTTCTTCAGGTTGTGAGAGGTTTTAAGCACACATGGTATTACCTCTGGCCTTGAAAGCTTTCTTCCTTCCTGCTGCATGTTGGTTTGCACGCTAACCTTCAGCTTTTTCAGCAGCGCTTGCGTCAAGCCGAGTACTAGTGACGTGGGAAAACCTGCCTTTTGGAGCCGGGACACCTGTGACGTAAAACTTGATTGCATGACATCTTTCTCGATTTTTTTTTTTTCCCCCCAAAACGTATGAACGAAGTTCTACTATATTGGTTCGTGAGCAATAGCACATATGACATACTTTTGCTTTCCACAATTTCAGGTGATGGAGACCTTGCTGTCGCTGCCAGCAGACTACTGGAATCAGCTCTTGGATGTCTAGCGCAGTGAAAATTCTTGGCACTATGAAACCGGTGTTTGGTGAGTGCTATTTTAATGGCCTACATTTTGTAGGCTTGTGCAAATATTCAATATTTCTTAATATTCGATCGAATATAATGCCATTCTATATTCAGTTCGGCTCGAATTTCAGTTTTCGGAGTGTTCGAAACGAATAAATATATGCATTTTACCGTATATAAGCCGCATCTCCAATTACAACACCCTGGAAAGAAAAGAAACCTGCGTCTCTGCACAATAATGACACTTTGAAAATAAACTGACTCCAGAGATGAACCCATTCATTTTTTGCAAGTAAAGAACCAACTTGGATCTGTCAATATCTGGCTCAGTTAATCAACACTGATTACCATTCACTTCGCTTTGAACCAAAAAGTTTATATTCACATAAGCCTAACATTTTGCCACTCGACATTCATTTTATGTGCAAGCAGCATTTGGACATGGCTGTAGTATTCCGTAAGACCCTAAGGGGCACTAAATAGAAACACTAAATTAGTTTAAGACTGGTAAAGTTGTTTGAAAACACTATATTCATTATTTTTGTGCTATTAGGTTGATTATCTAAAAAAAAAGAATGCAGGTGAAAGTAAAGTTCTTGAAAATGTGCACTAGAAAAACCCTAGAAATTTGCGATGCTGCACTGACATACCAGTGCTAATATATATAAATACAGTGGAATCTCGATGATACAAATCTCGCGGAGTCATGAAAAATATTTGTATTAGCCGAAATTCGTATCATCGAAACACAATTGAAACTAGCTAAATTAAAGAGTCGGAGGTGAACTCACTCAGGCACACGCACGTAAAGAGCATTTACAGTCTAGACCACTTATAACGTGACCATTTATAGTGCAGAACTGGCTATAACACGGCCTTTTCCGACTCCCGTTTACCCTCCAATAGAACTCCATGTATATGCATACCGCTTAGAGTCCAGCCGGGTGAGATAAAATACGGCGATAATCCAGCTACTGCGGGAAAGTCTCGCCGACAAGGACTTGAGCGAGCATGCTTCTCAACGAGGTGCGCCCACCGATGGGAGAGGAGATCAATGAGGGTGATGCGGAGACGTGGAGCACGAGTCCAAGAGCGATAAAATTGTCGCTGCGCGCCGTATGTGCGTGAAAGCGCGCGGGGGATGCGTGCCTTCACGGAGAACGAACGCACAGCAGAGAGCAAATGCAACTTCCGTCATGCAAAAGGCCGTGGGGGTATGGGAAGGAAAGGGGGGGGCGACGCTGTGCTGCCGCACCAAATGCGTATCTTGCAACCAGACGCAAGGGTAACTGGCGACGCAATCTCCCACGTGAAAAGAGCAAAGCAGGAAGGCAGCGCGGGAGGGAGAGAGAGGGGGGGGGGGGGCGGCGGCTTCTACTCTGCCAACAAATGCGTTCTTGTACTTTGCGCCTGTGCCGGCTGTCGGTGTTGTCGCGCGCACCATATCTTGAAAGTGATCACCACACGGCTCTGACTTTTGTATGCACTGTGTTTACACCGCTCAGTTTCCGTTGAAGCGATAGACCGCACGAACCTACGCTCGCTGCGGCGGCCGCGCTTCCCCACGAAGCACAAAAGGAAAAGCAACAAAAGCGCCACCGCTTAAAATTCTTCATGCCCAGTTGCAGGCTCCGCGCTGTCCGGAGCCGCATCCATGCCTCCGTACCAAAAGAGAAGGGGAGAAAGCGCGTGACTGCGCACTGTTCTCTTTCGCGGCCGTCGGTGGGGCGGCGTTTATTCGTATCAAGCGGCGCGGGTCGAAAATCAATTCGTAACAACAGTTCTCTAGCATATTGCAAAGTAATGGGGCTCGGCCGGGTCCACAGAAAAATTCGTTTTAGCCATGATAGTATCATCGAGATTCCGCTGTATACAGGGTGTTTCAGCGAACAGTTTCAAAATTTATTTAAGGTTGCCTGTGGCAGATAGCCCAATTCTAGTTAATGAGCTGGTCTACTCGAAGAGGTGGACATTACTTGCACGAAAAATTGAAATGCATAATCAAATAATTAACAAAAATCCACTAATTAAGTTGGCCTATATTGCAATTTACAAATTGTAGCCGTGGAGTTCGCAAGGCGGATCCACTTGGAATTAATTCTCAGGATGACGCCAGTTTCGAGATGTTAATTCCCGAACTTTGCAGAGAAATGCATTGGTGTTCCAGTTTATTTTGTGCTTCAATGCATTAAGCGACATTTTGTTGAGAAACTGGAACGCCCATGCATTTGATGACAGTTCGAGATTGAAGAAGTATGAGAGGCACACTTCAAAATATCAGATATAAAGTGCTTATCAAAAGTGCTTACTGGTTCATGTTTGTGAGCTAGTGCTGTTTTTGTGTTTTTCAAAAGTCGGTGCCTGTTGAATCTTTGTTAAAAGGCTTTCTAAAACTTTTTTTTTTTTGTACTGACTGTTCTTATGCTTTTTCCATTTCTAGCCTCACCAAGCTGCTCTGGTTTTGTGATGCTTAGCCTGCCACATGCTTTTTTTTTTTGTTTTTTGTCTCGTTGTCCACCACCTTTCAACTTTTCAGACAGCCTGGCCTGGTGTGAGGAGTCATCCGCTGATCTCTTGTCCTGGAAGGCAGTTGTGGCCTTCTCTTCATTTTATTTATACACTTTGACAATCTCTGTACAGTGCAGAATTTTAATAAATTTGTGTAAAAGCTCTTTTCCCTGCCTCAGCTGAAGTGCCGCAGAGTGGCTTTTTTAGGTTGGTTGTCTTGCTTGGTTCATTAACTTTCACAGTCAAGCCTTGTTACAACGAAGTCGGATGTAGATCCAACACAAAAACAACTTTGTTTTGTTGTGTACACAAAATCTGTTGTAAGCATACATGCCAAGACTAGCAAAATAAAAAAATATAGAAACTTAAATTTACTGCATTATATCCCACAATTTATATCAAGGTTCGACTGTTCAGCTGGGTGCAACATAAGTGCGGAGATCACAAAGTGCAAGGAGGTCGCGTTACTGTGTTGGCACTCCTAGAAATGTGCTACAATGTCTCGCTGACAACCACACAAAGCCAGCAGAAAATAAAGCCAAGATGACTATACGGAAAATAAACTTTTTTTTTAATTGAAGTAATAATTGGGAGGGGAAAAAAAAGAAGTGAAAGTGGACAAGAAGACAACTTGGCACAAGCGAGAGCCAATCCCACAAGTCCTGCATTATGCATGCAATGCCCCACCCTGGGTTACCCTTATTATTCTCAATGTGTCCCAAAGTTATGGTTATGTAAACAGATGCAAAATGCACTTAGTTTTCAATGCTACTACAATAACTCCATCACCAATTTGGAAATTTCACCTAGAGCGCAAGAGATGGCCTGTATTTTCGATTGAGCTTCGTTGTTGGCTGCCACTTACCATGACACTAGTGCGAAGTGAACTTCCTCGCAAACTTTGCAAACAACTTTGCAATGACGTAAGCAGTTGGTGCTTGTTCGTAAACCATGGTACAATGCTTTCATAAAGTTCTTGCCAAAACGCCGCAGTGCATACAAAGCCATCTGGTGAAAATCGACCATTGCTAGGACCACCTGTAATACCCGTGCTCCCCCGTTCCTACTCTTCCTTCTCGTACCTCTTTCCACAATCCACAGCTCTTTCGGAGCAGAACAAAAAAATGGTAGATAAGCCTTTAACAACGTGCAGGTGGAAGCGTTCCCGCAGAAACGCACATAGCGCCGCCAGGTTTCCACGAGTACATTTGCCTCGTTGAAATCGGCTGCTCGGAACACATTTGCCTGGTTCATTCAGAGTACAGTTTCCTACGAAAATTCCTAGAGAGAACTGTGGTGCTAGTGTGTACGAGAGCGCCCAGTATGACGGTTCAACCAGCATGGGCATGATGGTCAATACTACATGGATTTGCCTAAACTTTGACCTGGCTTCAAATGGCTTTGTAAATTCATAACCTTCTGCAAAATATATTACAAGTGCTACAATCTGCAAAGATCATGCATAGGTGCAGAGACTTGTTGCCTTGCTGTGTTTTAGAAGACTTGCAATTTCTTGGAAATTTAGAAAGACGAAGCATAACACAGCAAGAACATCTTTAATCACATGCACAAGGATTGGACAAGTTCATTCACTATCGTATGCTCCCATGATAGCCGTGCAGTTCCCTTGAGTAATTTTTTTCGGGCTACTTCAATTCAAAGCACCATGGTCCAGCTCGAAGCACTCAGAGGTACTCTCACCTTGGAGCTGGAAGCGCGACCGAGATCTGACAAAAATCTGGTCATGTGGCACCTCCGGTTGCTCTGGGAGCAGCTGAACGTTTGGCTCTGGCAGGACTTCTCTGGCTCCACTCACTCCACATCATTGCAAATCGAGTTGCAGCCCAATAGAATCCAATCAAATAGGCCATTAAAACCAACTACAGTATACTTCCGTGAATTCGACTCCGGTTAATTCAAACCCAATCAAAGGTTGTGGCCGGCACCCATGCATTTCTATGGGCCCAAACTTTCGTTATGCCGATCCTAAAATTGGCCTTCGCGGAATAATTCAAATTTGACCAGTCAACATGCATGCGCGTGACCTCAGTGGTGACCGAAATAGCGATTCTTTAGTGGCAGCATGCACCGCTGGAGCTTAAGAGACGGCAAATGCGTTGAACATACGTCATCTACCATCAAAAACTGCCCTAGGAAGATTTTAAAGAAATAATTGTAGCTCACAATGTCTGATTATGGTATTTACCCAATTCTAACGCGTGCCTCTTCCAAGAAAATTGGGCCGAAAATTGCCTGCACAGTGCAATCTGTTAAGAAACCAAATTGCGTTCGCAATGTTTGTATGTTTTACCACATAACACAGTTGTATTGCGGCGAAGCTGACTGGGAAACCGGCCACCATTGTGCAACACATAATAGACCCTTGCCCATTTTTCGTGCTAAAAAATAGAGTACATGTAATTTCCACATTATTTTCTACTTTGGACACATAGTAGGATACGTGTGTTAGAATCGCACAAATACTGCCAAATGAATCAGTGGTGTGTGTTGGAGTGCTGTTTTCATATTGTTTAATTAGATCAATTTCGTTGGTCCCGTCAGGGCCAAATTAATGGAAGTCGTCTGTAAAACGTTGGTTGTGTGTGCATCTCAGTAGTAGTATTGATTTATTTAAAAACTAATCAGCCTTGAAGATAACGTGTTAGAAGAACAGTGAAAAGAAAGCTACTGTATTTTCCAGTCTATAAGTCGCACCGGTGTTCAAGATGTACCTGTTCATTTGGTAAGCAATTTTTTAAAATTGGTGACGTTTCACTTCATGAACGGGTGTCACGCGCAAGCATATGGGTGCCATTCCTATATAATTGCGATAGCACTGATATGGACACTCCAGGTGAATTTCTGCCATCGTGGTCACCATGATGTTCCATATTAAGTCCAAAGGCCATAACATTGTCCCTGTGCGCCGTATGCTGTATGTGCGAGTGAAAGCGTGGGACGGTGAGCCGAATCGCGCACAAGGGAAGAAAGCAAGAAGGCAGCGCCGGAGGGAGGGGGAATGGCTTGTACTCTGGTAGCAACTGTATAGTTTACACAGCGGCGTGTACCGTATCTTGAAAGCGATCTGCAGATGGATGACTTCGGGGTCAGTCAACTCGCGGTTGGCCTGCCGCCGCTTACGTTGCTGCTTCGTACTCGCACGGCGCTCAGCAACTTGATCACGAGAAGAACCCGGTACCTCCATAGCACGTACACAACCCGTAGCAACTGCCAGAGGAGGTCAACCCAGTGTGCTTTGCATGGCCATAGCATCCAATCCGATTTTGACAACAGTTTTTCAGAAAAAAAAAACATATATAAATCGCACCATTTTATACGATGCACGAATAAATAATTAAGAAAAAAACCACGACTTATGCACCGGAAAATACGGTACTCTATGATCTGAAAACATGTTAGCTTTACGCTGCCTAGGTAGACTGTAGTGACATAGGTTGCATTCCGGTAGAACAGAAAGATCACCTTGTATAGAAGAGAAACTTAACATATTTATTTGTCCAAGGCAATGTTTAGATGCAATAGCTTCTTGTCAAGCGCTGTCTCTGAATGCCAGAGCTGTAAGCGCCTTCTGGTGACCACTGTATTCCCTCTTCACCTCTGCTGGGGAGACACTCCACAGCCTGGCAACAGTGTCTGATGATGCTGCAAAGGAGGACACCGCATAGACTGCTTTCAAATTACCAGATTAAGGACTGTAGCAGGAAATAGCCCTGACCACACTAGACGAAAAACATGCATGGCGCGCAGCCACCAGCAAAACACGCACTGCGGAAGCTGCCCTGTGGCAGCTTTTTTGTGTTGCGGGAGGGATCGGTCCTGGACCGATTTTCTGCGGCTTGTCGCGTGCCCCAGATGGATGAGACCAATTCACACGCATGTATAACGAAGGAATACATGCTGTGCCCCGTAACAGTGGCCCCTTTTCATTCTTGGTATGCTTCACAGCAATATTTGCATATGCTTCACCGCGTGACACTGTTGTATTTTGGCAAAGCTAATTTTTGGAAACCGGCAGTACGCAACGGTTGATTCTAGCCGCACTTTCCACACTTTGAAGCCATCGGCAAGGAGGACAAAGGCGGAGTTGGTGCCATTGCTGACAACGGCAAATTTTTTTCAATGAAAAATACGGCACCCAACAGCAGGAAGCTTGGTAGCGAACGTCGAAACAGCTAAGCCTAGCATTGTTGCTGTGGTGGCTACGCCTGCCAGCAGGTCAGCGTACGAGAGCGCTGGTTCGAGTCTGCGAGATAATCAAAATGACGGCAGTGGTGGCTTCAATTAATGCCGTCTCGGACCTGTGACCACAGGAAAAGTTTGAAAAAATCGGACGGCAAAGGGTTTCAGCATCTAAAATTTCAGACGCTCTGTACATTGGCACTATGGGGTACACACCAGCGCCACAAAGTCGTCCGAAGTATCAGGCATGTCCGAAAAATCAGTCTTGGACTGTTAAACTTTTTATCTTTACTGTCTCTTTAAAACTGTCTTGTGCACTGTGGCACAAGCCACAATGAGTGTCTCGTGAGGCATTGCTGCTTTTAGCAATCGTGATTCATCGAAACGGTCAAGTCACAGTTAGCTGGAGTGTCAATTTTCAGAGGGACAGAGGACAGCCTTCCACATCTGCCGAGACATGTTCTCTTTTACAAACTCTTACATTTAATTTTATCGACATCATCATCATGATTGTATTTATTTATTATAAGTTCCTCTTTTCTTGCATGCAGGTCACGGCTCGACAGCTCTGGTGCCGAGTATAGCACTAACCCCTTAACCAAGACGGTGATAGAATGGTTTGAAGCAGCTATAAATTATGCCTCTGTGGGTATAACTGCTTGTTGAACACATACCACCATTATGGTTATCCATGTATGGTTGTCCAGCAATAAACCGATAGTTGCAGTACAGCGCTCGTGTTTGTTCACTGTGTTACGTCCTTGTATCGAAGGGTGCTGCCATATTACATGATAAATATGAAACTGTTCTTCCACACTCAGTTTATCGAAAATCCCGTTAACAGCTACAAAACTTGCTCAATGAAGCAGGTTTCTGAAAAACCCCTCCCCAATTAAAAAAAAGGACTTTGTTGTAAACTAACTGAGCCTGTCTGAGGCCTTGAAAGGGTTAAACAGTTGTTCACTGCAAAATGATAATAAAGGCTAGTAACTCGCCTGTAATGAGGAACTGTGCGTCGTAGCTGAATGCAATGTCCCACACCCAGCGCTGGTTGATGTTGCTCATCTCACACATTGGGGGGATGTTGGCCACCTTCCAAGCACGGGTTCCTGTCGATGACTGCGAAGAGCTCCGCCGGACTAGTCGCTCTGGCCCATTGTCATCACCGGAAGCAATCAGGTTCGACACCTTCCAGACGCGCGCTGTTGTGTCGGCTGACGATGTCGCCAGCAGCCTGTCACCACAGAATGCGATTGTCAAGACTTCACAAAACCAAGCAAGCTGAATAAATTCCTATGTGTTAGCTACAAATGTAGCACTTAACCAAAACGGTAGCTACAAAAGTGGTAGCTACAAATGTATTATCAAGTGTTTACTTAGAATTTGTGTTTCATATTGAATGGACAGCATGTCAATCTAAACAAAAATATGGCAACAAACAATATTTAGTGAGCAACCAATGCATACTATAAATTATGCCTCAATCGTCAATTAGGTGTAACTACAAGACAAAAATTTTACAGCAAACTAACTGGTTATAGATACCTAAATTTCTGCAAAAAATTTTTTTTAATCACGCTAAAGCTCACACAGACACAGGACACCAAGTGCAAACTATCAACTGTTCATCTCTCAGGTTTCGCCTGGTGTCCTATGTATGACTTTGTTTGTGTGTGTGTGCACGTGTATGTGTGCGTGTGTGTGTGCTTTCTTTTTTGGAATCTTTAGCACACAGACTTAGACTTACCTATAAGAGAAAGTTGTTAAAAGTTCATAATTTTTCGGAGAACCCATATTTAGGCATAATCAATGACACTGCAACGAAAACAAGAATTAACTGCTGTACACAAGGTGCTATTCTGTTTTAATAAACGTAGTCGCTTAGCTTGCGCTAACAATATGATATACGGGGGCGAAGGACGTGTCCTGCCGAGGACTGCACAACTGGCCTGGTCAAAGTGGACAGGTGGATTACTTCACAATAGAAGGCCAGCCGTCAAGGTTTGGTACGATCTCAGCTGGTCTCCCAGGCACTAACCAAGCACAATGCTGGTTAGCTTCAGCGACCTGACAAGAACCAATGTATTTAGCATGACATGGCCAAGTCTAGAGGTGAAGAACTGATAACTACCGGCACAATAATACGGCCCCAGCTATAGGGTTAATTATACAAGTCGTCGCGCGACGGCGCTCTAGCACCACATGCGCTCACTCGGAGTCGAGGCTGAAACGGCACTTGAGGCCATAGCGCTTGTGTGCCTCAAACTTGAGCATCCGCTCGGGGCTGGATATCTGGTTGTCACTGCAACTCCCCAGCAGGAACAGGTAGCACACCCCCTACGAAAGAAAGACAAAAACAAAAATATATGTATTAAATAAAAGACAAGGAACAAGAACTATACATCCTCAAGATGCGGCTGTGTCCAGTAAAAGCATTCCACTACATATTGACACTTGCACTTGTTTGCGTTTTTCCGGTGACCTCATTTCACCGGCTAACAAATGTTAAATGTTATCGGTCAGCACAAGAGGCGCCTTTCTGTGTCGGAAGCTTCTCAAATGTTATTGCAGGTTTTATCCGTTGTCTGTCGTAGCCGAACCTAGTGTAATCTGATTGTATGCGCGACACGAGTTGTGTACTGCTTCCTGGAAGGCACGTGGACACCAGCGATTACAGTGGAACCTTCGACGAGTCATGTATAAAAGCTGACGCACTTCACCCGCAGATCACATTTTGATGATCAATGAATGAACAAGGTTGGGCCGCTGACCGCTTTCATTGTTCTGAGTGTTACTTGTTTTGAAGGGCACAGGTTCGCCCAATAAACAGTTAATTTTGTGACTTGCGTAGTGCTGTTGTGGTTGTTCGCCGTCACTACAACATGACAATATTAGGACGCAATTTTTTCGAAAATCATCCCATCATGCTTATGCTCACTAAGTAATGGGCAAATTCCTCAATGAAGCAACTAATACACCGCACCACTGTAGGAATCACATTGCCCCTTACTTCATTGGCAAAAAAGTTTGCTTTATCAACAAAGCAAACCACTGCCACCACAAACGATCATGCTTGACAACCGTGGATCACAACTATGGATGAGACTACAGAGCAAAGAAAAATCTAGCATTGTATGAGAATGTGAATGTCATACTACATCAGATGAAAATATTAAGGGTGTTTGAATAGATACACGTTCTAATCAAATGCGAATATATTTGAAAGAAAGAACTTTCACATGGGCGTTCACAACTGGACGTCCAGTCAACTGCGGCACTTGTATATTAGAAAACAAAGAACTGTCTAAAGGCGAGACATACTCGTTGGATGACGAGAAAGTAATGAAAATAAGTTATCTGCTGCATGTATTTTCTCAAGAACTGGTGCCTCTGTGCTACAAACACAGCTCTCGAGCAGCAGAATCATTCAGAACAGTCATTATTTGCATCTGATCTTTTTCTCTGGAAAATTCAATAGGCGTTATCTCTTATATTCGAGCAGAAATGGCTGTTTGACAATTTTGAATAGGGAATTCTCGAATAAAATACCGATAGATGAGCAAAGGACTATACTCAATTCACGTTAAAAATTTTGAATATTCGCATACCCCTAGAAAATATCAAAGAAATACGGGTGCCACGAAGGAAAAACAGACAAAGAAAAAGTAGCTTGCCTTGTTGTCTATGGCAGCCAGGTACTGGCCACTGGAATCGATGTCCAAGTGCTGGACAGACACGTCCAAATCTAGTGTCTGTTTTGCAAGGAAAAAGAAAAGCCGTTTTGCACACACTTACGCCAAGTTTGTTCGATGTGGGCAAAATATACACTTTGCCGATTATGAACCCTGCCTTAATGTCCTTTTGTAATAGCATAACAGCCTTAGCATAACCTTAGCTTAACTGTAGAAAAAAAAAAAAAAAAACTGGAGTACTTTGTGGCCTAAGCAAGCATACCCTTGTAGTTAACGGCTGCACAGCATAAGCCTGACACCCACATGTACAATGAATCCACTGAATGCAAGCTACATGCCAAGGCCACAAAGCACTTGAGGATTTTCAGAGTTTCTGTATGCCAGAAGCTTTACCATGCAGATGTACATACATACAGCACATTATACTTGGCAAGTGCATGTAATGTACATAAACTGCTGGTTTTTCCTGAGTAAACACATCTTTGAGAAGTGAGAAGCGCTGAGCCTTGAGACATTGCCATTGGGTTAGTAGTAGGACATACAAAACTTGTGTTCGTGCCGCTGGATGCTGCATTGGTGCAAGCTAACAAAAGCGCAGTCATCCAGCATGGAAGGGACCCAAAATTTAATTTTGAAATGGTGTTGGAGTTTCTCTTTGCTTTCAGCCTCAGGCGGAACCAGCTATCAGTGGCATGTTCATGTTGCACAATCTCATCTTCCACACCGGGCCCATTTAGTTGGCATCAGTTTGAGCTGGGGAACAACTCCAAATAGCTATCATCATAAAACAAGAGGACAAATGCAAGCCCTTGCTTTTCAAAAATGATTTGCACTACTGCATACACCTAGATTGAAGGCCACTGATGCATCACTTGATTCAAGAGTACCACTGAAAGCACAGCAGTGTTGAAAACATCATGAACTGATCTAGCGAATCGCTGAAACCAAGCTGGCTCATGAAGAACGAGTCGTGTCCACGTACCAGCTGCTCATTGTGGTTATTCCTGAGGTCCCAGACATAGATGGTGCCACTCTGGTCACCAATGAAGAGCTCACACTGGTTCGGGTGCAGGCAGGCACAGTTGACTGGCGCATTGGTCTCAAACACTCGTTGGCACGTCTGCGCCCTTGCTCTGGTGCGCACAGGAAAAGGAGGGAAGGGTCATTTGTGAGCACGAGGGATGTCACAGTATATATATATATACACAAGTTGGCATAGTTTGTCAATGCTGTTTTAAACGTCAGCATGAATAAGACACAGACAAAGAAGGAAATGCACAGATGGCGCTACTAGTAAGACAGTTGGAAGTGGTGTCATCTCTGTGTGTATGTGTTGTAATCTCTGTCTGTACTAATTTGCCCCGATTTGGAAAGAATTATTTTTTATGCTTTCCTCCTGCACTGTGACACGGAAGAAATTGTTACAGGCGCTTTTAGACAGCATTCACACCGGTTACTGACGGAGGACACGCAACCGACCATGACTGATGTTTATGCTGTCCAGCGTGACCTGCCTTTTGGCAGACCGAAACGTCTGCTCACACCTCCATCACCACATAAAATAAGGGTCAGCATATAGTAATGACGTTTTACTTCTCCGCTGCTGATTGGTCCGGGAGTATTGTGACATCAGTCACGGAGCTCAAAAAACAACCAGAATCGGTCTGTGAGCAACTTCACAAAATCGGTACATTTTTGATCAAAGCGACGCTTTCTGACCATTGCTTTGTGACAAACTTGGTCACATCACCTCTGTCAGTTGCCAGTGTGAATGCCGCCCGAGTCTGACTAAAAATTCACCTGCAATGATTTATATTTTAAAATTTGCCTTCTGAGCATTTCCACTTGGCCACACTTTTACTACTTGGCCACATCTACCACGGCGGATGTTTTTAAAGATGAAAGCATCTATACAGTCTACTGACTCAGCCTCACACTTCTAAAAATGCATTTATGAGTCGAGAGGCTAATGTGTACACATTGTAGCGCGAAGAATGGCACTTATATTTTTCAGGAACACAGACATCAAAATCAAAAGCTAGTAAAGGACGTGCTCGATGATGATGACTATTTTCTCACTATGCCCGATAAGCCATACATGGGATACACAGTGAAATCCCACAGCAAGACAATGCCGATATAAAATATATTTTTAAATGCTAGCTGCACTTCAAGTGTTTTGGGTTTGTTTAGTTTTGCTTGTAGAATAGCAGATGGGCCTGGTCTGTACAATACAGTAACCTCGAAAAAGAGCAGGAGCCCTGACAATGTCTTGGCAAGCAACAGATCTGATAAGCACGCTTTGCTGCTGGTAACAGGCCACACTGGAAACACCAAGAGATTCTCATGACCTAAATCTGCTTGCTATCTTGATGTTCTCTGCATTTAGCACTTAATAGTACCAAGTACAGTACTAAGCACAAATACTAAGTACAGTAATAATTTTACCCCTCACCCTGCATCTCTTCGTGAGGTTATTAACCATGCCAGTTAATTCTACCTTATCCTGCAACTGGGGCCCAGTTGTTTTGTATCCAGAAATATCATGCCCAGTCCCCTCCTTATCTGTCGCAGTGAATATGGCATTTTGCTGCCGAATGCGAGGTCACGAGTTCCTGTCACATCCCTGTCACAGAGGCTACATTTCGATGGGGGCAAAATGCAAAAACGCTTGTGCAGTTGAGTTTAGACGCACGGTAAAAAACCCCAAGAGGTCTAAATCAATCCGGAGTCCTCAACTATAACATCTAACGTGGTCTCAGTGTTCCTTTGCGATGTTAAAACCCATGAATCAACCAGCTGGTTTGCTTCTGAGTAGGCCTCCAATAGAGACCAGTTGATTATGAGATCAAACCAGCTGATTACCAGATAAAACTATTCGAGTTCCCAGTTAAAAAGTTTCACTAGGGCACGCTTCCACGGTGATGAATTCTGGAAGTTTCATTCCTTCTGGATATGGTCTTGTAGATGACCGAGAGCTGTCACAGTCAGTTGAAAAGCAAATTCCCATTACACTCTCACGATGCATCACGCAAACAGTGACCCAGCGCACAATTTGAGGACTCGTGCATTTGTGACGACCTACTCAGTGCAGCTAGTTATATGCTGGGCAAAGGACCAAGCTAGAGGCCACCGCTGAATGTCACCTTGAGTCCCAGATGCGAGCCGAGAAGTCTTCACCACCCGAGTACATCCAGAGGCCATCCTCGTGGAAACCAAGGGCAGTCACATTCTTGCCAAGCCCCTCGTAGTTGATCACGGGGTTTGTGTTTGTCGAGTTGATGTCATAGGTGCGGATGTGCTGGTAGCCTGAAAATGCCACGTACATAAACACAGAAAAGATGTCTGTCATCTCGATTGGGTGTGTTAATTAAAGAGTCACTCATGAAAAATTATATATATATATATATATATATATATATATATATTGCACTGTTGTGGGTCGCACAGAATTGACAGGTGGCTAAGTTGGTGCATGTTCATACTGAAAAAAACTGCAAGTGCGATATATGTAGGCTGACGAAATGAAGTGTGCAGGACCTCAGCATCAATTATTTTGCAGCATGTGCATTCTTGACTCATGCTATCAGAGCTGCAGAATCATGCAATGTGCACATTGCAACATCAATACTTAAGTCTGTAGAGATTATATTATAATTATATAATTAGCTCAATTTGTCATTGTCCACATATATATTCCAGACATTCCTGGTCAAAGGACACGAATCAGTTAGCAGAATGCAAATTTACACTAGCCTGCTTACAGGCGACGACCGAACAAAATGCATGACTATATTGAAATGCATGACCGCTGCTGTTTTACGAGTGCCGGAGTAGAATGAATCTGCGTTTCACAAACTCACCTCCGGCAGCTATATGCTGGCGATCAGGCGTGATTTCAAGCACGTTCACTTGCTGAATGACTGAGTTAAGGACAAAGAGCAACAAACTCGTGAAATGTAAAGCTGTGTTCTAGGTCACTCTATCTGTGTACAGCCGGAGCTGCAGGGAACCAACTCGATCGTAAACCAATTGTTTAACAGCATTCACATCTCGAGCAAACAAAACTTTAATCAATGCATGAAACGCAGACCGTCAAATGTCGCTTTATGACAGAGATCAGGAGAAAATAAATCGTCGACAGCGTGCAAAGGATACGGAGTCTGCATGCTGAAGCGTCCGCTGGCACAATCCGCTGTGCGCTTGCCAGAGACGAATGCTATGGTCGTAGCCACCCGTCGCCAAAATAACCTGATCGCCCGCACCATCCGCAACCATGTCTTTCATTACGGCGAACCAATTATACCATAGTCGCCGCAATACGGAACTAAAGTTACGCAAACTAGCAGCGCAAGCGAGCTATACAACCGAGTTTCACGCGTTTCGTCTGCCTCCCGAAAATAACAGCGGTACCGCAGCGAATGCAAACTTGCCACCTGATTGGTCACTTGCGGCCCGATACCGCAGTTAACTTTTCCTACTTTTCCGATTAGCCAGCATCGTTTGTTTAGTTCTTCGATCGCAGGTCGGAGGAATGGCAGACGGCTTTAGCGGCGTGTTGAGGATTACAGATTTAAATGACTTTATCGGACCCTCTCAGGTAAGTGTCAGCGCATGCGGAATACAATTATGAAGTCTCCAACGCCAGGACGAAGCGAGCGTAATTACAGTGTCGCGATTACGACACACGGAAACACGAAATCCGCGCACCCTCGCGTTCCGCCGAATAATGCCGTCTTCGCAACTCTTCTTCGCGTACTCTTTTTTTCAGGAGTGCATCAAGCCGGTGACGGTAGAGAAAGGTCCCGGAAAACTTGGCTCCATCAAAATCGGGGACGATGGCTCCTACCTCCAAGTTGACGAGGTGAGAGAAGAGCGCATTTCTCGGAAGTTGTTAATAAGGAAAGCGGAGTGATCGCCGTATTCGATCGTGCAGTCCGGGCAGACTTCGAAACTGGAGAAGGCGCAGATAACGCTCACGGACTGCCTGGCGTGCAGTGGCTGCGTGACTTCGGCGGAAACCGTGCTGATCACCCAGCAGAGCGCCGAGCAGCTTTACAGTGTGCTCAAGGAAAACGCGGAACTGGTGAATACGTTTTGTGCACTTGTCTGTCTTGTCTGCAGGATCATAGCACTAGAAACGCGGATAAGAAAAAAAGGCTATGAGCAGGATAGCTCTTCAGACCTACCTAATTTGAAGCCGACTGTTTCGCATGAAACATGCGCATTATCCAGAAAGTGCACGTGATACCACTGTAATATTTAAGAGTTTTGAAGAAGCGGAAGTGTTTTACGATTCAATTTCAAGCTCATTCACTCGCCTATCGAATGATCTGAGGACAAAGACTTTCTTCCTTGTTTCGTTATAAGTTTGCACTGTTTTTGTAAGTATCAGGTACCAACTAGCTCAACAGCAAACTCTCTTGACTAAGTTTAATACCTTCGAGAAACGTAATCAGTTCACAGCCATAACTACTCGGCGTGATCAAACAGACCGCGTTAGAAATTTTTTGTGAGCTCAAGTAACCAAAGGTGTGTAATTCATGCATCCCAATATCTTGAGGTCTGAAGTGTGGCTACAATGGATATTGAATAACACGTAGTGGGCATGTCAGCTCATGTATTGCGTAGTTGTAGCTGTAAGATATTATAGGGTGCTCAGATAAAAAAAAATTAACCTGACTTCTCTTACAGTTCCCGGGACGGTACGCATATTATATATTACGGACCTAGTCAATATCGTCTTCACCATAAACAATGCTAACACGCATTAGATGCTGTGAGAACCATTAGTGTAGCTATGTTCTCTTGCATTCTCATGAGACGGGCATCATTGATGTCCTCACAAACAGGTTATGGCTTGTTCGTGGCACACACTTGTGCACATATTATTATGCTTGCTCACTAGATAGTTTGTTTAGTAGCTGCAAATTCTAGTATTCTATGTAGCAGCCATGTGCTAAATTCACAAATACACTCGTTGTAGCTGCAGCGCAGCGTATGCTGCCATTCAACAGCATGAGCAATAAGCATAATCTGTGTCTTACAGCCCGAGGAAAAACGCAAGCTCATCGTCGTCACCGTAGCCCCTCAGGTGGCCGCCTCATTTGCTGGGAAGTATGGCGTTGGCTACGAGCACGCTTCAGCAAGGCTGACTGGCTTTTTCAAGACATTGGGTAGGTCTGACCAGCTGCTTTTATCTCCTCTGTCCATGGCCAACTAGGCTTTTTATCTTGAATGTTATCAAGTTCATTATTCCTACAGCATGCTAACTTGGAGAAACACACGAAAAGAAGTGCATAAAGCTAGAACTGACAAGCAGCCAAGGCTGGCTGCTCAGATCCGTTGACAGGCATCCACTGATAAATGTGTATAGCACTGGCTTTAATACAATGCAGTGTTACACAGATTTGTTAGTGCCACAGTGGCTGTGGTTTTCCACTGTCGAGCGTTAAGTTGCCGGTTTGATCACCAGCTGCGACAGCTGCAGTTCTGTTAATCTGTGTTCCGTGACGCTTTCGCGGATTTCCGTGTTTTATGACAGCTGTGATCGCAACGAACCAATGTCACGGAGCACTGAAGTTGTTTGCGTGGTGTTACTGCAGGGGCCCACTATGTTTTGGACTCAACGTTTGGCCGGGAGTTTGCCCTCATCGAGGTGCTACGAGACTTCCTCGAGCGGTGGGCACGGAGAGACAGCGATCGAGCTGCCCTCCCTCTTTTAGCGTCATCATGCCCAGGTAAAGAGACCAGAAGACGAATACAAATGCTTGTGTACTTAGAATTAGGCATGCATTAATTCTAAAACCCCAGACGGTTGAAATTATTCAAAGCTCACCACTACGGTCTCTCTCATTGTGCCAGTGTTGCATTCAGACAATAAACCTGATAAATCAATCAATAAAAAAGTCGCTTCCCCAAAAAGAGCAGCACAACTGATTTTGAGTTTCTTCTGCTGTACTTAATAACCTGGTCTGCCGACTGTACTTGGCTGAAAAAAGAAGAGAAAAAGAGTTGTGTTTTCATTGATTCTTAGTAAAGCTTTGTTGAGATAGGGGGTGCACTTCTGTGCTGCATCTTAATGCAACTGTATCATTTGTCCAGGATTTGTCTGTTATGCTGAGAAGACTCACGGTGATGTATTGCTGCCACACATCAGCCGAGCCCGTTCGCCACAGCAGATCATGGGGTCATTGGTCAAGAAGTTTCTGGCCGGTAGGCTGGGCAAAAAGCCTGACCAGGTGAGTTAACCGAACGTTGGGGCCAAGCATCTTGTAAACGGCCTGTAGAGAGTGACATCACGAGGACACGGTGTAACTGCTGTCACCTTCGATGTGGCCGATAATATCTGCAGACATCAGTGATTCCTTCAGTTCTGAATTCGTTTACTGTAGGAGCAGCAAAATCTCACAGTGCACATCGCTATCTCCTTAAAGAGTCTTCCCAATGCGCACATCATCTTTGACCAGTATAGCGTAACCTGTTGCAACCTCCAAAATACATCCACTGACACCACTCTCAGGAGCTTGCATGGTGGACAGAAGTTCGCACAAACCACCAAGCAGCAAAAGCTGTATGATAGGGCAGTGGTTAGAGTGTCTTGCTCCTAAGTTCACTTTTTCAGGGGGGGGGGGGTAAGTTCAATACCCATTGGTAACTTTCCATGGTAACGTAGTGTTTGTGGCGTTATACTGCTGAGCTCAAGGTCATGGGTTCACTGATGGCCATGACGGCCACATTTTGATGGGGGCGAAATGCAGTAAACAATTCCAGGTGGCCAAAATTAATCCGAAGTCCTCCGCTACAGTGTGCCATTTTTACGTCACAAATGTCGCAGGCATTCCTAGAAAGACAAGCTTATCCTGTCAAATTCTACACAATGCATTTAGTAAGTTCCAAAATTAATGCTCGCCATGGGTTTGACCTAGAATGCCCCATAAAACAGCAAAAACAGGGGCCGGTTTAAACTGTATCTTTCAATTTAACTATTGCCAACCACATTGTCACCGTCACCATCTGAAGTTGCAACATATCTTTAGTGTGCACATGCTTATCCAATAATGAGCCGAAATTTTTTCAGTTTGTTGACATCTGTCTGCGCTTGTCATGTCTGCATGACAGTGTTATCTGCCACAGTCCTAGTGTCTTGGTTTAAGATATTAAAAATGAAAATAGAAAACATTTCATATGCCACAGCTATTATTAGCGTGCAGAGAGCCCTCGAATATGCTTTGCTTTTTGTTTTCCACGGCCAGATTTACCACGTCAGCGTGATGCCCTGCTACGACAAGAAGCTAGAAGCATCACGGACCGACTTCTACGACGAAATATACAACACCAGAGATGTGGACTGCGTCATCACATCTGGTACGACGTTCTCTTTGCACGTTGCCTTGACTGTCTTGCTTTTTCGTTTTTATGGGAACTGCATGTAAACATTCAGTGCAGCAGAGAAAATGTTGCAGCTCAATAGTTAAATATGGTCGCGTGCTTTTACAGCGAAGCTGTTAAGAGGAGTTCCTCAATTGTTTTCATGTGGCAGTGAAGGCCACCATGTGACGGTGTGGTCGAGATGTAAATGCATTGCAATGTGCCGGAGCTCTGAATTTGCTTTAACAGGTAATAATAAATTATTATAATACTAAAGGCCACCTTGCATGTATCTCATTAAAATCAGACTTATACTTAGCAGATTATGTTGTGATTAATTCCTTGTAATCGGTTATGTGTTTAATAGTCTTGTGATTGATTGGTTACATTTTACTCAGTAATGTGCACTGTAATTCATTTACTTTTTTTTCTGTAACCAATTAGTACATGTAACCAGTTACTTTATTGACAAAGAAGCTGTAACAGGCAACACAACTTTGAGCACTTGAACAGACAATGTGCAAAAATACATAAGCAGGCTTTCCGATAGAGCTAACTTTCCCTAACCAAGATGGCCATGTTCCTGCTAGTAGCGCTGTTAAAGCTGAGAAATGCGTTTTGAAACCTTGGATGGTGCAGGGAACGGACGGTGGCAAGAATGATGTCCCTGACCTGCACGTTGATACTTCAATTACGATTCTAGCGTGAGGTCTGCCATCTTGTTTGGGACAAAGAAGCTCTGTCAAAGAAGGGCACTTCTAGGTTTTGCATATTGTTTATTTGGTGGGAATTGCACTATAAAACGCCTGCAGTTGTGATAGGGAGCTGCCTCGTGGATGTGCATGTTCAGACAGGCAAACCCAGGCATTCAGTATTTCTTTCATCTTGGTGCTCGACCAGATGTTGGCCGACGAATTAAAAAGGCTCTGCTGTGGCTCGATAACAACACTTCGGATGTTGATGCCAGGAAGTCAACTATGGACGATTTTTTTCAGCTTTTCGTTGACGCTACCAGGAGCACCTTCTCCGAACCCCAGTAACAGTGAAGCGCTGTGCTTCACAGAGGAGCCAAATGCGAGCATTTGGGCGTTGAGTAACCACGCACTTGTGTGCAAGGTGTCTGTACGTTACCACGCTGTCCTTCCCTCCAGCGAGTGAGTTTTCAGTACTGCTGCTGATGTATTCACAAGAAAACGAAGACGACTGCCGAAAATTTTCAAACACAACTGTTAGCGAAGGTGAATGACTTTCGAGGCTGAAGAGGACGCACTGAAAGAGCCAGGCCAGCTTGATCTATTTACTGTATTTGTGCAATTTTTATCAAAGTTTGGAGGAAAGTAACATAAATCCAATTGATTACATTTTGGTAATTCCCCCGAAAACTTTACTGGGGCCAGTAATCAGTAGCTGTAATTAATTACATTTTTGAAGGAAGCAACTGTAAATGTAATCAGTTATTTTTTTTTCTGTAGCAAGTCTGATTCAAATAGACGACAACTTATATGCACGTTTTCTTTTATCCAGCAATCCATAATTTTTTCTTCTCGTCTCCTTATACTGGCTCCATGTTGGAGGCCAGGTAGGAGCTTTTATGGCTGCTGCGGTGAAAGCTTATGCCAGCCTCCATAAGAGCCACCACTAGGAACAGCCAACCACGACCGTGCTCGAGCACAACAACTGCTGCTGCGTTCGAGCGAGGCTGTGAGTCAGCAAACAGGCGCTTAGTACTTCCCAAGAGTGAGAACTCGCTTAAACAGCTTCGCTCTCTTTGATGTATGAGTTCTTCAGATTGGCATACATCTGTGAAGGATTCTTCTTTCTTTTTTTTGTCAGACTTGATTTGTTTCTGTGCAATTTGAAATAGCACTTGCAAGCACAGGTCACTAAAGGACTGCAAATCATCCTTATTGTTACAGTTGACTTTCGTTAATTCGACCCTTGATAAGAGTTCTCCGGCGGGTCAAATTAAACAAGGTGCAGAAAGAACGCCAAAACACACCGCTGATTCATTCGGCAGCACTTGCCCAATTCTAACAAGCCCCGGATTCAAATGCGTGCCGACTCTGTATGTGTCCAAAGTAGAAAATTAATGTAGGAATTACATTAAATCTACTAAACAAAGTAGAAATCTAACACGCACCCAATTTTTTTAGAGGAAATGGGGCACAATGTCGGCCGATTTCCAAAAGTCAGCTTTGCCGCACGGTATTTTAAAGCTAGCTTCGCCGCAATACATCAGCATCATGCGGGAAAGCATACAAACGTCGCAAAGGCAGTTTTGGTTTCGTATCCGATTGCACTGTGCAGGCAATTTGTGGCCCAATTTTCTTGAAAAAAAAGCCTGCATGTTAGAATCGGGTAATTATGTTAATGAGGCATTATGAGCTACTGTTATTGTTTGAAAAGCTTCCTAGGGCAGGCCGAAAATAGGCATTCTCGGCAGGAGGTGACTTGTGTACAATGCATTCACTGTCCCTTAAGCACCGCCGAAGCAGACACTGCCACTAAAGAGATGGCTATTTGGGGCACCAAAGGGCTCGGGCATGTGCGTGCTGACTGGTCAAGTTTCAATTACCCAGTCGAGGCCAATTTTAAGATTGAAGTAACAAAAGTTCGGACCCATAGAAATTCATGGGTGCCGGCCGGGATCATCGTTCGGGATCAAACTAGCTGAAAAAAATCAAGTTAACCGGAGTTGAATTAACAAAAGTCTACTATACTAGGTCATAAATTTATGTTTGTGGTATGCAGCACAATTTCTACACGTTGCATACATTATACAGCAATGACGTACCAGTACTACCTCATTTATGTATTCCCAGTTTATATCATTGATAGGTTCATGATGGAGAACATTGAAAATACATTGCAGAGGTGTGGTGATCTGAGCATGTTTGTGCATATTTGCATGATTGCTAGCTACATGTGGTTGCATATTTATGTGAAATGCCTGTCTTTAGTCAGTGCTCATATTGTCGAGTTTCTTTAATGCATCCTTAATAATAAAATAATCCAAGTTATTGCATAAACTTGACCCATTTTGATCATATAGTTTTCCGAAATATATTTTTAATTTGTTAGCATTAGGAGTGTCCAAGTGGAAAAGAAGTGTATGTGGGGGAAGCCGGGCATGAGGTAGTAAATATATATATATATATATATATATATAGTGCAACTGACGGGGGTGTGCTCCGGACCACTGTCTGTTGCACATCGCTCCTCAAAGAGGCAGGACGTGTCTCGAGTGAACTCCTGAACGACTTCTTTGCAATGTGGTGAACACGGTTTGAATCATGAATTCAGAACCTGAAAGAGGTGCTACTTGCTCACGCATTTATCTCGCATTTGCTGCTATATCGCCACTGAAATTTTTTCTCATGTCATTTTTTCTAACGTATCAATGGCCTCTGCCGGTATGTGTGTACAGTAAAACCTGGTTACCCGCTTATTAAGTAATTCTGGTTTAAATATACTCGCGATGAATCCCCCATCCTGTGGCCATTGAACGCAATGTATTGGACGACTGCTTAAGCCGTACTCGCTTAATGCATTCGAAATGGTTAGTGCATGGTACTTACTTGATTTTTCGGCACGTACAGTACAAGTGTGGAATCGGTGAAATGTTATGCACACAGACTGCATATAGTGAAACTGCAGCGCACGGAGCTTTTCCAAGCTGCAGTCGCCACCGATAGTGATGCCAAGACATGGTAGCCTTGACTTGTTTCCTGCTTACATCACATAGCGTCTAGCGCTTCCACGTCGTCGTCATTCATGACGACGTGGATGGTGGCCCTTCCGTATCCCACGCGGCTAGTGCTTTTACCGTCATGAGGGTGTTTGCAGACAAGGGGGACCTGATGAAGAAACTGGCTCGCAGACTTGCTGAGTTTGAGGATGCCGCCGTCGCTGCTAGGCCGCCGCCGCGGCCTTGCAAATCACAGATTTTTGTGCCGCCTGCTCACAAATAAAACTTGTCTGCGTGTGTGTTTGAGTGAGAATTAACGAATTTATTTTTTTTTTTGGCCGGTAAGTCTATAGCCACTTATCTGCCATTGTCGGTTAATTAGTACATCGCTTAGTGCTTACCTGATCCATGTTCCCTGCCAACTACATATTAATGAGGTTTTACTGTAATAGATTTAGGGAGGGGCTCCGTTGTTCGAAGTGTGAGCAAGTGTTTTTCGTTTTCCTTTTCAGTTGAAGTTGAATCCATGCTGGTGAAAGAAGGCAGGTCCTTTGGTGAATTGCCCTCGGCTGCATCAGATTCACTGTGAGTGGAGAATCGCTGCTTGTGAGGACCTGATCGATGCTACGCATGCAGCATCTTCTTCTCTTGTACACCAGTCAGAGTTCCAAAGTCAGTGCTTTGAAATTGTGGGAACTAGCTCAAAAATTTTCAATATCTTGGGAGCGAAGAAAATGTTCTCTGACAGCAGCTGTCGTGTTCACAGCACAGTGCCTGTGTCTGTGGTAGAAGTTAGAGCGTTTCAACAAATTCCATCGAAGCATTTTATTGTGCTGTGATTGCACAGCACAATTTGCACCAAATCTGCACACCCAGGCACATACACACGTGGCATCTCACAGCCTCGCGCGAATCATAGTGAGCGCATGCACCATGCTCAGACATCACTTTTTTCACTGTGGAGCCCATTGCTGGCGTAGCTGATCTAAGGTCGACGATTTGTTCACAGCATTTTACATGCAAAAACAAGGCAGGAGTTATGGGTGACGCCACAGTGGAGTGCCCCAAAATAATTTTGACTGCCACGGTGCACTGTAAGTATGGTACACGAGTGGTTCTTGCAATCTGCCTTCATTGGAAAGCAGCCAGTATGGATGGGGAATTAAAACTTACAACGTCACGTTCAAGAGCAATAGAATAGCATAGGAACTTAGTTACTGTGCTGGGTAATGCTTACATCCTCAGTTGGAAGTTCAATGTTAGCCATGCTAATCTTTGCAATGCCCTGCAGGTTCCGGTGCGAAATTGGTGGCCGTCCCTACAGGCACCCAGGATCTGGATCTGGCGGCTACTGCGAGTACGTCTTTGTGGAGGCAGCGAGGCTACTCTTTCATAGCAGGCCTGAAGAGGTTGCCTTCAAGACCCTCAGGTGATGAAACAGGGTTCCTGCCAATGCATTGTTGCGGGATGCTTACTCCTACATTTGGTACAGCAATAGCCAGTTGTTGGTTGATTGATTGACTAACTTGGATGGAATTAGAAATGTTGGTTACGATTGTGTCACCTGCATGATGGCATACAGTGGTGCCATCTGCACAAAAGCTGCTAGACAAGTGTTGTGCATGTATGTGTTTTTTTTTTTCCACATTTCTTCACAGTTTCTGTCAGTTTTACATCTGCAGCAGGGTCAGCAGTGGTGGCTTCTAATATTTTACTACAGTTAAACCTGCTTATAACGAACCTCCATATAACGAATTCCTGGATATAACGAAGTTTTTCTATTCCCCGCCGTTACTCCATAGAAGCACATGTATTTGAGACCTCTATGTAAGAAGTGGCAGCGGGAGACCCTCTCGATATAACGAATTTTCCCCTCGACAACCTAGAGATTTCTCCCCAAATTTTGTCAATTTTGCGCGAGCAGCAACCGGAAGCACCTTCGCCGTGACGGAATGCGAAGCGATCGCACGTGTGCGTGCGTGCGTGTGCGAGGCGGGCCTGCATCCCTCGACCCGGCGATCTTGCTGCCGCGGGCGTGACCTTTCCCCCTCCCTTCATTCAAACCTGATCCTGCTGCTTGCTGCAGCTGGCCTAGCCCGCCAAGCCGGCACTCTCTCCTTTTCCAGTTGATGTTGCCGAAGTGCTAGCTAGTACACGCTGTGACACATCACACTCGATGAGCGTGGACACGCGTTTTAAAACGCTGGCGGCGTGTGGAAGGGCCGCTGGAGAAGCGAGCGAAGTGACCTTCGTGCTGTTGTCTATCGCTTCAACGCAAACTGAGCGCCGAAAACACACAGCACGCACAAAGCTACGAGCCGCTGATGCACCTACACTGCTAGGCTCTGCCCCAACGCAGATCGCGTTCAAGATACGGCCCGCGCGACCGCGCGACGCCGCGCAGTGCGCAGTTGATGCCAGAGTACAGTACAACGCCGCCCCGCTATCCCTCCCCCCTCGCTCCCTCGCCGGTGCCTCGAGCGCAACGGAAGAAGGCGCGCTTCCTCCCTGCTTTTCTTGTGCGCGAGAGATTTAGACGCGGTCGTCGGCTCCCCTCGCACGTTCTCACTCGCACAAACAGCATACGGCGCGCAGCGACTGCGTTATTGCCCTTGGACTTTATATGGAATATCTATGAGCCAAAACCAATTTTAGGGCCACAGTGCATCATAGACATCATCTTTACATAGCAATTACGGTTCTCAAGGGCCATATTTTTGCTGGCGGAAACTGAAAATATGTTATAGTTGTCGCCCCCGGCACTTTCAGCGGCCAATGCCATCGTCAAGCCACCAAGCCAAGCGACATGAAAAGTCAAAATGGCCGCTCGGGCCGGCGCGGGGTGGCAGTTCGCAATGTACGATGCGGGAATGGTCCCGCAGTTGCGATGCAACAGCGGGGTTACCAATGCATTGGGTTCTATGGGAGCTGTGCTGGGACTGGCCGAAAACGACGTAACAGCCGGGAAAACGCAGCCCCCCGGAACGTA
The DNA here is from genome assembly GCF_013339745.2 of Dermacentor silvarum. Taxonomy (NCBI): domain Eukaryota; kingdom Metazoa; phylum Arthropoda; class Arachnida; order Ixodida; family Ixodidae; genus Dermacentor; species Dermacentor silvarum. Next base: position 82,039,837 of record NC_051158.1, read on the forward strand.
ACAGCGGGGTTCTACTGTAACACTATACGACGCTACGACGCCATCATGATGCTCGCTCTTCGTTTCCGATGCCTCATGCTTGTGTGACACGCGTCCACGCAACCGGTACCTGGTGAGACATTCCGAGGATGAGTGCTTCGACGAAAACAGAAAACGGGTGCGCGTTACAATTGAGGGCGCGTTAGAACGGAGTAAATACAGTAAGAGTTTCTTTTTCGAATTTTCGTGCCGAACCTGCATATACCAAAATCCTCTTTATAACGAAGTTTTCTGGGAATTTGTCAATTTCGTTATATCCAGGTTTAACTGTATTGTCAAAATGTTGCATACACAAGTTGCATTGTATTCTGCATTGTCTGCTTGCGCATTTGAAATGACTGCTCATGTAAAACATAGTAAGGGCTGTCGTAATAAATTTGTTATCCTTGGCAAAAAGAGCTAGCGCAGGTCAAGCTAACATGCCTTTTCGGTATAATGACACAAATGAATATTGCACTCATGATGCATTCGAACCTTGTTATAACGAAGTTCAAGGAGAAGCCGAAATTACTTTGTTTTACTTTATGACCATTACTTAGTTATATCGATTATTGCCTTTTACTGCAGTGTATGCACAATATTGCGCATCTTCCACAATGACGCTGCCAAATGTCAAGCAGGAATGCTCTCAATAACACTGCATGTTGTACTGCGAGGATACAGTAGCGGTGCCAATGAACAGCGGTTACACGGAATGTGTATAGATGGCAGCAGTGTGGATGCTGAGGTTTTCAGGCTGAACACAGGATGGTGCTAGGTGCGAGAAGTATGGCAAGACAGTGGGAAGCAATGTTGGTTTGGAGTAAGGAATAGAGTATGGTTTCACGTGCAGTATGTGTCCTGCCATTGTTGATGGTAACTGCATAGCCCCGACATCGCTTGTCAATATCTGCCTCTCATTTACAGCATGGCTGGATGGATTTTCGTGGGGTCGAAAGGTCACACAACATGGTTCTGCGAACCCACCACATCTGGCATGTGGCGTCACCTTTCCAGTCTGTGGCATGATGAACTCTTGTAAATTTCACGAGCAGTGTGACGAACTATAAAAGCAAGATGAAGCTTGACATCCTACTCAGCAGACATTGTGGATAAAATAGTGTAGGCAAATGCTTCTTTGAGAAAGTGTTCGTTGCAAACTCGACAACGAAAGAAGATTGGTTTTTCTCTATCGACCAGATTCTTGCACCTTACCAGCAGCTTAACGAAAAGAAAAGTGTAGGATCATTGTTTTCTACCACTACTAATCCATGTGGCAGAAACGTGAAGGTCACTGGATGAAATCCAGGCCACGGCGGCCACATTTTGATGGGGGCGAAATGCAAAAAACACCCGTGTACTTAGAATTAGGTGCACATTAAAGAACCCCAGGTGGTCCAAATTATTCCAGAATCTCCTACTTCGGTGTGCCTCATAATCAGATCGTGGTTTTGACACCTAAAACCCTATAATTTAATTATTTTTTTAGAAACTTGGAGGTTAACACGGAAGCTCGAGAAGAAGCTAAGGACAGCACAACAAGCAGTTGAACAAAAAGTGTCAGGCGTGATGTTAAGAGAAAGGAAGACAGTTGTGTGGATTATACAGCAAACGGAGGTAGCCGATACTGTAGTTGAAATTAAGAGGACGAAATAGAGTTGGGCAGGCCATTTTAATGCGTAGGGCAGATAATCGGTGGTCTATTAGTATTATGCAATGGGTGCCTAGAGAAGGGAAGCGCAGTCAAGGTTGGCACAGAATGAGGTGGTGTGATGAAATTAGGAAACTTGCAGGCATAGAATGGTGTCAGCTGACACAAGACATGGGTAATTGGAGATCCCTGATAGGGTCTTTTGTCCTGCAGTGGAAAGAAATTTGACTGATGATGATTATGACGAAACAGCAGGAGACTAAACTACTGATGCGTACTCCAATGGTGGTACCATTATTGAGGCACCCCGAGTTCGGTTAGTCATTGGCATGTTCTGATTGGCTTAAACAACCGCAGGAACCAGGACTTCCGGGAAGTGACCCTGGAGGTTGGCGGGGAGACTGTGTTGCGCTTTGCCATTGCCAATGGTTTCCGCAACATCCAGAATGTGGTGCAGAAGATGAAGCGGGGAAAGTGCCCGTACCACTTCATCGAGATCATGGCCTGCCCTGCCGGTAAGCCCCAGCTGTCCATGAACCTTCTTTTGTTGGTTCACTTGAAAGCAATGCAAACTTCACTAAATGTGCTGGATTTTTTGCTGATGTATCCATGCGATGACAGTTCTACTGAATTCTTTGGAAACGGCTGAATTCACGCAGCAAAAACTGTTAACGGATAACTTCCTTTCAACTTTGTATCTGTTGTTACTCTTTGCTCTGTAGTAAGTAGACTGCTTGATGAAACATTTAAACTTATTTTCAACAATTCTTTCTGATTTACTTCTAAACGAAATCACTTCATTATCTTTATTTTTATTGCTTTTGCCTACTTTTTGAACATTCAACGAGCATACACTTTTTTTGCCATTTTCATTTGACAATTTTATTGACATTTAACCTATGTGAACCTTATTTTATCACCATTTCAACATTGATCTCATCATTTCTTCTTCTTTGCTCTCGATGTCGAATTCCACTGGGCCATTCCACAGTTAATGTTATGCCAACTTGCCAGCCACGTATGCACCAGTTTATGGCAACACATTTCATTTGCAGAATGGAGCCACCATTGCCTTTTCATTTGCTGTAACATGTGCCACCACAGCTAACAATGCCAATTTGCATGGCACGTTACGAGCTGCTGATGTAGCTTAATAGAAGAATGCTCATCTCCCTCATGGTGGACCAAGGTTCAAGGAACGCTAAAGGGAAAAATGATTTGTTCTGCATCAGTAGCTTACCCTTCCACAATACCCAACACACTACTCTTACCCCGAGAAGCCGCTTGGTAAGCCAGAAAGAAACGAAAAACACAGAGGCAAGTGGCGACGCCACCTTGAAGTTTCCGCACCAGCTCAGTGTGACGTCATACATTTTCACAGCGTCTCCTAGGTCTCAGTTAATTTCTTCAGTGGTAAAGATTGACTACATTGTGTTCTAAATGAGCCCAAGATTGAATATGGCAAGCTTCGCGATTTTTTATTGAGCCAACGTGACCCAAATACGAAAAATTACTTTCGAAGCTGTGACGTCACACTGAAGTGCTGACCTTGGGCTTTCTGCGCGAAATTAAAAAAAATTAACTTAGAGCTTCATTTTCTCTTCTAATAATTAACCTATTGCAGTGTAATTAATGACAGCAGAGTTTTAAAAGAATACTTTATCAGTCTAAGTTGATTTATTAATTTGCTTTAGTGTGCCTTTCAACTCCTTGCCAAGCAGAGACGTAATTTATTTTTACAGCCTGTGGCTGATGATGATATTTCTAGTCTAGTCCCTGGTCCCACGTTTAGCACAGTAAAGACGTGAATCGAATAAGGAAACGAACTTTACCCAGTAGACTAAACATCATATACAAACACCATGTTTAATGATATATTAATAGTAATATTAATAATATAATAATAGTAAGGGTAATGTACACTAATAAAGCTCATTACTATACGAGTATATTCGACACGCACTGATGGTAGTGTATAAAATAAACATGGCAGTAATGCATCTTGATTATCAGAAAATTTGTTAAGGTGTGCGAAGTGCTTTTGGTAAAAATAGGAAATCAGAACACCGTAGTGCAAACACAAAAAGGGTATGTATTGTTCTTTTTATTCAAAATTCCAGCTGGCCAATAAACATACAAAAAAAAGTTCTCAGCGAAACACACTGAGAAATCGAGGAAGTTCCACTAACCGCAGAAGGTTACTAGTGAATGTTTGGCCGTAATGAACACAAATTGAGGCCTAAGTCATTCATGGGTGCAGTGGCGGTGCACGTGGACTGATTGTGTGGTGCACACACACCGCTGACTCGCAGATGAAGAGGAGGAAGAAAGTTCCTTTCACGCCGGAATTATCCACGCTGTCTACCCTAGCATCAGAGCACTCACCCAATCTTTTGTCGCGGCCGCATAACTAACTGTGACACAGACTCCCACCATTGCATGTATGTCATTCAGGAAAGCAGAATGTTGGATGCGAGAGCTGCGCGGCCCCATGAGATGTCGGTTATGGTGCAATGCATTTTAACAATTTCGTGCACGCAGGGTGCCTGAACGGAGGAGCGCAGTTGCGACCAGATGATGGTGACTCGAAAGCTCTGTTGAGGCGTGTCGAAGATGCCTACAATGCAGTCCAGTGTCAGCCACCTGGCATCAACACGGCCGTGCTGGAGGTGTACCAAGACTGGCTGGGTCTTGAGGACCCACTCGATGGAATTTGCGGTAGTGGTGATCCAATGCTGTTGAGAACTACTTACCGCGCCCTGGAGAAGACGACAAGTGCACTCAACATTCGGTGGTGACGACGTTGCTATCTGTGTGGCAGCACGGGTGTGATTGAGCGTGTCGTGTATGAACATCTTGTGAGACTGATAATGAAGTGAACTTCGTTTTTAAGGCAGTACTTGTCGGAGACTAAGTGTTGTGTTATAGGATATACACTTGTGAACTAAATGAGAGGGAACAATTAAATAATCTTCAAGTAACATTTACAGTTTACTTCCATTAACTCAATCCTGACGGCGGGTCAAGCGGGTCAAATTAAACAAGATGCAGAAAAAATGCCAAAGCACACTGCTGATTCATTTGGCAGTACATATTTGCCTGATTCTAACATGCCCCCAAATAAAACGCTTGCCCTCTTTCTATGTGTCCAAAGTAGAAAACTGACGTAGAAATGACAGAAAACTTACGTAGAATTAATATTCACACTTCTAAACAAAGAACACGTTACTTGCAAGAAAAAAATTCACCGACGATTACGATACTACCTAACACAAAATTTGAGCACAGCTTTATACCTGTTCTCATTTCGCTATACAGTCGAATCTCGTTAATTCGAACACACTTAATTCGAACTGCCGGTTAATTCGAAATGACGCTGTGGTCCCGTCAACGTTATGTGTATTCCAATGGACGAAACGCTCGGTAATTCGAACGCGACAGCATTTGCGACGGTTAATTCGAACATAACCGCGCACCGACAATGCTCTCAGCAGCACGCCAAATCATGTGGCGGCGCGTCCGACCGGCATTGCTCCGACACCGCCATAAAGCAAAAGCTTACGAGAGACCCCTCAACGCCACGCAGAGAAATAAAAAAGAAAGAAAAAATACCGCGGCGAAAATTTCGTCTCTCAAATGGCAAGGTCGCCGTTTCTGCATCGCGCCGAAACACGCGTGTACGTGCCGACGTCTCAGCCAACGCTGCGGCGCTGAGGGAAGCAACGCGGAGGCCCAGTCCGGCCAACGAAACTGCCCACGCCGGCCAATGCTTGTTCAACGGCAGAAAACGAAACTTCGGGGGGCCGGCTAAGCTTACGCCGGGCCAGCAAGAACGGCGGCGCCGGCGCGCCCGCGTCGCCGTGCTGGCGTTGCCCACTCCCTGAAGTTTCGTTCACTGCCGTTATCGGGATGCGAGAGAGAGAGAGAGATTGTGGTTGTGAAGAGGAAGAGGCGCTATCGGGATGCGAGCGTTGGCTGGCGTGGGCAGTTTCGTGGCCCTCGCTCGCTATGTGCTTGCGCGCCGCGATATTCCACGACTCGCACCGTTCGTACATAGCGCTGTGGTGCACCAATACGTCAAAAATAAGTCCTTCTTTTAATTCGAACAAATTTTCGGGCCCCTTCGAGTTCAAATTATTGAGATTCAACTGTATATTCGCTGGTGCGGACAATCTGTCTAGTGCAGCACATTTTAAACGCAGCGAACAGAACGTTTAATCAGATCGCGAGAGGAAGTGCGTGAGTGATGCGTGGGCGTGATTCACAGCAGCCGCCGCAGACAACCTCCGCTCATGCAGCGTTTTGTTTCTATGCAGATGATGCGCGCTACTTTGGCGTCATCTCATAGCTATCGTTACCGCAAAGCTCCTCGTGCGCAGCGCTATGCTTTTCTTCTCATGCTTTCGCCATGCCGCTGCACCCTCCTCCTCCGCTTTCCTCCTCACGCCTCTTCGCTCTCCGCTTTTTTCATCCCCCGCTGCGCTTCGCGTTCACTCTCATCTTTCGCTGTGCTGCTCATTGGCTCGATGGATGGAGGGATGAGGCTGAACCCTTTAAATCGGGCGGTGGCATACGCCACCTAGCCGTGACTATTAACATATTTTGTACTTTGTGGTGGGTGAAATTTCACCCCTGCCTTGATTTTAGCCACCAATCAGATAACCTCCGTTTGGTTATTTCTACCCGCTTAAAGTCTAATTTGCCTCCACTGTCCCTAAACCCCAATGCTTTGAAAAAATCAGCCCCGTTGTTTTGCACTGTAGGGACGTTAAGCCCTTTACAGAAAAGTATGAGGTGTTCAGCCGTTTCCTCTTCCTCTCCACATGCACTGCACAACGTGTTTATACCTTGTTACTTGACTCGGTACATCTTAGTCCGCAATACTCCCGTCCTGGCTTCAAACAACAAAGAGCTTCCCCTAGAATTATCATAGATATTTTCTTTGGCAATTTCGTGCTTGAAAGTTCTGTATGTTCACAGTGCTGATTTTGTCTGCATCCCTGTTTTCCATAGACCCCTCGCTCGCGAGGTAGGACGCCGACGCTCGCCACAGGAACGGGTACCTGAGACTTGTTGTACAATGTTGTACAATGGCACCTGGTTTCTTAAAGTCAGCTTCGCCACATGGTTATACAAAGCCCGCTTTATCGCAATACACTTGTGTTATGCGGCAAAGCATACAAGCATTGTCAAGGCAGTTTTGGTTTTATGTTGATTGCACTGTAAAGGCAAATTACGGCCCAATTTTTTTATTGCGATAGCAATTATATGGACACTCAAAAGCAGATTTCTGCCGTCGGCCGTCGGCGTCGCCGTCGCCGTCGCCGTGAGGTTCCGTATGACGTCATTTGGAGATGAAATCGTCGCCGCGCGCCGAACGCTGTATGTGCGAGTGAAAGGGCGCGAGGGGCGCGTCTTTCACGGGGAGTGAACGCACGGCGGAGAACAAACGCGCGTTCTGCGCCGTGCTCGCTTAAGGGCTGCAGAATTAGGCGTCTCGTTTCTCCTTTACAATCACCATATATGTAGAGCAAACGCGCCTTCTTCAGACGCGCGAGAGGCCGTGGGGGAGGGGGAAGGAAGGGACGCGACGTTTAGCTGCGGCACCAAGTGCCTATTTATATGAGAGGCTCCAGCAACAGTCACCAACGCCGCACGCATTTTGAGCTAACGCGGGCAAAACGCCGATGGCGTCGACAACAGTTCTGCGTGTTGTTGCTACCAAAGCCGCTCACCTTACTTCGTATGACATTGCTGTGTTGCTATCGCATTCATTGCTTCGCCCTTAGGGCGAAACTGTGACATTTTTTTTCTTTTTTTTAAGGCGCGTTTTAGTCTTAGAAACGGGTAAATTCCATAATAAAACAATGTGAGTTACGGTTATTGCTTGATAATCTCCATAGGGCAGGTCAAAAACATGCGTTTTCAACAAGAGATGACTTGTGTTCAACGCATTCACTGTCCCCTTAGCTCCACTGAAACAAATGCTGCCACTAAAGGGGTTGCTATTGGAGCCACCATCGGGGTCAGGCAGGTGCGTGCTGACTGGTCAAGTTGCAAAGCCAAATATCCTGCAAAGGCCAAATTTAGGATCGAAATATTCAACGTTTGGGCCCATGATCCCGGCCGGCGCCCATGCGCCAGCCGGGATCAAATCAACTGAAAAATCAAATCAACGCAAGTCAAATTAATGGAAGTCTGCTGTATAAGTGTAAACATGACGTGCAACTATATCTGGCAAGTTGCTCTCAAGATGAAGTTTCTGGAATTGTGGAAGTATCCTGCATCTGATACAAAGTCACTATGTGCTCCTTCAGTCCAAAATTAGGCTTTCCCTGTCACATTGCTCACCACTGTACTTTGGATTTCCCTTAAAATGCTGATGCATATCATATTGTTACGGGTTATTCTGTTCAGAGGGAGTTCGAAATCATAGAAATTCTACCTTTGGTGCAAATGCAAAGGCATATCTTAATTTGATATTAAAGTTGGTCTTCACAAGCCAGGCGCAACATTACCAAGATCATTGTGACGTCATGACACGGCATAATTAGCCGATGTTGTGTAGTAGAGTGTAGACCACTTATAATGTAAGTCACCACAGTCACAAATATCCGCACTATAATAAATATAATGATTTTCAAGGCCTGCACATATGTGAAACATGTAGACCAAGCAGCCGCCCATATCCTTGAATCGAACCGTGCCACCGAGAGTTTTGCATCAGTTTAAATTTACGAATGTTGAAAGATTAATGTCCAAGTACCCGTGGTCTTCGCATGAAGCAGACAAAGTAATAATATATATATTTTTTAAAACGACGGCAACCGAAATTTTAGGTGCAGCACTGTCTCATTCGATTTTTCGGACTGATCGGCATATGCATGGTGTCGAAAGCATGGTGACCACGGACCAAGTTGCCGCCATTAGAGTGTTGCCCATGCCCTCACTTTCGTTGTCAAGGTGGTTTCTCCACTTTCCATGTGCCGTACAGCCATTGTAATGCATTTCATTGACTCGGCACTAAACCACAACTTTGGTTGCCAACAAGGCGCAGGGAAGCCTAGACGGCAGGGGAGTCGGGCAACATGCTGTCGCGGCAAGCTCGCGCTTCATATGTCGCACAGGTAGACAATTACATGGACACTACGCTTGCAATCACGCACACGCGCTGAACTGACAGCAAGGCGTACGAAGCGAAGTTTGGTTCCTCGGGCGATCAGCGGGGGGCAACTACTACGAATGCCTACCAAGTTTGTATGTGCGCACACTGGTAAGAACAGCTTCCATGCGCACATAAAGCCTAATAGTAGCTCCAAACTAAATTTGCGAAACACTGCTTAAACTGACAGCGTCACACGGGCGATATCAGCAGTTCACGATGCGCATTGCGACGGGTGCACAGAAACTGAAGCCGCGTTCGGTGCAAAGCCCAGAGCTGATAAGCAGCCGAGCAGAAGGCTTCTCTGTTGCTTAGGCAAACACCGCGTGCCTGCATCGTGCTACCGTTGCTTTTTTTTTTCCGCTCGTTTGCTTTGCGTCTTATGCTCCCCTTCTGCATTGCCCTCGTTGATCTCCTCTCCCATCGGCGGGCGCACCTCTACCGCGCTTGTCGGCGGGATTCTCCCGCGGAAGCCGCGGTATGCGTATACATGGAGTTCTATGGGAGGATAAACGGGAGTCAGAAAAGGCCACGTTGTAGCCAGTTCTGCACTATAAATGGTTACGTTATAAGTGGTCTATACTGTAGTTACGCTAGGTACAATGATGCTCATGAAAACATAACAATAGGCTTGCGCACATTTTGTTCTGGCTGCACCCGTATTTGGCAGTCGCAGCAATCGCTGAAACTGAGTGAACCATTGTATCATGTAGCATCCACCTTCGTGGTACTGAAACCAGAAACCAAAACTGACTTGTGGGAACAAATGACACCTTTTCTTTTTAGGATTTAGAGGAGTCGGACGTTCCCTTTACAACACCAGAATGTTGTGTTGTAAAGGGCCTTGAGCGGCCATTCGCACAGCAATTTTGCGTGTATTCGCGGGCTTCTTTCACGCTCGGAAAAATGCTTTTACGTAGCATGTATTGAGCAACAAAAAGCTGTATCGGGAGTTTTTCATGTTACTCTACAATTTTCTCATCGACACTTTTCATAGAAAGTCAGCACAGCGGAGAATTTGTTTGCAAACTTCAGCTTGGTGTTGTGCTTCATTAAAATAATATCTATTTGAGGTGTGATGGTCGATGCCGCGGGTCCATTCTCCCATTTCACGGCCTGTTGTGCGTTGTTGAAAAGTGCAGGTATTGCACATGCAGCTTTGCCTCTGTGACACTGTCAGTTTACGCTGTTCTGTGAAAAACCAGCTTAGAGCTTTATTGGCAATATTCCCACATGCAAGTTTACGCTGTTCCGTCTGGTAAGAGCCCACACGAACTGGGTAGGCATTCACAGTAGTTGCCGCAGCTCATCACTCGTGCATCCGAGCTCCGCTTCACGCACACGGCCGTCATTCCAGCCCGTTACCTCACGCCCGATCCCCTGGTGCGAACACCAGTCCTGGTGTTCATACCAGATCTGGTGTTCGCACCAGATCACCTGGTGTGAACATATCAAGGGCAAGATTGTCACGATGGCCTGCCACTTGCCACCCTGACACCTGCTAGACAAGTTCCACGCCTGCGCATCACGTGACGTGACATCTGCTACATCACTATACGCAACTGCTGCCTTACTGGCTGACTCCACATGCCTCACCGACTGGGCAACTTGTGCTACCATAAGAAGAAAACTGGTTGTATTTCGCAATCCATAATGTACAGCAATTAGCATTATAAAGGCACATTGTGATTGAAAGAAAATTGGGGCATTCTGAGGCAACACTGGTGCTAGTTTATTGAAGCCCTGAAGTTATTACTAGAATATAATGGTCTGAATTGTGTTAGTACATGCAACCGTCACTCTCGACTAGATGTTGTTCATCTTGATGTTCTGTATGTATATGTATTTCAAGACTGCATAGTAAAAATTTTCAGCCACAATTCCTCACAATACAGGCAAGATGTAAATATTTATTGCGTACAAAAACTCCTAATGATGCACGAAAGTTTAAAGAAACGCAGCACTTTCTGTATTGTAGTTACGGAACCCTTCAATGCAAAACATAGACAAGCATGGCAATACTGAAAATGGAAAAGCCCTAGAGTTGCCACACAGCACACGTGGTACATAATTCTGTGTTAAGCCGATAGGAAATGGCACCTGATTGTGAAAACACAGCATAGTGAACAAGTGCACAAACAAGGATAACTGCATATATGTGAGAACTATTTATCAGCAAGCAGGCGTGGCTTTCTTTTTTTGCCATTTTCCTCTTTTCGGCAGATATACTGCAGAAACTTATCGTCTCATGATTCAGGAAGTGGAGACAGTTCCCGGGTAGGTAGGGGATCTGTTTCCCACCGTGCTTGAATGCAGCAGGATGAGTGCATTTGTTCTCCTTTAAAGTTTGTAGACATGGGCTGATACAGCATGCAGTATGCATGCAATCATCTTCAAATAGGGACTGCACAAAATTTTATCTTGGAGCAGCAAAGCTGTTTGTTATTTCAAAAATGTTCCAATTCTCCTTTTTTTTCACTCTTGGAGTAGGCTCGAATTTATCAAAAGAAGTTATTGTGCCCACCGAGTCACGGCACTTTTGTTCCTAGTTTTAGGTAGCATACTGATATCATCTAAAATCTTCATCAAACAGCTTGTATCATTAACAATAGCTGGGACACTTCCTCCCAATCTTTTGATTGGGGCCCTTCGGCAACAGGTGCTTGATTTTGAGGCTCTCACATACTGTCGCAGAGGCTTCTAGCCACGGTTATTCACAGTTGCTGATAATGGCGAAAGACATAGTGCCCTTTTCTTAAGTGAAGAACTATCTATATCTCAGATAAGCATACTTTCAGTTTTGTGGGTGTCGTGAAGCGGCCCTTTTTCAGTTCCACATTGTATGACCAACACACCTCCTAGATGGTGTTAGCCACTCCTGGCTAGGCCAATGACCACTGACTAGGCCTAACCAGTGCCGCCTCATCGGGAGGCGGCGACCAAGTGGTTTGGTGCCAAGTCGATGACAAAACTCTCTTTACAGTGGCCATGCGGCACGCAGAAAACCGAGGAATTACCTCGTCAACAAAAATGAGGGCACAGGTGACAGCTCAAATGATAGCAACTTTCTTCGCGTCCACCATGTTTGCGACATATCTTGCGCGTAGAACAGTCCACCGTGCGATGTCTGAAATTTCGGTCACCATTAAACATTGGTTCTTTGGTGTAGGTGGTGGTGCCACGGGGAAGTATGAATAGTTTAGCAAGTTTGAAAAATTAGGCATCACAAAAATTGGCCTTCAGCTGTATGTCAATCTAGATTGAATCGGTGTTTGCTTTTCTATTGTAAACTGTTGTAAAATTGTGACAGATCTCATAATAAAAATTGTAAGCTGGTTAAATGATGTGTACTGTGCATTGTGGTGCTAGAAACTAGATTCGTGGTGCTAGAAACATTTCAAGGAAGCAGCCACTCTCTGGCATATCCAAGGAACATCTAAAATGCGTTCAATGACTTCGAGCCTGTCGAATACTGACATCATATGGTGGCTGAAAAGGCAGTTGCCCCTTGCCACAATTGCCGTTACAGTTGAGCACTACACCTACACCCGTGACAACACTGCCAACTTGCAGTCTGCGCCACCAGGTGGCAACGTCGTGTTGAACGTGCCAGTTCTTGGATCGGTGAAGCCAAGCAGCTTTAAACAGACTGAAGGCAAAGATAGATATAAGCTAATATTATGATTAGCTAATATAATGCAAGTTAATTGCAAATGCATGAGCCCTATCTCTAGCAGAAGTTTGGCGTGCCTGAAAGAGAACAAAAACAAAAGGCTTGTGATAATTCCATCTTGAAATCCTCGTATCACCGACCCCGTGATGTCACAAGGTTTCAGCTGCACCTGCTCACAACTAAGTAAATACCAAGTAAATATTAATTGATGAGAAAAGATCACATCGCATTTGAAAGTAAGCAGCGACTGGTCCTGCCAACTCTTTTTGCACAGAGAGGGCTCCAAGTATGCAAAAGTACCACGGAATTCAGGACATTGCACCAGCGTCATTGAGGCTGCAGTTTTGGCATGGAATTCAAAGAGGCCAAATTTGTCATTCAATTTCCTTGAACAGTCACCCTTATCTTGCCAAATATATATACAAATAGAGTAGTAAATGCATAGTCGATTGGCATACACTGATTGTTTTTCTCATTAGTGTCGCTTTAAAGCACCTGAGAATGCCAAGCACTCACGGTGCCTCTTTCACTGCGGAATAGTGAACCATTTTGGTTCAGATGATGAGCTGATCTTGTTAAGGAATTTAACTGCTAAAAGCAAGATTATCTCGGCTCGTCCAAAGAAGCTTCAACTGCTGACAGTATTGAAGATAGCTTGAGTGTGTTTGCTGCTGTGAGGTTCTATGTAATAACACCAAGTAGCGTAAAGAAACTGTTGGTGTGGCGTGTGCCACTGCCCCATTTCAAAGAGGAATTCACTCATCACCGTCATCGTGAGGGTTATTAGTAGGTGACAAGGAGGTATCAGAAAATGTGGAGATGAAATTGAAACATACATATTGACATTACAATTGGATAAGAACTGAACTAGTATGCTTGAGTGTGGTGGCAAATCACCACTCCACTTAAAAAAGAACACCACTCAGCTACTGTAAAGGAAATTCCTACAATGCAGGGATCTTTGTTATTGTTGTGTTTGTGCTATGTTTGATTTTGAAATGGCATGCTCCACTCCTCTGCTGGCTAGCCTCGTGTGCTGTGCTGTTTCTGTGCATATTGCACACAAGAAAACACTTCCAGGAATAGAGTAGCTGCAACAGTGAATATTGTCGCGAAGCTGTTAAGGCGAGTTCCACAACAGTTTTTAGCGACAGGGTGGTCGATATCAAATGTAAATGCAACAGAATGTGTGTCGGAGCAAGAAATTTGCTTTGAAGCAGAATGATCATCCAGCATAAAATAAAAGTTGCACCTTGCCCCTATCTCATTCGAATGGACAACAGCTTATATGGAAGTTTTTTTTTTTAAACCATTAATTTGTAATTTTTGTTTCTCATGCTGCGCTATACCGGCTTCAAGTTGGCAGTCAGCTTGGAGTTTGGTGGCTGTGGCAGTGAAAGCAGGCACCATGATTCTGCAACGCAGCCTGCGTAGGAGCCATCACAAAGAGCAGCCAGCCCTAACTGCCCTCGAATGCAGCAGAAAATAGACCCTTATATAGTAGTACTTCCTACGACTGTGAGAACTCGCTTGTACAGCTTCACCATCTTCGATGTATCAGTAGTTGGTTTGGCATACGTCTGTCACGGACCTTTTTTTTCATGAAAGGCTGTCTGGGCAAAACGTAAGGCTTCATTCGATTCATCTGCACATCCTGAACTAGTTCATGGAGTACCGCACTTTGCTATTTGCTTCGTTATTGCGACATGGTGTCTGCACATCACCACTTGTTTCAGCTGCATGATGCAGGCTTCATGTGGAGCTGGTTATGCATGACCGTGTAACTGACAACTGAATGAACCACAGTGAGTGAGTTCATGACGTACAGGGCGAACCAATTGGGCCTAAATAGTATCAGCACTTGTTTATTATTTGTAGAAAGCAGTTTAGAAAACGTCTGTCTGTTACATTGTACATGTTTTAAATAATACAATGAGTCTTTTTCATGCAATGTTTATGCATGCCTTTGCTTTGCAAACTCGATCATTTAAACAAGTAAAAATTTTTTTTTGCATGTTTGTTTAATTTTTTATCTTTTCTTAAAGGGTCAAACTGTAGTCGAGGCTTGCATAGGGTTTATCACTGGCAAAGATTTAACGACAGACATGGTAATACTACAGATTAGGTTACTGACAAGCAGCGCATATAATGTTTCAGGTTGTCAGTCTACGTCAATGTTGAGGATTTAAAAGATATCACAGTGCAGCGTCTAAGATAAGAGAGGTATTTGAAAATTCTATTAAATGTCTACATGACTTCAACGCCTCTCTCCAGACCACTTTGAAATATCAGTCTGCAAACCTTGTTGCTTCATTAAGCCAACTCTGAAAAAAAAAGTGGTAAATTTAATGTTTCAAATAACGAAGCTATTTTTTTGTCTGGTGAGACTTTAATACATAGATAGCTTACCGAACAAGACGTCAAAACACATTGGCCTAGCCAATACGTTCATTCGCCAGATATAGTGAACAATTCTCATGGTTTTCTCATGAGCAACTTTGACTACGCATTAGGTGTGTCTAGGTTAAAGGTTTCAGCATGACTTGACTGAGATTATGGTGAAGTTTGGCAAGGTAATTCTATCACGCCTGTCTGTGGAAAGTGCCTTGGATTTGCAAAGATGCACTATGTGCACAACCACCTAAAACAGGAAAAAGTTGCACCACTGTCACACGCTAAAGCTCTATGTCCATAGAGACCTGGAGATCTGCTAGAGTCAGTTTTAATCAGTGAGAAATTAATGTCACCTTGAATTACCATTCATGCAGTGGCATCAACTTATGCACGACAGGATGAAAGCTTTATGGTATATATAATGTATTTCTTGAAAGGGCCAGGACACTGAATTTTTCTAGCTTGAATTACGCATTGCTTGTTAAACCATACGCATTCCGCAGCAAGCTGGCTAAACTTGAGTGCATTTGGTGTGGTATAAAATTTGTATTTGAAGGCGTTATCTAGCTTGTGCTGTTTTTATCGCCCGAGTGAAACACTTGCACGCACAATGCCTTTAAGGGGCCCTTGCTGCACGTGCACGGTGGGTGCCCGAGCATATGGAGCAAGTAGAGTCCAACAAAAAAAAGTCCGGTTTCTAAAACACCAATAAAACAAAATGCGTGGGAGCTGAACGTGGGACAAAGCAGGCATTGCACTCTTCAATATTGATGCTCTGAACACTTCACAGCAGAAAGCTATCGTATCCTGCCCACACCTTCTCGCTGAATTCGGTTTCCACTTGAACACTCGCACAGTGGTGGACATACACCCTCTCGGAGCAGACGATACAGCAATGGCCTCACACTTCCTTATGTTACACAAGCCATGCCAAAACGGTGATCACTGGCAGTGTTAGGAGCTTAGAGGCAGTGATTTCAAGTTGAAATTTTTGGTTAAAATGTGTGCCGAGAACTTAATTTGCGTGTGTAACCATATACTGGCCCTTCTACTCTCAGCTACAATAAATAGGGAATACCTGGCCAACCACATCATGGCTCCCTTAACATATCATGGAGAAGTAGACATGGAGGAAAGAATTAGGAGAGAGCATTGTGGCAACACATCTGAAGCGAAACGTATCAGCCTCACGTGATTGTCACGTCGGAGTGCACGGTAGGATTTAGGGAGCCCACTCTGCAGGCACAGGGCAGCAGCACAAGTGCGTAACGATTAAAAACTACAGTGAGCCAAACATTCCTGGCCAATACGCCGAGTTTCATAGGTCCCGTGTTTGGTTGATACTGCGAGGGAAAAAAGCAAAGGGCACGCTTCCCAAAGCTGGCTATGTGGCGCAATGCTCTCGCCTAGCTTGTTTCCTTCCTCCATGGAAGTAGACAATAGCCCGGTATGACGTAGCAGTTCCTTTCGCCTTATTCTATTTCTTCTTATTGTACAGTGTTTACGACTATCCGACCCTGGCAACAATGTAGGCGAAGTACAACTTGAACCAAGCTTGCAGACTACATCTTTATTAACAAAGAAAAAAAGACAACATATTGCACCATACAAAAACAATGTTTTGGCACAGACTAGGGTAAGGCACAATGCAGACTAGGTAAGCAGGCCAGGGTAAGGCACAATGCTCGAGCGAGCAGGAAGATTTACGCAGGGAATGACGAGCAAACGATTCAATGTTCAAGCAACAGCTGAAAGCAGATGGTTAGGCACAAGAATATATAAGGAATACTTTGGAGATGTCACAAATAAAGAATGCAAATCTGACAGGAATGCCGAGAGGAAGAAAAGATGCAAGAACATCTAACAATCTCACTGTCTCATCACTGATGCACAGTTCTCTGGTTGTTTGAATTGTGACCAGGCTACAGTGGACACGTCTTTCTAGAAAGTCTGAAAGTTCACGGGCACATGGGAAGCATATACGGGAGAACATTTCAGAAAACAATAAAAATCCCGTCTAAAGGCTGCCTTCATTCAGCATGCGGCCAGCGTTTCGGAGAGTCATGCAACGAGTAATGGAACAAAAAGAAATGGTAGACGCAATGTTAAAGGGCCACTAAAGAGAAAATTAAGTATGGCTGTATTTGTAAATTCATCATCAGTCTATATTTATGTCCACTGCAGGCCGAAGTGTTCTCCCTGTGATCTCCAATTACCCCTGCCTTGCGCTAGCCGATTCCGCGCCTGCAAATTTCCTAACTTCATCACCCCACCTAGTTTTCTGCCGTCCTCGACTCTCCTGCAATACAAAAAAGCCAATTTTACCATGAGAAGAAGCTGAGTGAACCAAAAGCAAGATTTGAAACCGAGATGGGTGCCGCCACTGCTTTTGAAACTCTCGCACCAGCTTGCCGCGATGTCCTGGATTTTGATCGAACTCAGTTGATTGCCTTATCGGTAAATATGGACTGCATTGTATTCTAAAGGAGCCGAACACTGAACTTATCAAGTTACGTGAACTTTTGCTGTGCTACAGGGGCCCAAATATGAGAGAATACATTAAAATACACGCTGTCACACTGACATACTGGCAGTGGGGTTTCAGTGCAAAATTTAATAAGTGGAAGCGTCATTTCTTCTTCTAGTAATCAATCTTCTATCGCAGAAATAATTATCCTTTCAAAAGTATTTTTGTTGTCGGTAGAGAAAGATATAGAGTCCCTTTCAGTGACTGGACGACAACGGTGTGGATTAGGCAAGTTTAACTGACGGTTTAAATTGGGAGGAAAAAGCAAGAGTTCGGTGGGGCAGGTAATATAATACATAGAAGAGATAACCGGTGGTTCATAAGCATAACGGAATGGGTGCCAAGAGAAGGGAAGCACAGTCAAGCTTGCCAGAGAAGGTTTGCCTGGTGAGATCAGGGTAAGACAGGTAAGATGAGATCAATCAGAGAGCATTTTCTGAATGGTGGTTGTACTCTTTAGTTTACTATCACCGAACATGTCTATGAGAAAAACTATGGCTCAGGTCACGGTAGGTAAGCCCAGCTGAAAAAAAATACTGCGATGTGTCACAATCCAAGGTACTTTTCGTACGTTTTTCCCGGACGGTATTAACTCGTGAAAAAAGGCTGCCAGGAAACGGACATTACCGCAGCCACATTTGACAATACACATGGGTCTCTAGGACAATGTCACATCAGGAATGTAGTGAGTGCATATGTGTACTCCACCACTCCATTCTCTTCAACATAACCAGTGGTCTACCACACCAATGAAACACCTCCCCCCACCTCCCCAAGGTAAGAAAAACGCGTTCAGTAATGGCCGAGCATTAGGTGGATTGATTGACATTAGGAACCTCTTGAGTTTCAAGAGGGTTCAGCAGACCCATCACAGGTCTGATAGATTGTCAGATTTTCAGAAGCTTTTGTCATGCATTGGACTATTTTATACATGGCAACACTATGAAGGCAAGCGAGATTTCTCCCACAGCTCGCATTCAAAACCAAAAAAATTGTGCATCATATAGGAAAAATATAGGTATGCATCATGTAATTCGACATAACATGAAGTCTCATACTTTAACGCCAGTACTATTGAGCATTATAATAATTGAATGGAAACATAGTCATGAAGCCTCCCATGTTTTCATGTAATTGAAGCGCCATTACAAACTTTCACATGTTCCCAACCCCACAAATCACTGAAACACAGTAGCAATACCATGCTAGGCAAAATATCACATTTTGACCAACAATCGGCAGCAACAGTTTATGGAACGCAGGATCCAAGGAAACAAAGTTTTCTAGCACTTTGACTTCTGCTAGTAAAACTGTACAATACTATGTCGTTCACATATACAAGTACATGCTGGAAATTTAATAACAGGCTGTGAAAATATTTAACCTTTCTTTGTTTCAGATATGGCGGTCTGAAAACTTAATGCCGAGTGTACAGCCCACAGTCATGCAAGGTGCTGTGTGGACATCAGTGACACACTTATTTAGCGGAACAGACGTTCTGTAGAATGTCACAACACCGAAGCCATATAGGTAGCTTTGATAGTTACTAATCATAACTTGTATAAGGAAAAAGTTAAAACACGTAACTAAATTATTTTGTGTCACAAAGTGACAAAAAGGTTTCGAATGTAGGAACATCTGCAAAAACAAGGAATATCACTGAATAGCCTGAGCTTGCACATTAAGCATCATTTAAATGAAATTGTATCAACAATAAACGATGCCCTTCATATGTTAGATTTCAAGAAGTCAAATGTCAAATACAGCAATACTGCCACCGTTAAAAGGTAAGCAGCAGACAACTTTAAGACATATGGGTGTTCCAGATATCCTCTTACGTGCCGGTAAGCAATGGTAATGAAACATATGATTGATTTCTGAATCAACAAGGACAGTCCGGCATGGTTCTGGCAGAGTCCACAACAAACTACATGTTACCTGTGTTCAAGGACATCGCCATTACTGAGCATGATGTATAGTGTGTGCATTGCATCTGAACTGCTCCATGGGTGCCAATGATGTTTAAATATATACCAGGTAATCTTTTTGTGAAAATGGACTTGTTAAACTATTGCCACCTGTAGGTAGTGGGTCGAGGGCAAGAGTGGGTCGAGCCCAAGAGAAGAAAGAAGACTGCGCGCCCTTCTCTGCTCGAGCCAGCCCCGACGGTCGCGTCTTCCAAGAGCCAGCTGCTCTACGTTTATTAAACCTTCAGGACTACTTCTCGAGGCTCGTGACAAACTGGTGGAGGTGCTGGGTAAGCGTCTTCACGGATGTTGCAGACCCCTCCAAGGATCTGCGCTACGAATCCAGTGCCTGTCGACACTCCCGTGCATCGGGCCAGCCGCAGGATCAGGGGACTGTCTCCAGAAGTCGTCAACGCTACAGTTCCCACCACATCAACCGGTATGACCAGTGCTTCTCTTCAAACCGCCCCAACCGGTACGGGAAGCACGATGTCGAACCGTAACACACTTGAGAGCCCACGGATCTCGAAGACGTTTCATGGCACAGTGTTCGAAGACGTCGAACACTGGATGGTCGAATACGAACGCGTGGCTTCCGTGAACGAATGGAACGACACGGAAAAGCTCCGACACGTCTACCTCTACCTGGAGGATGGCGGTCGTACGTGGTTTCAGAACCGCGAGGGGCAACTGACGTCGTGGCGCGAGTTTTGTCGTCAGCTTTTGGAGACATACACCAGTGCTGATCGCCACGAACGAGCGGAACGTGCGATTCAGGCCCGCGTCCAGTTGCCAAACGAAACTGTGACCACTTACGTCGAAGACATGACGCGCCTCTTCCGACGGGCGGATCCAAGAATGACGGAGGAGAAGAAGTTAGGTCATCTGATGCGCGGGGTCAAGGAGCAACTCTTCGCTGGCCTCGTACGGAGCCCTCCGAAGACGGTCGTGGAGTTCTTGTCCGAGGCCGTGACTATGGAAAAGATGCTTCTGCATCGCTCGAACATGTATGAGCGGCAAGCGAACAGCATGTCTGCTGCTGACATTTTCACGGCCATAGGAAGCAACGGTGACTGTCTGCGAGAACTCATCCGCTCTGTCGTGCGTGAAGAGTTGCAAAAGGCCGCCGTAACACCGCACCCTACGGTAAGCTCCATAGCGAGCATTATCAAGGACGAAGTGCACCGTGACGCACTATCCTGTGGCAGATAGCACGACTTCGTTGCGGACATACCTAGCAACAAATCGCTGTACAACCTCAACTAATTAACGAAGTTTAAATAATTTGTTATTACTCATTATAGGGAACACGTCCCAATTGCAGAATTGAAGCCAAGCATTAATTACGTCATACTCATCTAGCATGAATTTTGCAATTATCACAAGTTCTGAAAAATGAAACATATGGAAAAAGTGCATTGACATTCCAGTTAACACATATCAGCACTTCACTTTTACACAGTGCTGTTAAATGCTAGGAACATCAATTTGAGGAAATTCATTTTAAAACTGGCACTAACACAGGACTTCTGCTAAATCGATATGCTCAGATTTAGTTAGTCAGTTAAATATCGATTTAGTTAAATCGATATGCTCAGATATGCAAAGGGCAAAGAGTACATGTACCCTAAAGTGATTAAATACAATGTTAATTAGCAAAACTTCAATAATTAGCTAATATTACACTGCATTTCGTTACGCAACTACTGCCTGCCTCTTCCATCCAGCTGATGTGACGTAATCGAACAATCTGTCTCGGGAGATTTTAATAGCTCTGTCTGCACTTAAAAAAGACAAAAAAAAAAAGACGGCATGTTCTAAACAATATCGTACATTGAAAGTTAGTGCCCATCTTCACTGTCTTGCATTTTCTCTTCATTTTTTGCACTTTAAAATGTAAATACAATGTGCTCACTACATAATAACGGACCACACATCGGGATACTTATGATGCACCAGCAACACGTAGTGCAGCCATGATACTGGAACATGACCTCCCCTAGATACAAAATGACACTTGTTTCTGGAAAGCGTTGTAAAAACAAGTCAGTGAAAAGTTAATTAAGGTACTAAAATGGCCAATTTGAAAAGTTGGCCAAGTTGGTGGGCGGTTGTCTCATATTAAAACATTGCTAAATTATGGATAAAAAAAAAATGTCACAGTTTCGCCCTAAGGGCGAAGCAATGAATGCGATAGCAACACAGCAATGTCATACGAAGTAAGGTGAGCGGCTTTGGTAGCAATATGAATTGTAGTAAACATGAGCTGATTAAGTAAGCAGGTGTGCTGCGGCGTAAGTAGACCGACATGAAGAGAGACTCGATGACCACGAGAAGGCGCATGTGAAAAGGTGGTGTTGATGAGAAGAGCTTCCCGTGGGCAGCGCGTGCGAAGGGACACACCTGTAGCGCTGCACTGCCGACCCTGGCAGCATTGCATGTGTAGCGTGCGTTGGAAAATGTGGCCCGACTATTACCAACTGATTGAACAAGCGTGGTGTGAGCGCGCACAAACAAACATGAATAGATCACACTGAATGACTGCAGACGACTGTCAAAACGCTGGCAGCAAGCGCATACGCCGCAGCAGCGGGCGAAGGTACGTGCGGTCTATCGCTTCAACGGAAACTGAGCGGCGAATGCATGGCGCATAATGGTCAGAGCCGTGTGGAGATAAGCGACGGTGCGTGCGAGCGACGAGCGCGGTTGTTGGCAGAGTAGAAGTGCGCCCCCCCCCCCCCCCCCGCTCCCTCCGGCGCTGGCTTCCCGCTTCCTTGCTTGCACGTGGGAGATTGAGTGCGTTCGCTCTCCGTGATAGCGCGCGTCCCCGCACGCTTCCGCTCGGGCATACGGCGCGCGGCGAAGATGTTATCTATAGGGAACCTCGCGGCGACAGCAGAAATCCGGTTGAAGTGTCCATATAATTGCTATCGTAATAAAAGGTTAAAGCAAGGGAGGACGATAGAGCTGTTAGCATGCTTTAATGGCGCAGTGACCAGTGGGAAATGAATATCCATGCAAGCACTAAGTGACAACGATATACCTTTATTTAGTAAATGGATAGAATTTAGGTTTACTGTGGGATTTGCTCCTCCAAGATCATTTAGCCACGTGAAAATAAAAAAATTGACGTAGCTTGCACTGGAGGCGCAATGTTAAAGAGACAGCGGAGCTGATGGGCACCTAGCTAGTCCTGGCTTTTGGGCTAGGCTAAGCACTACCAAGTCATCCCCAGCATTTTCTGGAATTTATTGATCGATTAGCTATTGATTGGCTATCGCAAGGTATTGCCCATGTATTTGGGCTAGGCTAAGCACTACCAAGTCATCCGCAGCGTTTCCAGGAATTTGTTGATTATTTGTCGATTAGCTATAGATTGGCTATCGCAGGTATTGGCCACGTATTTGGGTTAGGCTAAACACTACCAAGTGATCCCCAGCATTTCCCAGAATTTATTATTTGTCTATTATCGATTAGCTATTGATTGGCTATCGCAAATTATTCGCCATGTATTTTGGCTAGGCTAAGCACTACCAAGTCACCCTTCTTCTTCTTTCTGGGGTTTTACGTGCCAAAACCAGTTCTAAATTATGAGGCACGCCGTAGTGGAGGGCTCCGGATTAATTTTGACCACCTGGGGTTCTTTAACGTGCACTACAACGCAAGCACACGGGCGTTTTTGCATTTCGCCTCCATTGAAATGCGGCCGCCGGGGCCGGGATTCGATCCCGCGACCTCGTGCTCAGCAGCGCAATACCAAGTCATCCCCAGCATTTCCCGGAATTTATCGATTATTGGTCGATTTTCAATTAGCTATTGATTGGCTATCACAAGGTATTGGCCACGTATTTGGGCTACGCTAAGCACTACCAAGTCATCCCCAGCATTTTCTGGAATTTATTGATTGATTAGCTATTGATTGGCTATCGATGACTGACTAAGCTTAAGTAGTCCCAACCATGCTTAGCCAGACATAGCCAGGATCAGCTTTGCTAGTTCACAGGAGTATGTGCCATTGTGCTTGGACCCTTCTGCCAGGATCGGCCCACATTTTCTGTTGCCGACAGACAGATTACGCTCGACATAAACAGCTCCGCTGTTAAAACACCAGCCAATAGAGGTTGCGGGACAGCAACTAAATTAAGGTTAGAACAAAATTGGTGGTGCAGGATCTCCAGGGCACGCAAATGGCAGGAGTGGGGATAAATGCTGGAACCCGGACTGGCCCGTGGGTAGGGGCTTTGCGAAGGCCAGAGTGCACCGTGTTCCGGAGGGTTGTTTGCATACAGGTTTTCATACATCCTTGGCTAGTGGAGGCCTCGGCGAGCCCCAGACTTGCGGAGCAGTCCGGGTTCCAACTCTGGTGACCCCGTTGCCCCAATTGTGTCCTTGAGAAGCCGCCAAAGTAAACTAAATAATGACATGTTGTTTACACTGAGCACTCTCTCAAATCCTAACTTCCCACTGGCCGCTCTGTCATTAAAGAACACTAACAGCAGCTCTGCCTCCCTCCCCTATCGTCCTCCCTTATTTGTACTACTTTTTCCCCAATCAACTCCGCTAATTTACCTACTCTACGAATAATATTACGTACGATTTGAGATACGGCCCGATATATATCAGCACACTGCTGTAACGGCATAACGTTTCAGATACCTGAAACAGCGTCGTTACAGCTACTTCTTATCCTATCAATTCCTCGTACAGTACTATGCAGTTCTTGCGCTCCTTGGCCTTCGTCAGAGCTTCGTTCGCCCTATTGGTGAGCTCTTTCACATGTGCGTCCGCATCGATGCCGCCTACAAAATCGACGTCGAATCGACACGTGGCTACGCCGACGGACGCGCTACAGCCACCGAATTCGCGAAGCTTAGCGCGAGCCCCGGGGTCAGCGAAATTGGGATTCAGACACGGGAGGCCCTCTAGGACGCGTCCAACGACGCGCCGGGCAAACTCGCCGTCCGCGTCGAACGTGAACATAAACTCGTCGCCCCCAAATCGACCCGCCACGACCTTATCGCAGTCATCGCCGACGGAGTCGGCGATCAGGCGTCCCACACTGGCGATGACCTCGTTGGCCTGCAGGTAGCCAAGCTGGGTGTTGAGCTTCTTGAAGTTGTCCAAGTCCAGAATGGCTATCGATACGGGTGCGCGATACCTGCTAGCCAAGACGAACATGCTTCTCGTCATTTCCTGGTAAACGTCGCGGGTTAGCAACGAGCTGAGCCTGTCCTGTACGGCGTGCACGGCTCTCCGTTCAACGTCCAGCTGACACAACCTGACGGCCAGCTCTCGTAAGGCAGGCGCCAGGCACTCCGGCGGCTCGAGCACTGACGGCGATCGCGTGGTTAATATGACGGCGCCGTGACCGGCGATGCGAAAGAAATGGATCGTCGCCTCGCCGCAGCCGTCGAGCCTGATCACTCGTTTCATCTTGACGGGCGGCATGGGGTTTCGGTTGTTGAGAATTTCGGCGGCGTTTCTGTACTTGGCGAGTTCGCAGCACAGTTCGTCGATGTCCGACTGTTCGGGCGTCCAGCTGTTGTCGCCGTCGCGCTGGTATAAATGCGCGTTGAGCTGATCATCGAGAGTTAATAGACCGAGATACAGAATGCGCGACTGTCCGATGATGGGCGTCAGCAGGCCGGCAAAGATTTCCATGCAACGTCTGACAGACTTTGCTAGCCGGAGTTGGTCCAGAGCTTCGTCCATCGCGATACCCGTGCAGTGAGCGGATTCGGAATGCGCTTGTTGGAAAATGCAACTGGCGCCAATGCGATTTTTATTGTACCCTCTCTCTCTCTCTAGTGGCTGTACTCTCTCTGGTACACGTCACCAACGTTAGTGTGGCTAGTCTAGGAACGTCAACAACGCCCCAACTAAAATCCCTAAATTTTCTGCTCATTTCTTTGTTATAAATATTGCGGGATTTTAAAAAGCAAAGAAAAAAATATATCTAGAGACATTACGCCCAACATCTGTGTGCGTCATTAGAAGAGCAAGTACCATTGCAATTAAATATTTAACAATCTGATTGTCTCTGTTTATTGTAAGCTTACAACGCATAAACGTAGCTTTAATAAATATTTTGCCCCATATGGTAATTCTTTGTTTGATAATGAACGAGGGTGGTGGCGAAGCCAAGGTAAAGCCTCGCCTAGCCCAGTCGCAAAACAATCCAACATTACAGTGAACTATTGAAGTATTTTCTAGTGCACTGTACCAACATAGCCGCGTACACATGAAAAAAAAAAAAAAAAAAAAAAAATCGTGTAGAAAATTACGGAGAAAATGCTGCGGTCATAAAAATGCTCTAGAGAGACTGTAATCTTCCAGGCCCGCCGCTTCGTTTGTCGCCGTATGTGTTTGCCACGCGTCGGCGCAGATGAACGAGGGCTTCGCTCTCAAGAATGTCGCGCGCGACGTGCCGACTCCGCGGTGCCGGCGTGCGGTTGCGGCCGCCCTTCCCGGCGTGCTGTGGACGGCGCGCGGTTACAAACCGGGCTACCTGTGGGACGTGAACGAACCGACCGAAAGCACCGTCGCCGACTGCCTGCGGCTCTGCGGGGTGAACTCCGGCAACGACGAAAACCTTCTCGTCGTTACCGGAGACGACGTCCGAGCGGTGAGGTTGGGACGCGACGTCCTGCTCTGCAACGTTCCCGAGACTCTTCGGAGGCTCGCGGACGTCGACCTCGCCGTGAAGTTCGTTGACGTTTCGGCGGGGCTGCGTTCTCCGAAAGCCCTGGCGTCGCCGCCTCTGGGCGTCAGGGGAATGCTGGCGTCGCTGGGGCGACGACTCGCCGATGTGGCGGCTTCGCCGTCTCTTGGCGACGTGTTCGCCGATTTGGAATCCGGCGAGTGGAACCTTTGCACGGCGTTCGGCGTTCTGTTGGGATACCCGGTCGTGTACTGGTTCGAAGGCAGTGCCGACGCCGGCAACTGCCTCGCCATGGAGGAACTGACCGTTGTCAGGGTACGGTGTGCGACGACCGCCGGGCGCCGAGACGCGGCTAGGACGTGGGGGACGACGTCGTCCGCGGCTGGCGTGGAAGATGACGTCTACTCCTTCAGCTTCCCGGTCGCTCTCAACGCCGATTTGCGACCGCACGTGGATGCCTGGTGGCAGCGACTGCGCGCCAGGGCTGCTGCCGGGGATTTCGAACTCACCCGTGTCGATGAAGTGATGTGCTGTCCCGTCGTGGCTCTGTGATCGTCAAATCGAAGATCGATTCGTGAACGAGTAGCGATGTGCGCTGTGCCACGTCGTACTTTTTTTTTTTTTATCCTGCTGGTCGTTTTACGCGTTACTAGCACTTCTTCGATGACTTCCACGTTTTGTAATACTTTGTACAGCTGCACACAAAACTGCCGTTCATTAAAGTCCGGAAAGGCGACGTATCATCGCAGCCTATAAATACAGTGAAGAACCAAAGGGAATTTGCACGTCATGCTTTAGTGCTTCTCACACTTTGCCGTCATCGTTAGGTTGAGTGAATGCGCACGTGTACTTGAAATGACGTAAGCATAATGTTACATTATAGGAAGGGAGCCCAGTCTTTTGTGAGAAAAAGTAGCCAGGGGCTGTAAAGAAAAAGGATGGGAACACTAGAAGGTTTTTTTTTTTTTTTTTTTTTTTCAGAATAAGCCAGTTTGAGTGGACTATTTCATTGGGCGTTCTTCTCGGTGTATGATACGTTGTGTTTGCATCATTTCTGAATGGACACTTTCTATGGCCTGCAGTGTTTGGCTCCGACTTCATATTGTATTCCCATGGAGAATGTACCTACTGTGTTCCAAGAGCTTCTTACGAAGGTTCTGTAGTTGAAGCCTCAACTGACTTTGTGGGAGTTGAGTTTTCATCTTGTTGGTACGACATATTTTCTAGTGATTGGCGGAGAAACTTGAGGCAAAATGGACAGAAGTCGAAACACACACAAGGGTGCTTGAGTCTGTCTCGACTTCCGGTCATTTTGTTTCGAGTTTCTGCGCCAATCCGGCGAGCGGGAGGTCGAGGATTGTGATGCTCAAACAACTCGGCAATGTTTTGCTAGTGGGAATAAAAACAGCATTGGGGCAGTGAGGGGACCCAACACCTCTGAGTGGTTTTGTTATATTCTGTGTATAAGAAATGGAAAAGCTGAAGAGAAAGATCTGTTGTAAAAGGCTTGAATGGCCATGGTGCAGTTTTGGCACTTGGTGATTTTTGTGAGATTTCATGCACCACACTAGACTCTGAAAGTCTGTGCTTGCATTTCGGAGGACACTGCAAGCAATACGGATGAAAGCAATGTTGCGTGCATTGCGATTAAGTTGTTTTCGAGAATGGTGCAGCGCCCGCTGTGAGAACCTGTAGCCTCTGTGGCAGTAAATGAGTGGAAATCGCTGAAGTAGTCTAATTTTATTCTGCTGTGTGCACTGCCTCTTTAACGACCAGCAGGCTTCTGCCGTTTTATGTGACGGTAATAATATTGTGGGCACCACGTAAATATGCCTGGTGGTTCTGTAGGGATATATAGAACGACCGTGCTTCTAAGAGCTTTTTTTTTCCGGGGGCATTAACACAATTTTGAGAAACATTTGTACCTTTCAGGGCTTATCTTGTCCTGAAACATTCATCGTCGTTTATCTTGCATGCCTTTCCTTTCTTCAACGCTACGCACCCGCCACTTTTGAATCACGAACGGCATAAGTGCATCAGCATGCCTGCATTCTTGACAGGAAAACTGGGAGTGCACAATGTTCTTCAAAAAAAGTGTATGCAAGAGGGTGACGATTATTGTTGGGGGACAAGATAAAGGGCCAAAGGGTGTTAAACTTCTTTTATAGTGCAAACAGGAACTATAAAGTGGGCTAAGGCAGAAGCATCGACGAGTTCAACAGAGGATCAAGATACGATTCGCAACCGCTGGGCTAGCTCAAATCATTCCACTTCTCAGCATGGAGGTTGCAGGTTTAATTATTTGCTGTTGAGGCCACATTCTGATGGGTGTGCCACGAAACAATAAAATAAAAAAGAAATGCTAATGTAACCAGTTTTGGGTGCCGCATTAACCACAGGGCAAAATATGAAGAGACCCTAATAGGGTGCTTCTGCATGGGGACATGACAGGCTTTTGAGCAACGTAGTTGGCATACCTTTATCATCTTATCTTAATGTCTGGAAAACTGATAGAGGCTTCAATGGAAACCCATGCACAAAAGCACAGATATGATATCAGCACTGGCTGAGGTGCTTATCTAAAGTGCATAGCTCACACTATGGGAGTTGAGATAACCGCAGGTGCTTCTTGTTCATGACAGGAACAGCTCGATGTGGGACTAAGCAATTGAGCTGAGAATTCAAGAGAATTTATGGGGAAATGCTAATTGTGAATGGAGATTTCATGCCAGGAAATGCATCACACACACAGAAATGTGTCACTGATCGACACCCTCTTGTGTACACACCGCTAATCTTAATTCTTATTCCAAGCTAATTGAATACCATGCTTGTGGGACACATGAGAGAGAGAGAGATTCAACTTTTATTGGTGCCAGCAATTCACGGGGGCGGACGCAGCCTCCCTCCGCCTAGCAGACAGCCGAGATCCCCTGGGTCTCAACGGCTGCCTCAGCTAGCTGGACAGCCCAGACCTGGTCTTGCTGGTCTGAGCTGAGCAGCAGGGTCGCCCACTGCTGCCGGTTTTGAATTTTGCGGCCCTCGAAAGATAACTTTTTTATAGTTTATTGAATTGATTTAGGAGTGCCATAGCTAGAACTCTCAATAGTCACTCAAATGAGATGATTCGCGCTCCATTTGTATTGCTGAATGCTGGAACCTCATTTTTTTTTTCTTGCAATGATACACACTTCTGAAAGCGTTTCCTGCGCTGTAAATGGCCGTTTACTTGTTTTGTTGTCCCGGTACATCTTGAAGTCCATGAATATATAATTTATGCATGTAAGAAGAAATAGTTTTTTCCACATTTCCATCAGCATACTTCCAAATGCTGGCACTGTCTCTTTAATTATTTCACTACTGCCAGTACTATACTGATTAAAACATTTTTGTGAATCGGCATTTGCCTTAGGTCTGGTGATGTATCTGTGGAAGCTGGTTTCAAGGAGTATACTGACACAACATTTTCGACTCTTCAATTATTTTTTTCTTTAGCTCTAAATTAGTCGTTATGCATCTTAAACCCTAGAAAATATACTGACAACCGTGATAGTACCCTAAAAAATTTACTCTTATACTAGTTTTGACGAGCCAGTTTAATTCAGTTTTGGCAGTGGGTAGGTGGATGCCTCACGATTAAAAACCAAAACTTTAGGTAAAATGCAATTTTAGACAAGGTGCCTATTCGTCCATATTGTGCACATTTAACATATACTAAGCATGAACTATGTGTCTAGAAAGATTTTAGTGGCACCTTTGTAGTGCCTACATATGCCTATTTCATAGATGGTGCCTGTATATTGGATTTTCATTGCCTGGAAATGCCTTTTTCCATATTTTGTCCTGCCTAATTTTGTTTATAATGTTATAACTTGATGGGGGAACCTTGCTGAAGGCAGCCGGTTATTACCAGAAACACTTTGGCGGTAAAAAGGCTGTTATTAATAGCTTTGCTGCTGACTAGGGCATCACTGCAAGAAGGGCTCAAACTGCTCTACGTGACGATGCACTAGAAGGTGACTTAGCGTACTTGTGCACTCGCTTCACGTTTTTAGCCAACATCGTCGAGAAACTTGAATGCTCGGGCTCATTTGGGACGTTCAGGAAAAGTTCACCACCATCTCCAATGGACCCGCTGCTGATGGAGTTCTAAACTTCAATCTGTCTTGGACAGATCATGCCGTATCATATTTTACTGCTTTTATCATTGATGCCGCTGAGAAGTTCATCCCTTAAACATGTGGCACTTCATTTAAAAGACGGGTCCCCTGGTGGAATAACGATTGTAGACAGGCACGAAGGAGACAAAATAAAGCTTGGGGCAAACTACGTGAATGTCCTACAGCTGAAAACCTCATAGAATTTAAACATGTTAAATATACCAGGTTTTCAGTGCTGAAATAACTGTTCAAGGTTCTGACCAATGAACATTCTGCCATTCCAGAGGGCATTGAATCATCGAACACTCGGAAGTACAAGTACGTGCCGCTACAGTGAATATTGAGTGTTCCTTTTCTGCATACAGATAACACTCGGTGAAAAAAGGCACAACATGAAATCCAAATATCTTGAGAAGAAGCTTGTTTAATTGTCACTGCTTTCACAACTTTTCTCGTAGTGTGTAAAGTTGCATTAGATCTTAAAAAAATCTTGTAAACTATGCAACATGCCTCATCCACCAAATTTTGACTGGGAGCTTATCACTGTCGTTGAAAAGAAAAGTGTACAATCATTGCATTCTACCAGTGCTAACACATGGGGCAGAAACTTGGAGGTTAACAAAGAAGCTCGAGAACAAGTTAAGGACCGCACAAAGAGCAATGGAACGACAAATCTTAGGACTAACATTAAGAGACAGGAAGAGAGCTGTGTGGATCTGAGAACAAACGGGGATAGACGATATTCTAGTTGACATGAAGCGGAAGAAATGGAGCTGGGCAGGCCATGTAATGCGTAGGATGGATAACTGGTGGACCATTAGGGTCACAGAATGGATACCAAGAGAAGGGAAGCGCAGTCGAGGATGGCAGAAAACTAGGTGCGGTGATGAAGTTCGGAAATTTGCAGGCGCAAGTTGGAATCAGCTAGTGCAAGACAGGGGCAAATGGAGATTGAAGGGAGAGGCGTTCGTCCGGCAGTGGACATAAATATAGACTGATGATGATGATCTGATAATTTGCTATATCCGTGTTTGCCATGTTGAGGTTCGACCTATTTGTGTCTGTGTAAAGATTAGCCCTGGGATGCCACTCACAGTCAAGGTGGCGGACATGAAACGCCCTTTTGTGCGCGCATGTCACACCTGCAGATGGTTGAAATAGCATCAATACACACACATGGCATCTGCAGCATTAAACAAGACGCACCACTGGCAAAGAAAAAATTGCTTTATTGCCAAAGCTGCCTACAAAAAGTTAAATGTTGGTACAGATGTTTCACAATATTCAAATTCTCAGTTTATTTAACTAGTTATGAATTCTCTCTCCTTTTTTTTTTTCTTTGCACTGTTGCGAGTAGAAGTGAGGAAGCGTTTGAGAGACCACTCATATCATCTCTAGTGGTACCCAGAAGGGATGCATAAAAGTGATAAGTTAAAGGTGACACAGTGGGACAGTTATTTCTTAAAACACCCGACATTACTTTATTCTTATATATGAGCAGCGGCAGATTTCTCACAAGGCTTTTTCTTTTAGTGTGAATTTGAGAACAGCCAATTTATTTACGCCAGCAATTTGCTGCACTGATAAGGCTAGTTTAAGCCACTCCTCACTTCCTGCATCCCTTAAATGTCACTCTAACCCAGCCTGGAATGGCAGAATCATTTGCGTTAGAACTGACAACAAAGAATGAAAGTATTACAGTAATGAAACTGCAGCAAAATATGAAGAAGGTGACAAACAATGCAAGCACTCAGCATTGTTGACAACTGTTTACAGTGCACATGCATTGTTTTCTCCTCCCTCCACTCTGTGAGGCCTAAACAATAGTGCCCTGAGATCAGTCTTATCTACAAATCCACAGTTGCTATCATTTGAAAAGAGACTATAATTTATGTGACAGAGCTTACAATATAGACAACATTTGTTTGCTCGCAGCTCAAGATAAGTATTCTTGTAGCACAAACATTGAATACTCAGCAAGATAAACTTGCAATGGTGTCAAGCAAAAGTATTCAATGCAATATAAACAAAGCAAGACACAGCAATGACAGGGATGACTGCTGGTCCCCGTCGTTACTCCGTCTCGCAGTTTTAGTTGAAGCCAATCTGCACCAACTGGCCTGATACTACAACATTTTACTGTGATGTTAATTTTACAAACATCTTTGATCCAATGTACAAAACTGCACATTTGGGATGTATACGCATATTTTGGCCAGTGGCTTGGCTAGGCTGGCCTGAAACATAGAACAACCAGCGTGCTGATTCTGCATGATGACCTTATGAAGAGTGCCATCACCACTACCATCACATAGTAGTGTTGCATGGTTTTGTGTTCACGATAATGCCAAGTGCGTCTTTGTAATGTAGCACTGCTCACAGGCTGCACTTTGGCATTACAGTAAAAGCTCGATGATACGAATCTCACGGGGTCACGAAAAATATTCGTATTAGCCGAAATTCGTATCATCGAAACACAATTAAAACTACTGTCGAATCTCGATAATTCGAACTCGAAGGGGCCCGCAAAATTGTTCGAATTAAAAGGACGTATTTTTGAAGTATTCGTGCACCATAGCACGATGCACGAACGGTGCGAGTCGTGAAATGGTTTCAGAACGGCGCAACAAGGAAGACGACAGACGAAAGAACACACGAACTTTCGTCTGTCGTCTTCCTTGTTGCGCCGTTCTGAAACCATGCATCCGTACCAACTCGCCCAATTGTCAGTGCTACTCAACGAGTCGTGAAATATCGCGGCGCGCAAGCGCATAGCAAGCGCAGGCCACGAAACTGCCCACGCCGGCTAACGGTCGCTTCCCGATAACGACAGAAAACGAAGCTTCAGGGAGCGAGCGGGCGGCGCCGGCACACGGGTGCGCGCGGAGACCGTCGAAGGTGAGGGAGGAGAGCGGCAGGGAAGCGGATATGGCCGCGTCAACTCCGCCGCTTCGGTGGCTCCCCTCGCCCTCCCTCTCAACGCCCTCGTAGCTCTCTCACCTTCGACTTTGTGCGCACATCTCCGTGCGCGCCCGCCGCCGTGCTGGCGCCAGCTTATTTTAGCCGCCCCCTGAAGTTTCGTTGTCTGCCGTTATCGGGAAGCGAGCGTTTGCGGGCGTGGCAGTTACATTGGCCCGACTGTGCTTCCGCCGCTGCTTCCCTCTGCGCTGCTGCCGCAGCGTGCAAGGTCAACATGTGACTAGAAAATAGAGGAGAAAGGTTCACTGCCATTTTATCCGCGTGGCTGAGACGTCGGCACTAGTGTGTGTTAGAATACGGTTGTCTAGAACACTCTAGTCGGCACGTACACACTTGTTCCGGCGCGATGCAGAAACGGCGACCTTGCAATTTGAGAGAGGGGAAAATTTCCGCCGCGGGTTCTTTTTTTTTTTTTTTTCCGTTCCTTCGCGCGCGGCATTGAGGGGTCTCTCCTGAGCTTTTGCTCTATGGCGGTGTCGGAGCAATGCCGGTCGGAGGCGCCGCCGCGTTATTTGGCGCGCTGCTAAGAGCATTGTCGGTACGCGGTATGTTCGAAGTAAGCGTGTTCGAATTAACGAGATTCGACTGTAGCTAAATTAAAGAGTCAGAGGTGAACTCACTCAGGCACGTGTACGTAAAAAGCATTTATTTCTTGAAGCGCCACCGCTTCAAACTCTTCGCGCCCAGTCGCGCAGTCCGCGCTGTCCGGCGCCGCGCCTCCGCACCAAAAGAGGAGAGAAAGCGCGTGACTGCGCGCTGTTCTCTTTCGCGGCCGTCGGTGGGGCGGCGTTTATTCGTATCAACCGACGCAGGCTGAAAATCGATTCGTAACAACCGTTCTCTAGCACGTTGCAAAGTAATGGGGCTCGGCCGGGACCACAGAAAAATTCGTATCATCCGGAAATTCGTATTAGCCGTGATCGTATCATCGAGCTTTTACTGTATTTGTTTGCACTTCTTTCACACTGACCCGATCGTGAATGTTTTTTTGTCGACACCAACACGTATATCTAAGCAAATATAGAATATAATGAAAACATATTTTCATGGTCTAGCTGGCATGTTTTCATGATCTAGCTGGCAGCTAGACCAAGGTCTAGCTACCAGCCTGCTTTCCATAATATTCAGCCATTTCTAAGAGTTATTTTAGCATTGATTTCAGCACAACCATTTCACAGCACGAAATGCAAGCAACAATTCCATGTGATGCCACATTCAAAATGCATCAGAAACAAGGTTTTATGTGGTTGCCATTTGACCGCCTACAAAGCAGATGTCAGCAATCTACTTTTTTTCTAGAGCTAAGCACTTGCATCACACCGTGAGTCAAGTGCAGCATACCAGCCCTATCAAACTGTTTGACTACTACACTACGAAGCTCAAAACATGCACGAATAATTGCCGGGTGTGATCCGACAAAATCAAGTGGCACGAAACATTCATAATGCGCGTTATCAAGGGTTTTGCCGTATTTCGTACGGAGCAACATCACATTATTCATGGAGACATTAGATACACAGAGGTGCGCTAAGCACCCTTTTTCAGAAGACTCGGTGCTTACAGTCATCGATCATTTGTTTTGGTCCCTAGAAGCAAAAGCGAAACTAACAGCTGATGCTAGTACGAAATCACTTCTTTTCACCTGCTAGGATAATTGCTTCACTGTCGGCTGCATCCCTACGCATCATTTGAATGAGAACACGTACAAAGGTTGCACGATCTGCTCCTGCTTCTTTTATAACAAACAGACACGTTGCACTTACACAGCCCTTCACAAACTCTGGGTCATCGTGAAAAAGGCGCAATTTCTCCACAAGGCTCGACAGCTACAATGTATTGTCTACTTAGCCAACAAATGTACACTAGCATCTTCAAGAATGGTCCAACCGTGATTACTACGATGTTTTGTTGACACAATATTATTTTTCAGGTGGCACTGGCCACATTAAAGGGACACATAAAGAGAGTTATGTGTGACTAAAACGCTTGCAGCTGGCGGCCGGGTTTAAAAAACACCTCCGTGATCCTTTCCAGTCTGTTATTTTGTGCTGTGTTGTGCTACCAGACAGAGCAGTATCAGCAGATTTGTTGTTGCACTTCGAGTTTGATTCGTTATGCCTGTTGTACAGCTCTCATGCGGATGTCATTGATATATATTTTTTCAAAGTGTGAAAAACTTTTGCGAAGTTATAAAAGGCTGGACCAAACTTGACAGCTACATGGTACCTACAGCTAATGATACCTTCTTGACAAAAAGACGAGTTTACAAATACAGCAAGGAATGCTGTTAGCATAACACAGAGCTTGCATTGCACTACGTCACGCACCGACAACAGCTAGGAACACGGCGGTTGGAAAATAAAAGCACAATAACGTCAAGAAAGGCACTTTTCTGTGCAAATATTGGAGACAGCACACAAAGAGCTCACAACACAATAGCTTACAATGAAAGCGAAGCCCAGCAAGGCCAAGAAGTGAGAATGCAAATGCAGGCAACTTATCTCTTGCTGTGGCAAAAGTGAATAACGTTTGTACACACAGTAGACAACTTTGCAGAGAAAAGTAAAAAAAAAGTAAAATGAAGTCAGTCGTGCAGTCCGTTTGTAAGAAAGCGGCAGAAGAGGTGTCAACTTATCTGCCATGTAAAAAAAAAATGTCCGTATAGAGAGGCTAACTGGTTATCATAAAAATATGCCACGTTGAATGAAGTTATGTAATGTTGGTTCTTCCCAGTGACTAGCTGAAATGAGCATTAGTTTGAAAAAGGAAAGAACCTCAAGTGATGAATGCATAGCTGTTGCTATGAGACAGTCATCGTCATTGAGTTTTGCATCTTCCATATGGAACTTCTGCTTGGAAGCTGTCTTCGGCCAACATACCGGAGTACTCCTGTACCTGACCACTGCGACTAGACGACCACAGAGCAATGTTAAATGTCACCATCTGCACAGAGCAGTGGTAAGAGGCGACGTGCGTTCTGAAGCAGTACAGGCAGTAGCGACTACAAAGCCATCAGACTACTCGGAGATAGTTGTGAGACTTTTACCACGACAAAGTGCTCCACTGAACTCTCCCTGAAAGGATATACAGCTCTGGCCACAGCCTTGAAAAGGACCATGCCTGACAACCTCATGGTTCATTCAGCCTTCTGGAAGACTGAGGCATGGAAACTAAATTCTCTATGCAAAATTAAGCTCTTCTGGTAGCTGCCCAGAGTGCATTCAGGATACCACTGTCGCGTCCTTGAAGAAGTTAAAGACCTGCATATATCACTGTAAGTAGCTATGCGCCAACTTTGGGCTAGACAGAGCAAACTAAGTCAAACGCAGCACGTCACATAACGTTAGTCGTGACGTCATCGTCAGTGCTCCTGAGAAAGGTGAACGCAATGGCCCACATCAGTTTTACAAGTAAACAGCATACAAAAGCCAACCGCGTGGTTAGCTTGAAACGTCCATCAAAACACACACATCAAAACATCACAAGCAAGAATTAATAACACGCATAGTTTGACCTCTGATATGCTATGTACAAAATAAGTCGCTAGTGTGGTTTATGTACAATCAAAAACATGCAGCATGGCAGAAGATATGCCTGGAATCTGGGATCACAACCTATCACGTGAGAGCAGCAAGCAGTCATGGGTCAAAACGGTGGCACGAACACAGAAAGGCCAGCATGTTTTCATGCTGTACTGTGTAAAGCACTTGCAGCCTGCCTTGAAATGTATAGACAAGTGAGGAGCTTATTTCGAACAAAAAAATAGTCTTGCCCAGTCATAAATGGCTTAGTTTAAAGTGAAAACAGTGCCTGGCAATTTAATTACGTACTTTCAAACCGTCAAGCCATGCATACGTTATAAGAGTTATATCATTTTACCAGTTGCAGAAACATACTGGTGGAGGTTAATGGAATTCGAGGTTGCTGTCACATGGAATTTTATACCCAATAACATTAAACTAATGCATAATTTTAATAGGTCTGTGAGGAAATTTTTATAGGTAC
This sequence comes from Dermacentor silvarum, assembly GCF_013339745.2. Lineage (NCBI taxonomy): Eukaryota > Metazoa > Arthropoda > Arachnida > Ixodida > Ixodidae > Dermacentor > Dermacentor silvarum. The sequence goes on from NC_051158.1 coordinate 82,077,034, forward strand.
ACAGCACTCACTTCACAAATAACTTTCTGCATATTCTGTATTTGTAGTATAGCAGTAATAACATTGTCAATAATATGCTTCAACATTAACCCATTGCTAGCCATTGTGGATATAGGCCCACACGAGGTTTGGCATACCTTCGTACAATTATTATTTGCACAATATAAAAAAGAAAAGAAAGATAACAAGAATCGAACGCTGCTGAAAACTGAGGTTTAGGAAGTGTGCTAACACTCTTAAACCACACTTTCTCATTGCTTCTTTGCAAGTTGCGTCTTTCTTGCTTTCTTGGAATAGCAGTTGAGTCCGCCTTTACAGATAGAAAACTTAACCAGGCCAATGCAGGTGCCGGCAAACTCCACGACGCGATAACGAGCTAAGCTGGCTCCATTTGTTGAATTTTGCGCTGTTACCCTAGCGGTGGTGTCAGCGTGGCATCACAAATTTCAATGCACTTTTCCACATTTGGGCCGTTGTCGCTCTGCGGAAGTTCTTGAAACTTTCAAAGTTCGGACTTTCACTGTTTTAGTATAAAATGTAGTCCATCTTTCAAAATAGAAACTTGAATAGGTCCGAACACACGCTGTCAAACTCTACAACGTTCTGGCGAGCTGATGCGAGAACGCCAAAGCGTCCTTTTATTTACTACTTTTCCGGCTTACAAAGCCCCTACTCACGATACGAGTAACTTTTTTTTGGTATTGCAGGAGGGTAATTTACCAGTACTGCTCAAATTATATTTCTCTATACTGTCGCCTTTTATGTTTGGGAAACTACCAGTTGGACTAGCTGGGTTCCGCTCATTGCAATGACATGAGGACAAACTGCAGGACACAAACGTGAAGGCACTCGGTCACAACCGAGTCGGTATCAGTTGTGAGTGAGTGCTTTTATTGTTGTTTTCATGTTCGTGTTGCTGTCCCACAGTCTGTGCTCTCATTAATATGAACAGAGTTCGAGGTTGAGCAAGCTTTCTGCCACATTCCAGCATAGAGTTGGCTGAAAGGGAAAATCCCACAAAGGTCTCGGTCAACATGCTGGGGACAAAACGTACGTGAACGTGAAACAAAATGAATTAACTATAATAATCCATATCATGTGAACCCCAAACGTGGTACGAGGGGGTGATTTCGGGACATCAAAAAGAAAAGCTTTGCTCATATATTGTGTGATGAAGACAAAACTGCTTCGTGAAAATTTATACATGCTGCACCTTAAGCTAACTTAATGTCAATTCCATTGTCCTTGAACAATATCGTGCCCAGTATCTCTTCCCACACATAGCCTGTGGTCGTTAAAGCTGCGATTAGGTCCACTGCATAAAGCTTGAAAATGTTTTAAATTCACATAGAGCACAAGATGAAACTTTACATTAAAAGTATTTAAAAGATACGACGGAAAAACAAACAAGGAACCCCATGCATTACAGATAACTTCTCATATCAAATGGCACAGCGTAAACATTGTGCGTGTAGAAGTTTGAGCATAGCTGGCCAAAACGTTTAGTTGAAAATATTATGCCCACTTGAGACTTCGAGTCTCGCAGTACCATTCTTCTGAACAGGTCTGCGGGAAAGTTGTAAGGCGATATGCGGAAGCACATCTCAAGCCCTAAATCTTTCAGTGCCTCAAAAAGCTACTAACACAAGGAGAAGCATCAGTGAGTGAGTGCCGCGTGTAGTTATGTGCAACCTGTACGTGCTTTTTCGGCAACAAACTTGACTGTGTTTTGGACAGCAGGCTACTCTGATTTTCGGGCTTCTAGAGTTCGCCGAAAATATTTGGAGACCCAACTTACTGAAGCAAACTGCAGCACATTACTTTGCTAGTTATCTGAGATCATGGTAAGGCTGCTGTCCTGTAGAGCACACTTTGATCCTGTCAGCGACAGAAAGGAAGAAAAAAAAATAGTGAGTGCATTTCTGAAAGTTAATGTGGCGGCAAGGTCGATTGCAACTCCGTTGTGTTAACATATCTCAAATATGGTTTTCACCATCGCTCGGACAACATTTTTTTCACGCATGCAAACGAAGACTGTTTTGGCCATGCTGAAATGAGGGCAAAGCTGCCGTAGCATGCATCATCAACTGGACAAGACTTGGTGGCTGTTCACTTTGAATATGTGCCGAGATGGCCAGCCTCGACGGCCATGGCCGCGTAAAGAAAGCTTCTTATACGCAACTTGCGATTGGCTAGTGCCTCAGCTATCATGTTCCAAGCTGTTGCGACTGGCCATTGGAAAAGCAGGGGAAAATTGTGATGCTGTCGGTCGTTGCCCTCACTATCACATCATTTAGTCTGATAAGTCAATGCAGGAGTGCACGCCTGTTGTGACTGACCAGTGCCTCGACCATCGAATTTATTGCCACGATTAGCCAGCATGCAGGTGCCGTAAGCTGTGACTGGCTTGTGCCTTTGCCATCACAGAAATCATTATTATAAGGCAGCGCACAAATGCATGCCAATCACGACTAGCCAGTGCTCTTGGCAGTGAGATTAAGTGCCATCATTAGTCAGCACACGAATGCTGTTCAGTCGTGACTAGATGGTGTCGTCGATATCACACTGCCACCCCTCTCGAAGTGTTTGCGTACAAGCACTAGCCAGCACGTCATTAAATTGTGCTCATACACTGGTCAATCGCAAGGTGTACTTGCGTAAGGAAAGCTTTAGGTATGAAGCTATATTTTTGGTTGAACACTTTTTAGGGAAACTCAGTGTTGCGTGATTTCGTCAAATGCAATGCCTCACTGAAGCGATGCGTGTTCTGCCCGCTGGCTTAACCAATTCGCATCTGCTGAAAGCGATACCCCCGAAAGCGATTGGCCGAGAATATCACTCGTGGAGCAGGCTGATGCCAAGCTATATGCTGCATGCATCCGTCCGTTCAGTAGAGGATGGTTCCATTCACACAGTAAGCCGACTTGGCAAATGCATTCTGAGCCGGCGTCGTCCCTCCACTACCATTGGGCAGGTATCCCGGTGGCGAGTTGTAGCCGGCGCCCGAGAGGAGGCCAGCGAGGTGAACGACGGGGTTTAGAGCAACGCTCGCATTCCCACCCGAGACGGTGGGCAGAGCTGGATTTGTGCTTGGCTGCGGCTTTGGCTGGATGTTGTCCAACACCAGTTCGAGCTCCTGGTAGTCGGAGAGCCTCTGCACCTCCTTGTCCTTGCGAAGGATGGTGTTGGGCAGCTTGCGAAGCTTGCGCACCTGTGCGCGGTGCAAGGAACATTGGCAGAATAGATGAGGTGAGATCACAGATGTCACGGCATTACAATTGCAGGTTCTCTTTCAAGCCATTTGGAAGAGGTGATCAAACACATGCTCAAGTTTTTAATGCTCTGCATGCTCCAGCATCAGGAACGCATTTTCTGTGCAGAGTGTATATTCATTCTGGGATAATAGAAATGGAAGTGTGGCACACAGCTTCATAACAACAAGCAGCAGGGAAGAAATTTAGCATGAAACTTTCAAATTGAAATAACATGGCTGAATACAAGCTTTCTTATCAATAAACCTACACGTATTGTGCAAATGTGACTGAAATATTGCAGATTATAGCCTTTAAACAAGCCTTTAAAACATCCGAATTAGGTCGACATAGATGCCGCACTCGTTGCTTGACAGGCTGGCTAGTGTAGCATATCCAAAGATAATTGAAAGAAAGCATTAAAGCTGACATCGCGAGATATAAAGATGACCGTATGAAAGAGTAGTTCGAACATAAATGAATGAGATTCTAGTTTCAATTATGAGGACGGAGAGGAGTGGGCAAGTCATGTAATACACATACCTAGGAGATTATCCGGTTGTCTATCAGAATAACAAGAATGGTGTTGAGGAAAGTCAACAACCGCCAAAAGAGGCAGATGATTGGGCAGTGCAAATGAGTTTGCCGAGTAAAAACTCGGCACTGCTTTCTGCACACGATGTGTGCCACTAGCCGTGCTGCCCAAGAAGATGCGTGCACATCTATTCAGCAAGCTGCATGCCAAGTGTTACCCTCTCTGTCACATATGGCCCCCTCGCGTGTTGTAAAGCCTATCTTTGTGCAATCTCATGTATGCTGGCTTCCATGTCATGGTGCTAGCTGTTATGGTGTGATTGAACATCCTGGCCATTACGACAGCTATAGACAGTAATGAGGCACCCTCTGTGAAAGTCGTGCTGCACTAGCTAATTCATGTGACAGCCACAGAGAAACCAGCAAGTGGCAAAGAACTTGCACGTAGCTGACTCTTGCGAGTGAAAAGATACCTGCACATAATGATAGCAAACATCAGACCTTTAAGAATGTATGCTGTAAGGCATGAGGAATATGGGAATGTGAGCTTTCTTCCTTCTTAGTTTTGACATAAAAAGAAATGCTTGTTCTGACGTTTCCATGAAAGCAAGCAAAAAGATTGCTATCGCAGGCCAGTTAATAACTAAGAAATGCGATAATAACTGACCCGTTTCAAATCAGCACCCAGTTCATCGCAGCAGGTACGCAGGAGGTTGGCAAATGTCAGCTCTGTCCTTTGAAGCTCTACCTCGATGAAGTCCGGATCATCAAGGTATGCAATCCTCACTTTGAGCACAAGGTCTGTCTCTTCTGTCGGTGTAAAAGAAATATCTCGCCTCAGCACTTGCCGCATCACATGGCTAAGAAACCTGGTTACTCAGTCAGATACGGGAAGACAACTTGTTATGGTATAGTTTTTCATGAGGGGAAAAGTAACTCAATGCATCTGTAATGTCTGCTTGATGACAGCATAATCGAGTGTTTGATGGAAGCCCGCCTGTTGAGGCAGATATATGGGCAAACTAAACAACACTCAGCAAAGAATAAATAAATAAATGACAACACTTGAAGGTACTATAGAATGAAATATGTTAGGTCACTGATGCGCAATGTGAATTCTCAAGTTCTCGCACTCGCTGATCTAGAATGTACGATGATGCCTTATACACAGTGGCGTCGGCCAGGAACTTTTTTCGGGGGGAGGGGGCAGGGGCACTCACTTAACCACGGACGGGGGGAGGGAGGGAGGGAAGAAAGGTGGTTGGGCAGGCGACATCCTGCTACATAGAAATTTCAGGGGTGAGGGGGGGGGGGCTGTGCCCGGTGTGCACTCCCCCCCCCCCCTCCTACTGGTTAGGCCCTTGCCTATAAGTCCGTGCTAACTGTAAGATAACTCATTTCATCCGATGACCACTGACTGAGTGTGCTATCAGTGCCATTGCAGCCTAGTTGTACTTGCCTATTGCAGGCATAAGCTCACTCAACACAAAGAACTTTATCATTGAAGTTCCCTGCCATCTGACTGCCTGCCTGCACCAGTCTGTTCCGTTTGATCCTAGTTTCTTTGTGAACTGCATAGCCACAGAAACGAGGCACTCCAGTGGTTTAGTGGCGATGAACATGCCATCAATCATTACACATTGCACAGCTGTGATTGGCAGGTGCACAGACAAAGAAGACTGCACCAACACAGAGTAACACTGCTACGAGGTAGGGCATTTACATAGATGCATTGTCTACTTACAGTTGCATTCAATGTGAACTGAACACGGTGCCAGAGGTCCGAGGGACTCCGAGACTACACGATGGCACTGACACATAAGAAATGAAAGAACTAAACACTGTTCCAATTACTAGTATTTATGAAATACATGTTGACACCACCATGCAGTCTTCGAGTGCCTCTGACCATAGGCACTGCGTTGCAGCTCATATTGAACAGGACTGTACAACTACACCGATGTACGAGGCAAAACACCACGATCAAGGCCTAAACCAGTAGAAGAAGACCACTGTCGAAGGCAAGCAGTGCTCCGTTGCAGCTAGCACTAGCAATGCCTGCAGACAAGTGACACAAATCACACCACGATAGTGTAAAGTATGCTGAAAAGAAATGAGGAGAGGGACTGTCCCGATTTTGTGGCCCAAATAACCTCCTCACCATTCCCAAAGAGCACGAGCAGCAAAGTGCCTGCCCCAGCTGTGAAGATGCACCATGGCCTGCTGAGCTAATACTTATGAATACATATTAGCGCTACAAGGAAAGAAAGACTTAGGAAGGAGGAAGAATAAAGAAACAGAGCGGGTGATTTTACTGCGCTATTACATCTAGACATGGGTATCGTTTCTACCTGACAAGCAATCGGCTCTTCTCCACTCCATGAGGTGAAACGAGTCCTGCCACAGCGATGCATAAGTGAGGTGAGGGGGGGGGGGGGGGCACTAACAACAATTATAAGTGCTTCAACAGGGGCTCATTTCATACAGAGAGGGCAATGCAAGCCATAGAAGGCTGTAGACTGCAGGCAATGCGGTCATAGATGGTGCACTCCGCGCATTTTGCAGTGCAGTTCTTTTTGTGATCCGCAATGTTTTCTGCAGAATAACTACTTCATACATCACAACTACAACTTGTGGATGCATGTTTACATCAAATAACATACTACATGTTCACATTTGTGTTTGCTGTAGGCAGCGCACTACGTTTTGGTCGCGAGCGCAAGAGATGCGCTGTGGCCGCTGGTCACAGAAACATGTCACTCTGCTTGTTTGGTAGTAAATAGGTTCAGATCTTTGATGCCTTTTCGGTAATAAATAAATAATACTTTGCAACTTATATGCATGAGACTTTATTTTACATCGAATTAAATGGTGCATACCCCATATATATATATATATTTTTTTTTTCATGTATGACGCACCATATTTTGGCCACAGAAGCAAGCAGTGTGAGAAATCTCTGTAGCCTTCGTAGTGTTGCTTGCTATGTATGAAACATAGCATACAGTATAAACAGGAATATAGGTCAGTCCACAGTATAGGTTCACCCCTGACCTTGACTTGGCCAGATGACAACTCACAATGAGCTAAAGTTCGTTTATAAGATGAGGGCGACCCCCCCCCCCCCCACTTTAACCCCCCCTTTTTTTTTCAGGGAAAGATCTTGACCTATATTCCCGTTTATACGGTAGCTGGCTTGGCATGACTCGATGATGCAAGTTGCGCCTTGTTGCACTACTCAGGTGACACACACAGAGACACTGACACTTTAAGTGGAAAACGTACACAGTGCAAGGTCCGCATGCATTTCGTGTTAATGTGTCTGTCAGCTTAGCAGCACTAATTTACACTATCAAGTAAGGAATAGTGAAGACAATGATAGAAAGGGAGACTATGCCAAGGCAATTCACTGGCACATGTACAGCCTTTGTCAAAAGCGTATGGGCTGCTCTGTGTCTCCACCATATACGTCATTCAGCTGTGTTGTGTGGTTCCCGTGGCACTCCGACACTCCAGACCCCTGGACGGTGAGTAAGAGAGTTCTTTTCATTCCCCTGGGAGTTGAAACTTATGGCATACAGCAGGAACGCCCTTAAAGGGACACTAAAGGAAAATATTAGGTTGAGCTAGATCAAATCAGTAAGTTTCTGTAATACCAAATTTGCCATTCGCAGTGAGAACAGAGCTTTTGTGGGCGAGAAAATGACGAAAACTGAAAATTGAAGTGATTTTGGACTTCTCATGTGATGTCAGCGCTGGCAGATTAACAGAGAGTGGCATGGAGGGAGATCATGAATTACGTCAACTCATACGTTTTGGTATGGGTGATTTAAAATTAGGTACAGCAGCATTGGTGGCAATTTCCGATGCAACAAAGTCATATATTGGCACACAGAAAACAGTGGCACACTTCTAGGCAAATAATCTGTTGATCTAACTTGGCTTAATATTTCTCTTTAGCATCCCTTCAGACAGCCTGCAGTCAGCCTGGCGGTCATAGGCAATGCAGCCCGCATGCCTTTGTCAAAGAGTGTACACATGTTCCGTTTGACAGGCATCTGCTGCTGCACTCCCAACCAGTCACTTGAATCATAGTGGTGCTGTACCTTGATGGCCGCTAGAATAATCTGACTGGCCATTGTCGTGGGGCAGGCTGTGCTTTCCCGGAAGGTCTGCATCGACGTTTCTGGTGCTCCGCGTGAGTTCCGAGAGGTCCACCTTGTACTCGATGGTTGGGTGACTCAGAAAGTGGGGGGTGATCGGCAACGATGGAGTGGAGCTGGCTGCATCGCCCTGTCCAACCTCTGCGTGGTAGAAACACAGGCATAAAGGGCTTTCTGGCAAGGTGGTATCAAATACTGTTGCAACCGGAAAAAAAAAAGAAAAAAAAAAGGACCCATTTCTTAGGTTCTGTGGACTGCAGGAACATCAACTACACAGCGATTGAGGGGCTGGATTAGTAGCCTCCCCCATACCTAATTACCTTTTACATTACATACTCCAATCTCCATTACCAATTTGCTATTTGTAGGCTTTGACAGAAAAGCACTAGATATTCTTGCACTATAGTCTGTGTAACTTAAGTTATAGGTTGAAAATCAGAAAGAATATGCGGGGCTTCTCTTCTAGCAGCCTTGCACTCCTAATGTGGCTGTCGCGCTCTCTTGCATAACCTAACCCTCTGCACACTAGCCATGCAACACATTGACGAGCCCTTTACCCTTCAATTGCCATACCTAAGTATATATGCATCGGCATCAATGCACACCCTTGCTCGTACCCAAGTAAAGCTGTGTCACACTTCCCGCACATTCCCTGTATTTCCGGAGATGATCCGTGAAGGAAAAAACATCTGTAGGCTTCTATAGTAGTAGTAGTGGTGGCTTATTGTATTAAGGACGAAAGGAGGAAGAAAATGACAGGCTGTGGGCATTGTAACTGTCACACTCCCTAGTGGACACCTGAACTAGACCACGGCCATGGGAAATCTACAGGCTAAGAGAAAAGATTGGGGAGAGGAAAGTTACAATAAAATAGACGTAAAGAAAATAGGAAAAAGTGGAAAGGGGGTATAACTATAAATGCATGGCTATGAATATAAAAAAAAAAGGAGTGATCAAAATACAGCGAAAAAATCACTGCTCAAGCACTCCGTACAGATGGTTAACCAGCGAAGCTGAAACATGTGGCCCCAGTGTTTATCACTGGGTTAATCCCAACGGTTATTAAAGTCTTTCTCAATTATTGGTTACGTCCTTGTGTTTCTTATTGAGGCTACACACACGTTCGGCTGCGACGGAGAGAACGACGTCACTGACGTTATGCCCGCAGTTGTCGCATTGCCGCTTGGGATTTTTCGAAATTAAATTGCTTCAAATATAAATCTGTCTGTCACGTAAGACAATGAATGGCTTATACCCCCTAAGCAATGGCTCATACCCCCGTAAACGCGGCCTCCCCATTACGACGACAGAAAAGAAGATGACGATGATGAACGCAGTGGCACGAGTGCGTTTGCGCAGTTGCGCCGAGGGGCACCAATTAGCCAGCTGCGGAAGACGCCGTCGCCGCTCGACCCATTGATGATGATAGTTTTCGGTGTACAGGCGACATATGGACGAATCGGCTAGCCACATACAGCTTTGCTGTAATATATGTGCAACAGCAATTCACAACACGGCGCTGTGCGCTGTCATTCAGTCACGCAGTGTTGTTACGTGCGACGCCAGGCCCTTCCCATACAAGAATTTTGCCAGGCTGGCATGAGCCCTTTCACGAGACCACACAATGCCTTCAGGAAAAAGCTGTGCAGTCTCGGAGTCTGTGGCAAGCCAATGGCATGACAAAGCTTATAAGTCGGTGTTGCTCATGTCTCCTGTTTACGAGCATGATGGACCAGCGCAAAACGCCTGTGTGTCTTCTGAACAATGGAGAAATTTAAGTACTTTAATTAAAGCCTAGTTCAGAGGACTTCGATACTGATTACAAGATGTCCTCAAGTGATAACTACAGTGACAAAGAGGCCATTATCCTAATTAAAGTATTAATTAGCTTAAGTCAATTTTTGTTCGAATTTTCAGAGAGAAGGCTTTCATTAAATATTCCATCGACCAAACTGGTCGATGACACATAAGCCAAACTGGCTGATTTGTCAATGGGCACCCAGGGGAACATCATAACAATTTGTGTAAACAACTGCAGTCACCCAGGAACCTTTCCATCTATTGCACTAATGTGGTTATGCTGTATTGTTTAAGCAGGCTACAGAGCGCAAAAATAATGAAAGCAGGAAGGCTTTCAGCACGTTGTCCGGAGCATTTGGCACATGCATTAGCATTCCTTCCAGAGTACTGACTGACTAGGAAATAATGTTGCTTGAACTATAATTAATTCTGGCATTTTACGTGCCAATACTGCGATCTGATTATGAGGCATGCTGCAGTCGGGGACTCAGGATTAGTTTTGACCACCTGGTGTACTTTAATGTGCACCCAATGCACAGATTTCGCACCTATCGAAATGCGGCCGCCGTATCTGGGATTTGACCTCACGACCTTGTGCTTAGCAGCGCAACACCATAGCCGCTAAGGCACCACGGTGGGTATTGCTTAGACTAGACAAAAGCAAGAACCAGTACTGATTCTGAAGGAGCACGCATTTTTCGCATCTCTTGCCTTATTTTTTGTTTTTTATTAGTTTTCATGAACATATATCCTATATATTTTGCCTTCTGAATGTGAGTAAAACAGCTGTGAGTCCCTGCAATCATCATGTGTGTGTGATCTTGCAGCTTCGTTCATGTCTTGTCAGAGCTATGCAGCGCAACTTCACATCTATGAAGAACCAACTATGAAGAACCTTTCACTGAACATACTATTTATCAGTAGCACGAACAAAAGTAGACGAAGATGCAAAGGAAGTAAAATAATGTGCATGTTCTAGCAAATGATATACAACATGACATTTGCATACAAGTTGTGCACAGCATGCTATGTAGCCATGATAATCAAACATCTGTTTCCTTTCATTACTCAAGCTGAAGGGTCCATGTGGCCACTTGCAAAACAAATGTGAAAGCAGCAAAAATATGTTTACAGTGAAATTTGTCTACAGGTGGACAGATCAAATTACAGTCACTCATGTGCAAAGTTATCAAATGTTCTACACTTCTTTTAGAGTCTGCCATGGTGGCTCTACCCATATGACACTCTGCTGCTGAGTGCAAAGTGAAGGGTTTAACGCCTGGCCAAGGTGGCTGCATTTCAACAGAGACAAAATGTGAAACCGCTTGTGCACTTAGATTTAGGTGCACGTTAAAGAAACGTAGGTGGTCATAACTATTCCATAGCCTCACACTATGACATCTATCTTAGCCAGACAGTGCTTTGGATGGAAAAAGCTATATAATTGAATTTTTAGCACTACAGTCCAACCTCAATATAATCAACGCACACATAATTTATCAGACATATAACAAAGTAAAAGTACAATGTTTCTCACTGATATCAGCGTGTAACACATATGCTTATAAAGAATACTGGATATAACAATATTTTTGTGTGGGATGTGATTTTGTTATAACGAGGTTTGACATGTATAGGGTGCATGCACTTGATGTCATCCGCGAGGAGCGCTACCGTCGTCCACGGTTGCCACCATGTTGGCGGTCGCCGTCCTTAGGCGGCCTAGGCCTAGGCGCTGGCAGTAGCACAACGGACGATTCAGCGGAAGGTTGGTTATAGTCAATTGGTGTGTTCGGTGATTATAATGCACTTAAGTGCATACGCACGCGGTTTAGATAAACCTGAGCGATTGCGCTACGAAGAAAAAGTGCGCTTGTGCGGCAGCGTCGACCCACCCTTGAGCTGAAAGACGCTGAACTTTAGCGCATTGTCGGGCTGCTGCCTCGCGTGGATTTCACCGACATCATGGACTATCTTGTGCATGGAACAAGTTTTAAGTCGCGCGAGCAACTAAAATCATACAAATCCATGGAAGGCCATAATTATTTGACGAGCGGCTGGGTACAGCAGCCGTTCGTCAAATTGTTGTTGTCGTTGTTGTCGGAAAGGTGAGCAAGCATCCGTCGTTTATTTTTGTTCGCGTTTTTTCTTGTCTTTTTTTTGTGAAATAGCCGTGTGAATTGTGTGTGCATCCCATAACTGCGGTAATTTGATGTTGAGGTCGGAGAGGGATTAGCTGCAGCAGTTCTTTTCAAATGGTTTTTTAGACCTCCACAACCGCTGCATGCCGCGCATGTGTTTTAGTGCTGGTTAGAGACACGCAGCTTTCGAAAGAAACAAGTATATTGTGTTTGTAACTTCTTTCCTTTTTAATGACCATCAGCATTTACGTAGCCCCGTAAATGCCATTCATTGACGTTGTACAAATTAGCATTAACATTGTTTTATTTTGAAAAGTAGTAAGTGCTCCAACTCGATCTGCACCTACCACAATTTTCAAATTGAATTCAAATTTTTAGATCTCGATGCTTCAGCTGTCTGTTTGTACTTGCAGCTTCGTCATTCACAGTCATTCAATGAAAAGCTGCTCGCACCGTGGCTTCTCATAAAAGAAGACGGCGACACCGCGCACTTCACCATTATGCCGCTGCTGCATTGGCGTACAATCGCAGCACGTATCGTCTCTCCGTGCACGCAGATACACTAATTCAAGTACTTTCTACATAGTAATACGCACTCACGGCTCCGCGCACAAAACACTGCTGCATGCGAACTCCCCACGACGGCATGGACGATAGCGATCTCCAATACTTCCGCGACGCACGGACGAACCGACGACCATAAATATGGCGCGGCTGCCCAGCGATGCTGTCGCCGCCTTGCGGATCAAGGTTCAGTGCATACCCCTTATACTGCCAAGAAGTATAGTGTATTATGGCACATTGTTAAACTGCAGCGCACCACAGAAATTCTTCCTACTGCCCATGATGAGGGCCATTTACGGCCACGAAATCTCGTTGTACAGTACTGAGGCTCTCGGACTCTGGTAGCTTTGATGCCTTCAGGTCAGGTAGCATACGAGGGTTTATTGGTCAAGCGCCTTCTCACAAGTTCATGTGCTACATGACGCCTGCGGTAGAAAGGATGTTCTGCATCCACTGCCATGACCAAGAGTTCTGGTGCCAACTAACACTTCCAGGGCTAGACCTAGTACACACATATAATACGCAAGAATGTGATTGAGAAAGCGGCACTGTGGCAGATCAATTGGTTAGAGCATCACACTCGTAATGCGAAGAAGCGAGTTTGGTTCCCACCTGTTGCAAGTTGTTATTTCATCCACTTTCATTTTACCTTTACTTTACGATTTCTACATTTCATTTAAAAGAAAAAAAAAAGAAATTTTTCTATGCTTTCCTTGGTTTTATTGTTTGCTGGCTTCATATGATTGTGACTACGTACAGTATGGCACACTGTTAAAGGGAACACCTAACCACTAATGAAGGCAATATAACTAGATAATTTCATTGCCTTTATTGGAAAAAAAAAAAGAGAGAGAGAGATTGCCCGATATAATCAATTGAGTGTATATTTATAGCACACGAAACGTTAGGCTGCGGTACTTTGAGCCTATGTCAGTGCTGATTGCTGGTAGAATACTAACTGTGTGTTGCCTTTAAGAGTGGGCCATACTGTGGCACATTTATGATCCATCGTATGTGCATAGGGCTCACCTCCAAGCAAAGCTCTGATGTCTTCATTGTCAGTAAGTGCGGCTGGCGTCTCTCCCTTGAATGTCGTTATGGTGGGATCAGCACCTTGGCTGAGCAGGTACCGCACGGTGGCAACATGTCCCCTCTTACAAGCCCAGTGCAGTGGTGTCCTGTATATATAGCGACAAATTATAAACAATGAAGGAACTATTCGATTTTTCATTTCAAATGTTTTTTCCTTGCTGAGGCCTGATTATAATTGGCACGTCGCAATTACTATTTAATCGATTTAAACATCTCACTGTTCATAATGAGATGTTTAAATTGATTAAATAGAAACTATAAAAGATTGGTTGAGTACAAAGTAGAATACTTCAATACATTAGACTTAATTACTAAAATAGTACAACATGCTCTCAAATGGGCAGCATGTATGACATATCATGCTTGTGCTTTTGTAAAGACGATGGAATGAAAAAAAAAAAACTAAGCACAATCGTATAGCATGGACCCATGGACCTACGTGTACTGTTTTTTTTTTTTCAGTTAATTAATGCCAACAATGAGTTCAATATTGAAAGTACATACATAAAGAATAGCTGTCATATGTAGACTGAGGTGAGCACACAAGTTTAATTGTTGAGTTGTGTAACGTCACAATTTTACTAAATAACCAGCAACTATATTTAATGTACTGTTTTCAGTTAATTAATGCGAACAATCACTTCAATATTGAAAGTACACACAGCATATACTTTCATATGTGTTGGGGTGGGTGCACGAATTTAATCCTTGAGTGATTTAACGTGAGAATTTTCCTCAATAAGCAGCACCTCTAATTACTACGTTGCACAGATAGCCATCAGTTCGAGTATAACGAAAACAGTATCACATTTAAAGTTTATATAATCCTTACTCAACAGCAAAGGTAACAAACTCATTTATCGCGCATATGTCACGATTGAGAAAGTAACCTACATAACCTGCAGCATTCGAATAAAAATAACCATAACCGCCTGTTCACGGTTTTACTTGTATGCAACATTACTTAGCACTTAAATGTTAGCGCTCCCCGCCCACTCTATGCAGAGCAGCTTCTTTGCTCAACACGCAAGTAACGTGGCAAAGGTGCATTGCATAACAACAGACCCCCAGAAAAATCAGGTACACTTTATTACTTTAGGATGAAACAAGCAGATGAAAAAACACAGCCCGAGCAAACACATGCAAGCGAACGAATACATATATCAACTCCTGATTGCGGAATAATTACGATAACCGTACGTTAGGTTGACGCCCCTGCAAAACACGCGGTCGGCTTCATGGCGCTGCACGAAAGCATCGCGCTGAAGACGCACCTCTTAGGAGACCGCAATTACTGGCTTTTTTTTTTTTTTTTTTTTCATTTCCGACCATTCCCTATGCACAAATTTAGAAGTCTCATCAAACTGAGAATTACATTACTGCGCACTCGGTGGATAACTCACCATCCATTAATGTCGTGCTGTGAGTTAACGCGCACATTCCGCTCGATGAGCGCGATCACGCTGTCTTCGTCGCCGTAGCATGCCGCTTCTCGAAGTTTCTCTTCGAGAATTTTCGCCTTGTTTATCTCCATGCGCTGAATGCAGGCTGTCAAGGAATCCGTCGCGGCAGTCTGATTAGAGGAACGCGAGCCAAAAACACTAGGGGACCGGCGAGCGGGATTTGATGGCTCAACGCGATACGAGCAGATACATGTTGTTTCGCTTGCGCTGCACCAGCTGCACATTGAACCTCCGCGTGCAAAAAATAGTTCTTAAGTTTTCTGCGAAATTACAGCGTCGCAGGATTGCAATAGATTGTCCTACTGCGAAGCCAGTTAAGACATATAATACATTGTATGTATGTGTTACACATAACGGAAAGTTTTTGAGCAGGGGCAAGTTGAATTGCCCTGAACGTCAACAAACATTGTGTCGCTACACTATCATCGCGTGGGACTACTTTCGAGAAACTTTGGCGTCGGCTTACGTGATTTGAGGCCGCTTCGGGAGGTGGTTTTTTTAAAACGATGACACCACGGAGTACACGCAACGTCACTACCTGATCATGGATGAAGCTAGTCCCTTAGGTGTATACCTAGTGAAATCGGGCAGTAAAGGTGACCGGCTTCTCTTCCGTTATCCGTACGCCGTCGACACGGAAAGCGACTCCCATGCCAACAGTGAGTTAAATGACCTACAATGCCGGCGGCGGCAGCAGCTGTTTTTCAGCGTGTTCGTCAGTGGTGCACGCACTTGTAAAGACCATGTGGAGCATTTATGCGTTCGAATCTGCACTCTTTCAGGGAAACGGACCAACCCGTACTCGCTCACTGTGAACGAAGACACGCTGAATATAACGAGGTGCGAACCAAACTGTCGCGAACGAACTTATTCCTGCTCCCCCGTTGCTGGCCGAACCTGACGTTATGCTTTTTCTTTATTTCTAATTTCAGAGCCCGGAGTTGTTCGGAGATTTCCGACAAAAACTTAGTTTTGTAAGTATGTAAGGTACTGCTCTCGTGAGTAATAGCTTGAAATGCATGGACATCATAACCGTACAGCGATGTTTAGGCCAGCTTAGGAACGTTTAAGATAACTTAATTGAATTGTGAAAAGCTACAAGCATTCAGTACTTGCTTTCTTCATTTTGATGGCTCATGAATTTTAAAAGGACTGTTTTGAAAGTCTTTTGTATAAGTATATATAGCACACACGTTCATACCAAGAGGAGCTGATGAGTGCAAAATAAAATTCTCAAGAATCGGGTACTGCATAGGCACTCAGGTGCTTTGTTCCTTTTTTGTGAATGTGTTTGGTGTATATTGCAAGTGTGTTTTGAACGAAGTCTGTGCGCTTTCACATACTTTGTTTTAGGCTTTGTTGAGATAACATGACTTTCTCTCTGTGCAAGTTTAGGTGATAAATGGTTTCTTGTCTTGTGGCAGAATCTCGGACAAAGCCCTCTCGAACCTCTTCGCCACCAAGAGTGAACTCTGCAACAGAAAGTTCGAACTGAAGGTGAATGATGTACGGTTTGTGGGCCACCCCGTCCAGCTGTGTTCGAAACGAGAGACGTCAACGTTTCTCATGTTCAACGTCGTCTTCGCCCTCAAGGTATAGCCAATCTATTTGAATCTGAGTGTAAGCGGACTTGTTCTTGGTTAGTAAGAGATGTCAGCATTTTTGGCAAGCTGGGCAAGTTGTTATGAATGCAATGCAAAAAGCAGTGAAAACCAAACATTGGTATGTATGCAGTGTAGAAAGCAGTGACCAATTACTGAAACTTCACCTGCTTCATGATGAGTCATCAAGATGTCGATAATAACAGTGTGCTTGTGCTTGCGCCCTGACTACTCATCGGAAGGTAACATTGCACAAATTTCACATCTTTTTCGCGCTCTGTGTAGGCCTATGCCAGTCACGATATTGTCAACTTTTACCATGACTTCACACACAAGATTGCGATAGCCCTGTCCTCTGAAGAGAACCGCTGCAACTATCTTAGTTATGAGCTCAAGAGCATGCTGCGAGCCCATGACGACACTGTGGCCATGCCCGAAGGTGAGCCATCTGCTCGTTTCCTTGATTTATAAAACTGCTCATGGTCATTTTTGGTGGCACTGTCTCTGGTGACGGAAAGCTTTCTTTCAAGGCACCTTTAGTTTCAGCAATAGTATCAGAAATCTGACAGTGTTTTATTGATTCAAAAGAATGTGTTTAAAAAATGGTACTGTTTATCTTTAGAAAATACGGGGGATGGGTTGCCGAGGTGGCGCATTCTCGTGCAAGCCTTACTTACTGCACTGTGACATAGCCAACACTTACCTTCTGTAGCAGCATTGACAGTTGAGCTAGTTGGTATTAATTCATTGTGGCTAAACAGCGCAAGGAAGCATGTACAGTGGAGCCACATTGATACGATTCTGCGTAATACGTTTTTCTGGACAATAAGCTTTTTTTTCTTTTCCCAATATACAATTTGGTTGGATGATACGATTTTCGAATGATACGCTTTATTTTCCGGTTCCCGTGAAGATCGTATCAACGAGGTTCCACTGTAAACTGGAAAGATGGAATGAAACGGGTCAGTGACTTTGAACTAAAGTTTATTGGCATGTGCACAAATATATGAGCAGGATATCACCATTATCACATAAAAACACAAGAAACAAGTAGCAAGAAAAAACAATAGGAAATTATGACATACCCAAAAGCCACCTCTTTCGGTGACAACATGATCAAAGTCTGGCTTATGCGCTCGTCACCCGCTTTGATAGTATGAAAAGGCTTAATTATGAATCTAGTGAGAGCATGCTTATTCTCAAGCGCTTTGGATGAGCCTAGCTAGTCCTCTGCCTTTCCCATCCCATTTCTCTCTCTCTAGCTCATTAATGTAAGGCTGGTAAGCTTTGCTTTAAATGAGCTCAGCTCGTCCACGGCAATATTAGACAGCTTGAGTATAGCGTGCGCAACTAATAGCGTACGCTGTACGCTATAGTACAGTGTACGCTAAGCAGCGCACGTTTATTACAGCTTTAGTTATTCTTCGAAATCTTCCGATCTCAGAGGCCATACACCATCATCACGCCTATCTCTCGAATTCACCGATAGGTGGCGCTGACATATCTAAAAGGTTTCCCTTGTTAGTCTTCGTGTCGTTTGAAACGAGACACGATCTCGAAAACTCCACAAGGTTATCCATAATACACTGTCGTCGAATCCGGCTGAGAGTAAGCGAAAGCCCTTTACGGGGGCAGTGATTTGCTACTAACGAAGTGAATTCTACAAAAGAAACACCAAATTCAATTCAAAGCGGGCAGCGGGGACCGCCGCCATGTTTTATGTTAACTATGCAAACCATGCAAATACGGTTACGCTAAATCTGAGAAATAGCATGCGTACGCTATACGCTATGGGTCGTATAGCGTTCTGTGCATGCGCAGTGAAGACCACTATTTTAAAGCGTACGCAATGGTATAGCATACGCTAAACTAAAACTATCTATTTCTGTTTTCAAAACTATTTGGACGAATGGAATGCATTCACTTGCTTTCTTTTTGTTGCTTCTACTACATAGATAACAGCACTTTGTCAGCGCTCAAGGATGGCCTTCTTGAAATCGCGCTCTTTGGGTGGCTTTTGGCAGGGGCTTTTCAAAGATGGTATCATCCACTGACAGCTTGCTCGTGGGTTGCGTAGGGCCTGGTGCAAGCCATCTGGCAAAGCTCTGCGCGCCGTTTTGAGCTTCATGAAATTTCACGCACTTTGTGAACTGCTTTAGCAGAAGAAGAATGGATGAAAAACTTACTTTGGTGCCAACTTTTGCTTCACATAATAGTTGATTTTTAAAGACTGTAATATAAAGCGTTTTCCTCGTTTCAGACTGTACCGTTTGTGGCAATGACACACTTCGAAATTGCTTAGTACAGCTATTTTTTTATTGAAATATTACTTAATTTGTTTGGCCACATTTTGAAAGGTTCTGTTGCAAACAAAAATGGTCTATGGTACTGAACGATTTTCCACTCCTGCTTAGGGCCATACTTTGGCCTGCAGTATCTAGTTAGTAATAAAATAAAAAAACATCTATATCGCTTAGTGAAGAGATAACATTAGGTTTGCATGCATAAAGTGTGAGGTAAGTTGACTTAGAAACACTTTAGTAGTGTTTTAGAGAAAGGGAAGTTTGAAAATGTGCCGTAATAAAGAAGCAACATAAGGTCACTTTTCGTGAAAAAAATAAAGCGCTTAAGGAGTTAAACAACTTCTTAGTTTCCTGCAACTTTAGATAGCACTGACACGAGTGGCTGTGCGTAACCAGATGGACTAAATCGCCCTTTTTTATTGCAGGCGCATCCTTGGCCAAACGCTTGTTCAGGCACCTGCCCGTCTGTCCTATATATCACGTCCCACGTGACAAAGGTAGGGTGTAGACGAGGCCTGTTGCACAGCTGACAAAGAATGCGTTGATGTAGCTGCAAAAGCAGTCCTGTGGTTAACCAGCTTGTATCAGATGGGCTCAGGTGACTGGAACCGAACGAAGAGGGTTTCTTTGTTGTTATTTCCAAAGGCGCATTCTCGGAAAAGGCACGTGATGCAGTTGACAAGAACGAAGGTGAAGGTGTGGGCCATGACAGTGCTAAGAAGCGATAATTTAGAGAGCCTAGCAGAGTCTGTCCATAAAGCTAAGCAAGCAAAACTACAGGTGTTCTTCACCATGTAGTTGCATAAAAATGGGATGCCCCTCGGAGCCATAGTCTTGGTAAGAGGCACTTGGCCACACAATGTTTCCAGCTTCCTGCCATTGCATTTAGCCTCATTGGAAGTCGAGGATCCCTTCCTGTTGTCTGGTTCCAATGTGTTAGGGGAATTCCTAAGAGAGCATAATCCTGGAGATTTCAAGGCCATGTCTATTTGATGTGGGAGACCTGTTTCATTCTATATTGCATGTTGAGCTTTTGAAGTCTGTTGAGAAGTGTGCTACAGAAGAGAATGACAAGCTTGTGTGTAGCCAAAGTACGAAGTGCCTGTCGAAGCTTTTTCAGGGTTGCTTAGTTCATATTTAAATTCTGCATTTGTTGGATAGGCCAACGGTGTTATCGTGCAGAAGTCTGGGATCTGCGTAGGGTTTAAATTGGTGCCCATTTTGAGCAGTGTCTTCCTGAGTGGTGTTGACAAGTCTATTGAGCACAACCTAAGTGGTTTAGCTCCTCGGAGTGTAGTGGTACGTAAAAGATTACTTGGTGTTTTTGGAGAACTTTGAATTCAACCAAGGCCACAGATGTTTTCAAGATGTTTAAGGAATGGTGTCTTGGCCTGAAGTTTACCATTGGGCTGCCTAGAAAAAACGAGTTGCAATTTCTCGATTTGAAGCTGAAGCGTAATAAACGTGTGTGCTGAGTGTACTCACTGCGCTGAAACATCCACTCCTTAATATTGTGTCGGCACGTTTTAAGCTTGTGAAAAATGTCATTTGTTTTTCGTGTGTCTGCGCTAAATAATCGTGTGTGCATGTGTTGAAAGAAGGTTTTACTAGTCATCTGGTAAAGGGCTGCAGGCTATTCCAAGCACTGTGTTGTGTCTGCTTGTAACAGATTTGTAAATGTGGCCAAGTATGAGGAAATACAGGCCTGCGCGCCATTACCTGTGTGTGTAAAGACAGTCGTCGTCCCGTATGTGCATAAATTCTCACAGCCCCTCTGCACTTGGGCAGTTTGTGCTCTGCAGTGCAGCAGAAAGTTGAAAACGATGCGA